>NC_030858.1:12708531-12733964 GCF_000208745.1 Theobroma cacao | reverse complement strand
TTCAATTTTCCCATCTAGGGTTTGTGTTCTTTCCTTTCCTCTTCACTTCATGCTTTGGCCAGCCATATGGGTGAGACTAAGAGAGTTTTAAATAGATTTTACAAGGAAATTCTAGAATAATCCAAGCTTGACACGTGGCATGTTTCCATTGGTCCATGTGTAATGCTTATCCATTAAGCAATCTTTCTCCACCACATAAAATGTTTCAATTATCTGCAATGTAAAATGTTAATGGCTGAAATCCATGGGCATGACAAGTGTCAGGTGGTTTAAAATTCCAAAAATTCCCATTTTATCCTTGGGTGATAAAATTACCATTTTGCCCCTAGAACATGAAAATCATCAAAATTTTTATTTCCTTGTCATTTCACCCATATTTTCATCATTCATTTATGCTTTAGGCCTACTTAAGCCATAATATTGTTTAAAACTTACTTTTATGGGCTTATTATGAAAATGACGAAATTACCCCTGATTAGGGATATCGCGTATATTTCTATCTACGAGTCTATAAAGGTCAAGGTCTCACATTGGGTGAAGAAAAAAAATCAATTCCAATCAGGATTTCCTCATCAAACTTTATGGGCCACGGCCTACTACCTCCAAAGCCGCGGCCTGGACCATTTAAATAGCAGAAATTGTAATTGTTCTAAGACTACTATAGTGCATCAACTTCAATAAGATTGTTGACCACCTTCCAAGCTGAACTAGGTGAAGTGATAAACATAAAAGTTGTATATGTTTCTCTTATCTTTCCAATGGTGCAAGAATCATATCATTTAACGTTCTGTAGAGAGAGTTATGGCTGAAATACCGAAATATGTGTAGTGAAAGTCTACACCTCAAAATTACACTCATTCTTCCACTAAAATTCTTCTTTCATCAAAGACTTCCAAAAATACAAATAAATCAATAACAACCTATCTTAATCACATTAATACCAAATCAAGTATAAAAGTAACTAAGATTATATTGACTCACCTAAATTAACTAATTTAAAATAATTTACCTAAAACCTACTAATTTCTATGCATTACTACAAGAATTAAGCTAAAATAATATCAAAATTAAGCCCAAATAACTTTATATCATAAAGGTATCACCTTGTAATCCATTGTTGTAAGGCTATACCTCTATAGTAAAAGGTGGAAAGGTTATACCTCCTTGAAAAGATAGAGAGGTTGTGCTTGATCCTTAAAAGGTAATACTAAAGAGGTTGTGCCTGATCTTGAAAAAGGTAGTGACTTGTTAAGAGGTTGTACTTGATTCTTAAAAGGTAGTTGCTTGTAAAGGTTACGCTTGAACCTGGTTGAAAAAGACAGTTGATGGTAGATTTAAATTTTTTGTGTTATCAAGGAAGATGATGTAGGTTTTGAAGGTTAAACCTTTATAAAAATCGTGGCTAGGTTTTTATTTTCTCCTTTATTCTCATTACTTGCTTTAGTCTTCATATTTTAAGCTTTCTTACTTTGGTTTTTAAGTTGTGTTTTCAAAGTTTTCATCTTTACCTTTGTTTTATAAAAAGATCAAATTCTTCTTAAAGAACCAATTCACCTCCCTTTTGGGTTATTTATCTTAAGCTCTTTGAACTAACAATTGGTATTAGAGCAAGTTCTCAAGTTTGTAGATTTAAAAACCTTTGAGAAATCCTAAAGAAGAAGCTTAAAGAGAAAAAGATGGTGTCAACAAGCTTTGTGGGTGAAGGCTAGTCAATAATGAGACTTCCACTATTTTTAGAGGAAAACTATACATTGTGGAGGATGGGGTTTGAAAACTTTGTTCAATCCATCGATTTAGAACTATGGGATGTTATCTTAAAAGAACCTTATGTCCCTAGTAAACTTATAGGAAAAGTAAGACATATTAAGACTAAAGTTGAATGAGATGATAAGAATAGAAAGCTAGTTCAACTAAATCCTAATGTTATGACTACTTTGCTATGTGCACTTAGTGAAAATGAGTTTAGTAGAGTAGCAATGTGCACATCAGATAAGGAGATTTTGGATACCTTGGAGAATTGATATAAAGGTATTTCTCAAGTGAAAGAGTCAAAGATTAGATTATTGACTCTAGATTATGAGTTGTTTAATATGAAAAAAAGGGAACCAATAAAAGATATGTATGAGAGATTCACCAAGATAATAAGAGGAATAAAAGCCTTAGGAAAAGAGTTTTTCAATGCTCAACTTGTGAAGAAAATTCTGTATTGTCTTCTTAATAAGGCCTAAGGTAACAATTATTGAAAAAGTTAAAGATTTAAATAGTCTTAAGCTTGATGAGCCACTTGGATCTCTACTCACTTATGAGATGCAGTTAAAACTTGAAAATGATAAAGATGAAGGTATGAAAGAAACTATCAAAGAAAAGGGCATAGCTCTTAAAGCTGGCAAAGAAAGTTTTGAAAAATTGCTGAGAATAATGAAGAAGAAAAAAAAGACGATGAGGAAATAGCCTTGCTGACCAGAAAATTCAATAAATTCTTTAGAAACAAGCAAGGTGGAAAACGTAAAAGATCTTTTAGGAAAAATCTACCCTAAAAAAAAAAAAGCCACCAAATGAAGAATTAAGCAAATATCATATCAGTTATTATAATTGCGAAAAACTGAGACATACCATATATGAATGTTTAAATGTCAAGAGGAGCTTCCCAAAGAATTCAAAGAAGAAAGTAATGGTAGCTACTTAAAGTGATGAAGCTGAATCTTAAAGTGAAGATAAGGAAATTTTAAACCTTTGCCTCATGGCTTTCAATGATTCCAAGAATGAAGAAGATCAGGAAGATGTAATTCTTGGGGATAACTAGAAAGGTCAAGTTGAAGAAACTCATGATGTTACTTTTATTGCTGTAAATTCTATTACAAAAATTTCTAGTCATGGACAATCAATCAAGGAGCTTTCTTTATTCAATGGTGACAATTACATCCTTTGGAGGAACAAAATGAAAGCTTTTATCCAAGTCAATGACTTTGAAGTTTGGAGGATATTCAAAGATGGTCCATTGAAGTTGACCAAAGAAATAAGTGAATGGGATGTAAGCGATTTTGATATGTTACAACTCAATGCTAAAGCCATGCACATTATATTATCTATACTTGAAGATAGAGAATACAATCAAGTCTCTATGTGTAACAATGCTCAAGAAATATGGGAGACTTTAAGAGTTGCGTGGATAAGAAAAAGAGTTAAAAGAAGATGATCGTAAAAATAGGTGCTTAACAAGTAAAAAGGAAATTATAGAAGAAGAATCCAACTAAATTCAATCCTCAAGCCAAGAGTGGAAGGTATAGTCCTTATCTTGTGATTTCTACTCTTATTCATTTGAAGAATTGGAAAATACCTATCAAGAACTAAGTTGTGAGTTTGAGAAAATAAATTTGAAACACAAAAAAAAGATTTTGGAACTTAATGTTGAGAATTAGTTTTTAAAGAATGCAAAAAATTGATTGGAAAATGAAAATAAGAGACTGAAAATAGATTTTGAATCTTTTCAAAAGAGCTTCAACATGTTGGGAAAAGAAAATGACGAATTAAAAATGTTCTTAATACTTGTAAAAGGAAAAATGATTGAGTGGGCAACAAAAATGAAATTGAAAATGAATAAATTTCCATTGCTTTTGTGTGTAGTAGTTGATCCATTGTTTTTTTTTATATATATATATATATATATATATATATAAAAAAGNTAGTTGATCCATTGTTTTTTTATTATATATATATATATATATATATATATATTTGAGAAATGTATTTATCATAAGAATACTCAATGTGAATTCCAAAAAGAGGACTTTAGGTGTTTGAGGCTAACAAGAAGGATCTAAAGAAATTTGGATACCAAAAATTAAAAGAAATTGACTCTTGTAGGTAGGTTAGAGCAAGTGTTAGTGCAAGAAGCTCAATGTAAATATTTCCAAGAAGGGGTGAATTGGAATATTTTGGAATTTCTTTTCAAATTTAAGAAAATAAAAATTTCTTAAACCAAGTCCCTTTTTGGAATTAAGCAAATCAATAAAATTTTCATGGAGAGAAAGAAGTTAAAAACATGAATAGAAGAGAAAACAACATAAGTATTTTTTATAAATGTTCGGCCTCCTTACCTATGTCCTCTCCCTTAGATTCACTAAGAAATTTAAAATCCACTATTGAAATGAAAAAAATAATACACTACCTTTTATGGATCAAGCACAACCTTACAATGCAATGCCTTTTATGGATTAAGCACAACCACTATACATTTTACTTTGGTTAAGGTATAATCACTCAAACACTACCTTTTCTATTGGTTAAGGTATAACCACTCACAAGTATACAATAAAAGAGATGGGTGCAACTAGAATGCCTCTTAAAGGCTAAGTAGCAAATTAGGTATAATGTTTGGTGAGGAAGAAAAATAAGAATTGAAGGCTCAATAAATGATATAATAAAAGACTTGCTGGGATGAGCCCTGCAGCTAATTGGGATTAGTTAAGGCTTGATTCCAATCATGCTACAATATCATTCATATTGAATGATTAGATTTTTTCCTTCATCAATAAGACGTTAATTAAAATGGGCTATATGTCTAATTGGATGAAGTCCATGAGATTAATATGCCTTGCAATGGAATTGTAATGGGTTACAGTTATGAAATCCTTATGCATTAAAGTATAATCTCTAATGTTCCTAGTCGATGTATCATTTAGACTAGACATTAATGATACCTAGAGACTAGTACATTCTATGTTCCTTACAGGGGAAGTAAGCAACCAATCTCGTAGGTTGAAGTATAGAGATACTTTAAACTAGAATGTAGGTGCTTGCCTAGGATAACAAGCTAACTGAACCATGAGAAGTGCATTTGGTATTTCACTAAAATGTCTATGCAATACTTCTCATGTGTTAATTGTGTAAATACTCCCTAGACTTGAAACACCAGGTTGTCTTATGTGTGGAGTGCTATGCTTTGATTTCATCTCTTCAAGTGCCTAATCAAGGATGCCAAAACAAGATGGTTTTGGATATGGCATAAAGCATGTGAAGGCAAAGGAGTGGTTAAGAAAAAATCATCACTCTAAGTGATTCAAGGGACATATCCCAACAATTTTTGGTTGATATTAGCTCATTGAAGTCCTTGGCCAAGGCGACTTAGAGATTATGGAAGAAGTTTTATAAGTCTCTATAAAGCTAATGATCAAACTTCATGAATGACTATGGAGATTAATAAAAGTAGACATTGCACCATGTTTTTATCGTTTTCGAGATATGCAATGAGGGGATGAATTACACTAAAAGGTTGATAACTGAAAGGTTGAGTCAAACCATCTTGACTCTTCTAACAGTTGGGTGGCCATAATGGATTGTTAGATTCTAATCTTAGTTTATGAATTCTAGGTAGTTGATTTGATTAATGATAAATTTAAAGTAGTTTAAATTTATTTAATTCTAAGTTTGACTTAAGAATTATGTATTAAATTCATTGCCTACATTTTACAAGCCAAATGGGTCACACATCTAAAATGAATGTTGAAAATAAAATAGGAGAGGTGATTAAGTTGGACTTAATCAAATTAAAAGTTATGAGCTTCTCAAGTACTTGATTAAAATTGTTTAATTAAATTGTTAAGCTTAATTAATTAAATTATTTAATTAGGTCATTGGGCCTAATTGATTAAAATTGTTTAATTAAGTTGTTAGGATTAATTAATTAAATTGATTAATTAAGTTATTGGGCCTAATTGATTAAATTAAACAATTAAGTTAACTAGGCTTTTTAAGGACTTGATTAAATTGTTTAATCAAATTATTGGATTAATTGACAATTACATAATAGCTTTGTAATTATGGTTTAAAATTAATCCATGGTATAAATACCTTGCTACAGCCTCTAATCAAAAATAAGAGAGTGGTTGAAAAATTAGAAGAACGACACACTAGAAATTCTTTTGGCCTTGCCACCCCTTGGGTTAAGAAAAAATAGCTTTTCATTCACTTGATTTCTTTTGTGTGTTCAACCCTAAATTTTTGTGTGGATTATGAATTTATGAAACTCATCTTTGCTAGCACATTGTTAAGGCATAGTGTTCTCAATCCTAAAGGAAGGATTTTCTAATTCATTAATGTGGATTACCACTAGAGGCTGCACAAGGATTCCTTAGATAGCTTTGGTTTGCAACAATCGGGCTGAGGTGGTTGAGCTTTTCGAAGGATGATTTGGTGGTTTAACAAAGGATTCATCAACCTTTGTTATTTAGGTAAAGTGATATGATTATATATTTTATTTATTAATCTAATTCTGTACTCAATTTTGCAAGAAAGAGATTCTAAGAGGGTGAAGGGTAATTAAATTTGTTAATTTTATTTTTGCTGTGTTTTTATTTGTTTATGATGCATGATCAGCCCTCACCCAATAAGACTTAAATGCTTGAAGAGGAGAAGAAAGAGTATTGAATGATTGTAGTTGAATTCTTTTCTTAGAAATGTGTTTTAGAGTCTTCCAACCTTCATAAATGTAGTGGGAGCTTGTATTTATATCAATATATTAGCTTATTGAGGTAGCTGGAGATGTATTTAATGCAAAATAACTATTTTTCTCTTCGTTCTAACCTCCAACGATCATATTGTATCGATATATGTGTGAATGTATTGATACATTGTTGCTTTTATTTTTGAACACTTGTGAAAATCTATCGATATATTTTGAGATGTATCAATAGATTTTAGACAGAATGTATTTTGTGAAAAATCTATCAATACATTTGTCAATGTATCTATATTGTTGGCTTGGCTGCAAGTGTTTTAACATTTTATTAAAAATGTACCGATACATTTGTTAATGTATTAATACTTTTGAGGCAGTGAGCATTCTGTTGATTTTGTATCGATATATTTTGAGAATGTATTGATAGATTGAGTTTGACTTTGCTAATTTTGACTTTTCTCAAGAAAATGTATTGATAGATTTCAAATTCTATTAATACTTGTCCAAATGTATCTATACATGATGAACATGTATCAATAGATTTGGAACATAAAGCATTTTTCAAAGTTCTTTTTCATTGTTCTTCTTTTCAAACTCATTTGAAAGTACTAAAGAATGTCTAGGCTTGATTTATCAATTATTAGAGGAAATTTTGATCATTTTCTTTTTTCATTTCAAACATTGGGATCAATTTGAAAGCTATAGAGTTAACAATCTCCCTTTTTTTGATATCACAAAACAATGAGCAAAATTTGCTCAAACTTTTTTAGAAAGTAAACTCCCTTGAATTTGAAAGATTTGAAAATTATGTGAAGTTTATATATTATCTTTCAATTTTAAGTTCTCCCCCTTAATCTATGCTCCCCTTCAATTTAAGGCCTATTAAGAATTTAAATATTAAAAGTGATTTGGTGTTCTTCACAAAAGCAAAATTTGCTCGTTAAAACCATTCTCTCCCTTTTTGTTACATCAAAAAAAAAAAGTTAAGTGTGAAAAGGGAAATTTGATCAGATTTTAAAGAAGAGCTTAGAGAAAGATCTTGTCAAGGTAACGTTAAAATATGGAAAAGTAACTAAGCCAAATTTACGATTTATGGACAAGTAACTAAGCCAACCTAATTCTCAAAAGTTATCAATATATGGAAATTAAATTTGCTCAAGATAGTGAAAGTCAATTACCTTGCCTAGCTTGATGTCCCGTTTGGCATAATCTTTTTCGAACTTGCGCTCCAGGTAAAGATGAGAGAAATTCCACTTGAAAGAGTGCTTGTCTACGCGTGGTGCCAGTGGTAGAGGTTGGGAGGCAAAGGCATCACCTTAGTCAGAGTCTCGTTGGCTGGAAGTTGTGTGTTTGGTGCATTTAGGATGGGAGGCCATGTGAGGATTTGTGATTTTGAGGAGTTTTAGATGGGAATCAAACTGTTGAAATGATTAGAGAGGTTTAAAACACCTTTTAATTAGAACAATTTTGACTAAAAACACGAATAACCCTTAAAATGAGATGGTTTCAAAAGCTAGGGTTTTAGAAAGGCTTTTGGGCAAATTTAGGCCGAATTTGGTGTTTAGGAAAGGGAAAATGGTGTTTTGAGTGAGGAAAACACCTTAGAAGCACTTTTATCGATCCCAAATCTAGAGAAATTCAAACAAAAATGAAAAGGGTTGAGAGAATTTTGAATTTTTTGGTCACAAGTTAAGTTGAAAATGACTTTATCAAAGGTTTTATATCACAAGATGTATTGATACATTTGCCTGTGTATTGATACATTCATCATAGATTTTTATTTTTGGCTGTTAGAAGAAATGGATCTATAGATTTGGTGATCTATCAATACATGATCTTGCATGTATCAATACATTTGCTCATGTATCGATACATTCGTCATAGGATTTTTATTTTGGCTACTGGAAAGATTGTATCAATAGATTTGTCAATATATCAACACATGTCCTTGCTTGTATCGATACATGGTTGAAAGTATCGATACATAAGCTTCTGTAGCCTTCAAAAAATAAATCTTTATTTTTAAAATCCGTGATTTGGTCTAAACATGGATTACAATCAAAATATTGTGAAATTTTTGTTTAAAAATGGTTTAAAGTATTGTCTTGAACCAATGCAAGTAAGTTTTTGACAAAAGATCATGAATTTTAAAGAAAATAGCTCCCTTAACCACTTTACCATACACTTTAAGAGTTGGATGGCCATGCTATGAATGCACATGAATGTATATGTGTAATGACATGATTCCATAAACAACATACATACCAAGTGTAATAACCAATCATCAAATATGCCCATCACACATTAAAAGTCATGAATGATATAAATAATAATGCATACATGCAAGCTTACTTTATTCAAATAGCTGTTAGCAAAAATTTATCATTTTCAATCAGCCTTGACAATCTTCTCATTTAAGGTGGATTCATAAGACCTAGTTCACTTCTTATTGTGCAAAATTGTTCTCTATCAAGTGCTTTGGTAAAACTATCAACCAATGGGTCTTTTGTACCTACATATTTAAGAACAACACCATATTTTTGAACATGACCTCTAAAAAAATAGTACCTTATTTTTATGTGTTTGATTCTAGAGTGGTGGATGGGATTCTTTGTGAGATTTATGGCCCTAGTATTGTCACATTTAAAAGGATATCTTTTCATGGCTAGTTCATAATCTTCTAGTTGTTGCTTCATCCATAACACTTGAGCACAACAACTTCCGACAACCACATATTCAGCTTCCATAGTGGATTGAGCTCACTGTTTTGTTTCTTTGAAAACCATGAAATCAACATACTACCTAAAAATTGACATGTGTTGGATGTGCTCTTTCTATTTATTTCGCATCCACCAAAATCAGCATTCGAATATGAGTGGAGATCAAACATGGAACTCCTTGGATAACATATTCTTATATTTGTTGTCTCTTTTAAGTACCTAAAGATTCTTTTGATAGCACTTAAATGAGGTTCTCTAGGAGATGATTGAAACCTAGCATACAATCCTACACTAAAGTTTATGTATGGTCTACTAACAGTAAGATAAAGCAAGGAACCAATCATGGATCTATAAAGCTTTTGATCAATAGGCGTACCTTTTTCATCCTTTTCAAGCATTGTTGAGGTACTCATTGGAGCGTGGTTTGTTCTTATGCTTTTCATACCAAACTTCTTGAGCATGTCATTTATATATTTGGCTTGACTTATGAATGTTCCATCTTTCCTTTGTTTTATCTGAAGTCCAAGAAAATAGTTTAAGTCACCCATCATGGTCATTTCAAAATTTCCTTCCATGGTTTTAGCAAACTCTTGACAAAGAAGTTCATTAGTAGCGCCAAAAATAATATAATCAACATAAACTTGTACAGTTAAAATGACTACGCCTTTGTTTTTTATGAACAGAGTTTTATCTACCTTCCCTTTATTAAAATCATTTTTTATTAAGAATTTTGATTAAGGTTCATACTAAGCTCCAAGAGCTTGCTTTAAATCATACAAAAGTTTTTCCTAATCTAAAAAATGATTTGGAAAAGTAAAACTCTCAAAATCGGAACGTTGTTCAACATATACTTCTTCATTTACAAGTCCCATTAAAAAAGCGCTCTTAACATCATTTGATATAACTTAAAGTTCATGTAGGATGCAAAAGCAAAAAATATTCTAATGGCCTCTAGTCAAGTTACCTGATAACTATATTTTATAGAGTTATTTTGTCACGTTTTGAATATTAAATTGGCTAAGTTCTCGAGATTTACTTTAGGAATTAAATATTTTTAGTTATTTGTCTTAGTTTAGTAAATCAAGCTGGGTTGATTTAATTTAAGTTATTTTATTTTAGTTTGATGATAATATTCTTTTAGTTTAGTTATTATTTAGTTAGTTTTATGTTTTTGTATGTGTGCAGTTAAAACGGCTTCAATTGGTGAAGAAGTGTGCATGAATGGCTAAGTGCTTCTCTCATATATGTTTTAGTATTTTGAGCATAATTCTCATTCTAGAAGTCCAATTGATGTGATTCTTATGTCATTAGAAAGCTAAGAAATAGGGCTACAACTTTCATGTTTATCATTTTGCCTAATTCTGTTAAAATGCCAAACTGGAAAATGTAGAAATTGTCTTTAAGGCGTGTATCAATGCTACTATCCTTAAGGTTTTATTTGCCCCCACTTTTAGTGTGCAAAAGAGTTATCGGCGTATAAACCTTGAAGATACAATGAAGGCCAGTGATTGATGGCATTTTTCACTAACGAAATCAATCCACTAAGCACTCACCGGAATATGACAAGATTATCAAACTTCTATATTATTTTTCTATAGCAAAATAATATAGAAGAAAACTTGGAGAATGTTAGAGAAAGGAAGGAAATATGTTGTTGTTTTGTTTTTGTAGATTCTATTGTCTAAAGGATGGTCTTTTTTATAGGCTTAGATGCGTATTTCCAATAAACACAGTTTGTATCTCTTTCAAACAGTCACACATGTCTATTTCAAATAAACATAACTCTTTGGTTTTCCCAACAGATGTGACTCCTCTTTTATTTTTTTATTTCCAATAGATATATTTTGAAATACAATTTTTTCAATAAACATTTTATTTGAAAATGTTCCAACAAGTTTGGCCCAGATCGAGGAGAAAATCGTGTCACAAGTTGATTGAGTGTAGCAAAGAGTGTATTGGGAGACAACAAGTTAGGCGTTGTGATGTCAGGAAAGTGAGGCTGCGGGCGCCAACACGATATCTTAGACATTCTAATTCTAGATTTGACTTAAATTAAGTCTCTTTGGAGCTTATTTAAAGGCACTTTTGAGGCAATTGAAAGACACAAAAAAACTAAGGGTTTTCTGAAGAAAACAAGTTGTCAAGCAAGTAAGAAAGTAAGGAAAAACTCTTGAAGATTGAAGATCGAAGAGCTAACAAATTCTAGTGTTACTTTTCTTCTTAGGAGGCAACCCAAGTTTTTGAAACTCTTACTCTATTTCTTTGAAGTTACTCATTTTTTATATTTTTCGCATTAATTTGTTTATATTCTTTTTCTTATTTAGATTTTTGTCACGTTACTAGGCCCTCCCAACAACTTTGGAGATAATGATGAGGATAAAGAAGAAGCATAAAGCTATTTCCACATAGCTACCATTGTTAAGGGAGTTTTACTTATCTTTTTCTATTTTAAACATTGAGGACAATGTTCAGTTTAAGTTTGGGAGAGGAAACCATCTTTTTCATTTATATCTTAAGTTTATTTCATTTGCATGATTATCTCAATTTCTTTTTCATTTATGTTTAGTTTTTAAAAGTCTATTTCATTGATAGCTTGAGTGATTTTGCACATTTTCTAATGAATTTCCTATCCAATGATGAGAACTTAGTTATCTGTTATCTTTAGCTTTTGGTAAATATGGAAATTGTTTGGTTTGTGGTAAATTCTTAGGCTAAGTATCATTGTTAGGAAGTGATTTCCATTACTTGAGCACTTTATCTTTTGCTTAGAATTGTTGTGTATATTTAGAGATGGTTTATGTTAATTTGAATTTTGGATTAAGTCATAAATTTTAGAATTTGTTTGATTTTCTCTCGAGGCGAAATCCTAAGCAATACTTAGTTAAGGAGATGGCCATTTTCGGACTGTTTGAGCATTTCAAGCTTACCTTAATATATTTTTATCCCTAGTATAACCCATGTGAGCCTAATTTTACCTTTTCTTTGTCAAACACATATTTTTTTGTCAAACACATTTATTTAGCTTAGCTTATAAATAAATTTCCAATTTTGCATCCCTCACTCTTAAGTATATTAATTATTTTAGGAAGTGTATTAAGCTTGATGTTGAATAAGGTAGAAAAAGTGGAGTTGACTTTTTAGTACTAACTTAATAATAACTAAACTAAACTTTGCAATTCTCAATGGAAATGATACTAAAAAGCTATTATAGTACTGAGCAAAAGATTTTAGTTATAACTAAACTAAAATTAAGTACTAAAATTAGCCATTCATGCAAATTATAGTACTAAAAAGTTTTTATTAACTTAATAATAAGCTTGATCTTTTGCATTTAGCCATTCATGCTCTCTTCTTCACCAATTGAAGCCATTTTAATTGCACACCTATAAAGCATAAAACTAACTTAATTTTTGAAAATCAAGCTTATTTTAGTACTGAGCAAAAGATCTTGATGCAATTTTCCATGGGAACAATATTTTACTTTTTATTATATTACTTGTTAACAATACATGCACTTGCACGGTAAATCCAACAACACTACCAAAGCATAAGTTTCATCATGATCTATTCCTTCCTCTTGACTATATCCTTTGGCAACTAACCTAGCTTTGTTTCTAGTTATGGCTCCATTTTAATCCATTTTGTTTCCAAAGACCTATTTAGTACCTACGATTGGATAATCATTTGGCCTAGGAACTAACTCCCACACTTGACACCTTTCAAATTGATTTAATTATTCTTGCATAGCTAGTATCCAATAGTCATCATCTAAGGCTTCATCAATATTTTTAGGTTCAATTTGAGAAATAAAGGCAACATACTCACAAACATTTTGAACTTTAGCTCTAGTTTTTACCCCTTGATTAGGATCACCAATGATTTTACTTTCATTAAGCTCTTTTCTTACCATTGGATAACTAGGCTCACCTTTTTCAACAAGTTGTTCAATTTGTTGCTTTTCTTTTTGTGGTGCTTCTTAATTTACTTATGATCCTTCAATATTGAGATCAAGCTCTTCAATTTGTTCTTAAAGGATACCTACATCATCATTATAATTTTCCTTTCTAGGAAGAGGGTTAAAATAATCAAATAACACATGAATATATTCTTCAACAATTAATTCCCTTTTATTAAACGCTCTATAAGCTTTAGAAGTTAAAGCGTATCCTAGAAAGATTCCTTCATCACTTTTAGCATCAAAATTTTCAAGCTTGTCTTTTCCATTATTCAATACATAACATTTACAACCTAATGGATGAAAGTAAGCAATCTTAGGTTTCTGTCCCTTTGTAAACTTCATAGGAAGTTTTCTTCAATGTTGGCCGAACCATTACTCTATTTACAATATAGCATGAAGTATTACTGACTTTGGCCCAAAAGTATATAAGTAAATTGTTCTCACATAGCATGGTTTTAGCCATTTCTTATAGAGTCCTATTTTTCCTTTCCATTACTCCATTTTGTTGTGGAGTCCTAAGGGCTGAAAATTATGGTTATATCCATTTTCATCATAAAGTTGCTCAAAACCTAGGTTTTCAAATTCTTTTCCATAGTCAATTCTAACATTTTTTATTTTGTACCTTTTCTAATTTTCAACTCTTTTTTAGAAAAAAATAAAGATTTTAAAAGCTTCATCCTTGTGAGCAAGAACGTAAAGCCAAAAAACCTACTATAGTCATCCACTATTACTAAACCATAATTCTTTCCACATAAACTAGTGGTCCTAGTTCATCCAAAAAGATCTATGTGAAGTAATTGAAAGCTTTAATAGTGGTTACATCCTTTTTGAATTTAAATGAGCTTCTCCTATGTTTGCCTTTAGCACAAACATCACAAAGTTTATCATTTTCAAAGTTTAGCTTAAGGAGTTTTATTACAAATCTAGAGTGATAATTTTGAAATTGTGTTCATTCTAGTTTGCCCTAGTTTCCTATGCCATAACCAACTATCATCATTATTTTTAGCCATGAAACATACATTGTTAGAAGAAAAATCATCCAAGAAAACAACATATGTATTACCTTGTCTATGACCAACAAAGAGAGTCTCATTAGTTTTAATATCAACAACATGACATGTTAATGGTTCAAATATGGCTTTAAGACCTTTATCACAAAGTTGACTAATACTCAACAAGTTATGCTTAAGACCATTTATAATAAAACATTTTCAATTTGAGAGAAAATTGTTTTTACCAATAATACCAATACCTTCAATGTGACCTTTAGAGTAGTCACCAAAGGTTACATTCCCTCTTTTTTTTGGTCTTAATTCCTTGAAAGACTCCTTGGCCTGGTCATGTGTCTAGAGCATCCACTATCAAGATATCACTTTTCATTTTCTTGTGCTTTTGACTTTAATCAAGTCAGCTCTTCCTATAAAGACAAAATTCAAACTTTTGACTTTGGTACCCAAATTTTCTTGGGTCCATATGAGTTAATGTCTTTGATTCCTTTTAGAACCCACTCCAATCTTATCACCTTACCATGTAGAGGCTTAATTCCTTTTGGAACCTACACACTTTTGATTTTTTTTTAACCCTATAAGTGGTAATTGTCAAAGGACAAGAATAAGTAAAATATCCTACTTTATGACAATAAATGCATCTAGCAAATGAGTCACATTTTTCATTTTCTTTAACCAAAAAAATTTTAAAATGAGTTTCCTTTTAAGTACCATTATAGCCTATTCCTTATTTGTCAAAAAATGCTCTTTGTGTTTCTAACATGTCATTCAATTTTTGTTTACTCATGTTGAATTTTGAAAATGTGATACGCAAATTCTGATTTTTCTTTTTCTACTCATATCTCTCAATTTTCAAGTCTTGACTATGCTTTCTAGTTCAATCTTTTTCTTAACTAAGAATTCATTTTCTCCTTTAAGTTTGGATATGATGTTCTTGTATTTCAATGTATTTTCTTCAAATTCAAATGTTAAATCATCATATGCATCTTGTAGTTCATCAAATGAACATGAGTCCTGATCTAAAGTACATTAACTAGAATCATGGGAGGTAGAGCATACCTTGGTGTCTTTAAGTGCCATGAAGCAAAGGTTGGCACCTTCATCTTCTTCATCTTAAGAGTCATCACTATCACTCCAAGTGGCAACCATGGCTTTCTTCTTAAAGTTCTTTGAGGCATTCTTTCTGTTTAGGTATTGATACTTTGTGTGTCCCAATTTTTTACACTTATAACATATCAAGTGATCTTTACTATGCTCTCCTTTTAGCATATCTCTTCTAGAAGGTTTCCTACCTCTATAGTTCCTCTTCATGAATTTACTAAACCTTTTGGCCAGCATGGCTATGTCCTCATTCTCTTCACTTTCATCTCTTATGTTCCTCTCACCTTATTCAATTATGGTTTTTAAAACTATCTTTTTCTTTTTAATGTCCTTTTTCTTTTCATCATCTAGAGCACTTCATGTTTTAGGGTCATCTCATAGGTAAGTAAAGATCCTACAAGCACTTATATTTTAAAATCATTTAAGTTTCTTGCTTCCTCTATGATTGTCACTTTTAGTCTCCATGACTTGAAAAGATTGTAGAGTATCTTCTTAACTAATTGGGCATTTAGGAAGTCTTTTCCTAAGGCTTTCAGACCTCCAACTATGTTAATGAATATCTAATAAATTTGGTTTATAGTCTCACTTTCTTTTATCCTAAATAGCTTATAGTCAAATGTGATAAGTCCTATTTTGGATTCCGTAACTTGATTTGTTCTTTTGTAGGCTGTTTCTAAGGTATCCCAAATCTATTTTACGATTTCACACGTAGATACTCTATTGAACTCACTAGCACTGAGAGAACAAAGAAGAGTATTGAAGGCTTTACAATTTGTTTAGATCAATTTCCTTTCTTTGTCATTCCAATCTTTTGCTATTTTTAACAATTTTTTGTCCATTTACTTCCTTAGTGGGGACATGAGGACCATATAAAATAATATTCCAAACCTCAAAATCTGCCGATTGAATAAACATCTCCATTTTTTTCTTCCAATAAGGGTAATTCGTACCTAAGAAGAATGAAGGTCTTTAAGTTAAGTGTCCCTCACAAAAGAACAGTTGAGGTGAATTTCATCTTAAAGTATTGAGCTTTGCTTTTGGATCACTCAAGGTTGTTAGACTTGCAAGATTGAGCCCTAGCTCTGATACCAAATGTTAGTTCAATAAGCTCAATGTAAATATTTTTGAAAGATAGGTGAATTGGAATATTTTGAAATTTCTTTTCAAATTTAAGAAAAATAAAAATTTCTTAAACCAAGTCCTTTTTTGGAATTGAGCAAATCAATAAAATTTGTGGAGAGAAAGAAATTAAGAACACAAATGAATTTCTAAAGAATAAAAGAGAAAATAACACAAGAATTTTAATACAGGTTCAACCTTCTTGCTTACATCCTCTCCCTTAGATTCACTAAAGAAATTAAAATCCACTATTGAAATGAAAAACATAATACGCTGCCTTTTATGGATCAAGCACAACCTTACAATGCAATGGCTTTTATGGATTAAGTACAACCACTCTACCTTGTACTTTGGCTAAGGTATAACCACTCAAACACTGCCTTTTCAATTGGTTAAGGTATAACCACTCACAAGTATACAATAAATGAGATGGGTGTAGCTAGAATGCCTCTTAAAAGCTGAGTGGCAAATTAAGTATAATGTTTGATGAGGAAGAAAAATAAGAACTGAAGGCTCAATAAATGATACAATAGAAGACTTAAATGCTTGAAGAAAAATGATATAATAAATTATACATTGCTGCTTTTATTTTTGAACACTCGTTGAAATCTATTGATACATTTTGGGATGTATCGATAGATTTTAGACAGAATGTATTTTGTGAAAAATCTATCGATACATTGGTCAATGTATCGATACTTTTGGGCTTGGTTGCAGGGATTTGAACATTCTGTTAAAAATGCATTGATACATTTGTTAATATTTTGATACTTTTGAGTTAATGAGCATTCTGTTAAATTTCTATCGATACATTTTTAGAATGTATCGATACATTGAGTTTGGCTTTGCTAATTTTGACTTTTCTCAAGAAAGTGTATTGATAGATTTCAAATTCTATTGATACTTGTCCAAATGTATTTTTCTACACGTATCGATAAATTTGGACCAAAAAGTATTTTTCAAAGTTATTTTCCATTGTTCTTCTTCTTAAACTCATTTGAAAGTACCAAGGGATGTCTAGGCTTGATTTATCAATACTTAGAGGAAATTTTGACCATTTTCTTTTGTCATTTCAAAACATGGAATCAATTTGAAAGCTATAGAGCTAACAACAAGGAAGAACGAGATTTCGAAGATAATTTGTTCTCTAAATATGCAATGGAAATGTCAATGAAAATGATGTTGAAATTTTGATGAATTGACAAAAACTCTCACAAGCATGGCATCAAGGTTTAAGGAGGTAAAACATTTAACCTTCAGCTCAATAAATTCATGAGTATTCTTATGCTTCATTTTAGATGTATCTCTTTGATTGATATAATGACATATTGATTTGTATGATGAAGTTGTTTGCTTAAGTATTGCATTTGCATATTATTTCATGCACAAATACTATCAAAGCCAAAAATAGTTATGTTGTTGAACCCACTCTTCCTCTCAAACGACACTTCAAACAAAATCTTTGAATTCCCAAAGATGCTTGCATGCTAGAAATTGATTTCTTAACTCCTTTATCTCTTAGGAATCGATTCTCATCAAATAAGAATAAACTTTTCAAAGCATAGAATATCCTTGAAGATCTTCAAAGATTGAGAATCGATTTTTTCTTTTCCAAAAGTCAATTTTTAAAGAATCACAAGAACTTTAAAAAAAGCTAAGGTACAAAAATTGACCTTAGGAATAATTGGAGTCAATTTCAAACCATTCATAAAGACAAAATGTTTGAACTTCAAACCTTCAAAGTACGATTCCTCTTCACCAAAGTTATATCTAAGCATCATGATTCCTCAAAAATTTCCTTCCAATCATTTCGACTCTGCAAAAAGTAACCCTTGGTTTCTAAAAGGTTTGAATCTATTCAACAAAACCCTTCATTTTCAGGCAAATAAATTGATTTCATACTATCTTTTTCAAAACCTATTTTCTTGAGAAAAGAATAGTTGATTCAACACAAGCATCAGCCTTCTGATATCCAAATCCTTGATTCTTGGTTTTCAAGAAGACTTTAAAAACCATTCTTTCTACTCAAAAATTTGTCTAATGGGTCTTAAGAGGTCAAGCGAAGAAAAAGGGAATGCACTAGTGACTACCTCAAAAATTTTGAAAACCCATATACCAAACCCTTTTAATGTAAACTTTCGAACCAAGGAAAATAAAAAAGTTTATGATGAGGTCTACTCTACGAAGAAAGTGATTCACAGGAGAATCATCGACCGTAATGGTTCGAAAATGAGTTTAATTTCCCATAAATCGAGAATCTAAGAAGGTTGGGCTAGTATGAGTCTTTGAGCTTGAGGAGGCCAGTATATGAGAGATTGGTATGGGTATTTTACTCAAATCTAACCATATTTTATAGAAAGGATGATGATGATCACAAAATGGATCACAATAGGTCTTTCTTCACCTCTATTGTTGGGAAAGAACTACTTATCAGACCCACTCTGTTGTAGAAAGTGCTAAAACTAAAGCCCACAAGTAGAAATGCTCTCACCCATATGACTTAAGAAAATGAGATTTTTGAAGAAGAATTAAGTGTTGAATTCATGCTTGGTCTTATCACTACCCAAAAATTCCCAAACAATCCTGCTAGTTTGAGTGTGGTTAACAAAATTCTACACCTAACTGTCATTAACATTCTCAAACCTTTTAGACTCAAGCATACATCAGTAACAGTTGAGGACATGTGGTTTATGCACTATATTAAGAGAGGCACTCCCATCGATGTTGCTCAGTTTATATATCGAGACATGGAGATTTTAACCAAAGGAGGAAGTAACAATTTAGTGTATGGAATGGCCATCTCAGAAATGCTTGATATTTGGAAGATCAATATATAACTTAACAAGGGTGTAATACAAGACAAAGTAAAATATCTAGACAAGGCATCCCTATGATGCCGTCAGCAATCAATGGGCAAAGAAAAGTATGCAACAGGAAGGTATAGCTCAAGAAGAAGTAGCACTAAAGCAAATGTCAAATGTCTTCACTCAACAAGTTATAACACAACCTTTCCCTACTATAAATGTGCCACCACAACCATCAAATGATTTTCAGGCAACATATGCTTCACCTCTACTATATGTCTCAAAACTCTACATGGAAAATGTTGCGTATCAAGACTTATGTATTTGACTGAACAAGCTACAGCAGTCTTCTCTGACAAAATTTGTTGAGGTCAATTAGAAGCTTGAAGACATAATGGCTAATTATATTTCCAATTTTGAGAATATGTTCCATCATTGCAACCATTCTCTCAATAAAATAAATAATGAAGTCACAAAGCTGTAAAAAGGCATGGCAAAATTATTAGAAAAACAGCTAAAGCTCACCAAAGACCAAGCAAAAGTAAATTTGAAACTTAAAACCTCACTTCCTAAGCCACCAAAGCTAAAGCCTCTACCTCTTTCACCAAAACCCATACCACCTTCATCACCAAAAGCATTGCATCTACATACATAATTAACTATTCCTCTGTACACAATGCTTATGCTACTCTATTTTTCTAGTACTGTTTCTTGTATCTATTTTAATGATCAATGAAGTCATTTCCTTATTTCTTGTCTTGTGTTATATATATATGAAACGTTTGATTCTCTGTGCCACTAACCATTTTGTGATTCCATGAGTTTTAAACTTGATCGAGACTTTGTTTTCTACCTCTTTTTTATATAACAAAAAGGGATAGAATTTTTGGAGTAAATTTGCTAAGCTTTCTTGTTTTAATGCTATATAATAACTTGAAAATGCTTTTTAAATTTCTCAAATGTTTTAGAAGGTAATCGTAACTTCAATGGGAGTTCTTCACAAGCAAATTTAGCTTGTAACTTTGTCATATAAAAAATGAGAGATTATTAGTTTTAAAATTGATCTTTGATTTGAAATGATAAAATTGCGTGATTTAAATATGCTTTGAAATTGAATGAAAATGATTTTGAACTTAAAGAACATTCCTCAAAGTGTTTTGAAGTTATTGTGAAAAGAAAAATATATTTGAACACTTTAAAATACAAGTTCCAACTGCTAGAATCGACTTTTATATGTGAAGCATCGATTCATTATATATTGGAAAGTAATATTTTCTTTCTAGAATAAGAAACAATCGACTTCTTAACAAGAAAACATCGATTCTTAATGAAACAGAAATCGATTGAAAGAGGAAGAATCAATGACTAAAGAAGTAAAGGTCGATTCCTAAGAAGGTAGAAACATAGTGAGAAGACATTGGAAAAGAAGAATCGACTACTCAAGTATCCAATGATTAATTCTCAAAGCTGTAAAGAAAAATTAGAAACTTGTTGGAGAAGCAAAGAAAGAGAATAGGACAAGGATGGAGTGAGAAAAATTGAATTTGAAATTTCAAATTGGTACTCAATGGATAAGACTTCTGGAGAAGGCAATGATTGATTCTCACAAAATAGAATGCTCCAGACTTGGAGTGAGATAGGAAGAATCAACTACTTGAAAATGCACTGATCAATTCTCGCCAAACAAAAAGCATCATACTCTAGTTGAAGCAAGAATAATTGATGTCTGAAGAGTAGAAAGATCGATTCTCAAGAAACTAAATGTCTCGGGTTGCAAAAGAATTTAATTCTCACATATCCATTGATCGATTCTTGAAGGTCAACTGATGCAAATCAAGTGGCCCTAACTTTTGAAAATTGAGCAAGCACTTCTTTCTAACGGGCAAAAATGAAGAAAACCTATAAATACCTATGTGAAGGACATTTCCAAGTGAAAAGAAAATCTTGAAAGAAAAGACAGCAAGAAAATCATTCTAAGAGGAGAAGAAAGCAAAAATCTTCAAAGTTCATTCCTTTTTCTATCTATAGCAAAACTCTCAAAACAGAGCATCATTTCTTGATCTTATATTCCTTGATTGCCCATCAGCCTTGTTAGAGGTTTAAAGTTATGTAATCCACTATTGTGAGGTTATAGCTTCATAGCAAAAGGTAGAAAGATTATACCTTCTTGAAAGGGTAGAAAGGTTGTGCTTGATCCGTAAAAGGCAGTGTTATAAAGGTTGTTCTTGATCTTGAAAAAGGTAATGACTTGTTGAAAGGTTGTGCTTGATCCTTAAAAGGTAGTTATTCGTAAAGGTTATACTTGAACTTGGTTGAAAAAAGCAATTGATAGTAGATTTAAACTCCTTGTGCTATCAAAGAAGATGACGTAAGCTTTAGGGGTCGAGCTTCTATAAAAAGTGTGGCTGAATTTTTATCTTATCCTTTATACTCATTACTTGCTTTCGCCTTCATCTTTTAAGCTTTCTTACTTTGGTTCTTAACTTGTGTTTTCAAAGTTTTCATCTTTACCTTTGTTTTAAAGAAATATCAAATTTTTGTTAAAGAACCAATTCACCTTGAACTAACATTCTTGTTGAATCTTGATCTACTAAACTCAAAGCTCTAATACCAATATGTTATGACAATTACCCAAGATACAATAATAGGAGTTCAATGCACTCTTCATCAAACAAAAATGATTGCACAATTGAATTTTATAGAGGTTCAGCCCTTCTTTAATGCTTATGTTCTCTCCCTTTGCAAACTAAAAAGTTCAATCCACTATTGATTAAAAATCAATACAAATGACGTTTAAAGGATATGACACAACCACTTTATCTTTTAAAGGCTAAGATATAACCTCCCTAACTTTTCAAGGTTAAGTTCGAACCTTGCCTTTTCAAGGATCAAGCACAACCTCTGTAACTTTCAAGGCTACGTTAGAATATTTCATCTTTTACAAGGTTAAAAGCAAGAGTAATGCTACAAGATTAATATTGCTTAGTACGTACAAGGTTGGAAGAGATGAATGATATAAAGATGAAGATAAATGATAGGAATGAAAGCACTAAAAGAATTAAAGCACTAAAGACTTGGAAGCTTGGTAAAAGGATGTAAATTATTGCACTTTAGCTTGGTTTCTCTTTCTTTGTCTCCTTTTTCTTCATAAATCTCTCTCTTGGAGGATATGACTCTTTTCTTCTCTCTTCTTTTTCATAAAAGTGCTAAGGAAGGCCTATATATACATAGGAAGCTTTTTAGAGCTGTTGGGGGTCAATTGGTGAAGAAACTAGCCGTTACTTGCCTCAATTTCATGTTTAATGGCTAGTAAGGATTGATCCCTAAGCCGTAGAAATTCAAATTCTATGCGTGAGGGGGATCGATCCCTAACAAGCAGCAAGGGAATAAATGCATTCTATGTAAAAAGGATCAACCCTCAAAACCTAGGGATTGATCCCTATAGCTTAGTCATGAAAAAAACTTCTTTTTGAACCCAATTTGATGCAAAACAGTTTAACATTTCCAAGACAAATGCATTTTAACATGAAGAACTTAAACTCAAAAATCATTCAAGTAATTTTTATCATGAATTTTTTAAATTTAAAACTATAATTACTTTAAAGTTAATAAAGCTAACAACTTCATTAGTGATGATCACAACAAGATAAAAAAAAAAGAACTTTTATAGAATTTGATCCATCAAATTAAATTTTTGATAATAGTATATCTTTCCTATCAAATTTTTGATCAAATATTTTTTCTACTTTTTAGATGTATTATCGACGAATTTTCGTCAGAACGTTTTGACAAATTGTCTAGTATTATCAACAGAAATACTCAACATGTATTTTACCAACAAAATATATCATCGATAATGGTATAAAACAAAAAAATTATTTTCAACGATATTTCCATATGAAATATGTCAAAAATGGCTTAAGTTTAAAATCTTTAATTTCTTTTTCTTTCACCTTTTCAAATAAACCCTACGATCCTAAAATCACATCTGTTCCCCTCCTCCCTCGATTTCCTGCATTCCCCCTCTACTCTGCCGTCCCTATTGACTTTGATGACTCCACCTTTATCTCTTGTCATCGTCGATCTCTCCCTTCCTCTTCGATTTCCTCTTTTCCATGTTGTTTTTCTCTCGATTTCTTTTCTCCAGACTCCTTTCTTCTCGTTTTCCTCACTTTCTGTCAACTTTCTCCCTTCCTCTCTACACCGTTCTATCACGTTGCATTTTCTCTCAAACTGACGACTATGCAACAACTCTCTCCCTTCCTCCCTCTCTCTAAGGTTTTTGGTGTTTGCTGGATGTGGTTACTTGTGCTAATATGGCATGAGCATTGGGAGCAACTGGTGTGCTAGTTCTAAACTGTGTTGTGTTTGCTGAATGTGGTTACTTTTGCTAATATGGCATGAGCATTGGGAGCAATTGGTGTGGTGATTCTAAACTGTGATGGGTTATTGTTACATAGATATATATATATATTTTGATAATTTTTTTTTTTGCATACAACAGTCAATTTGTTTTATATCTTACAAAGTATTTTAGTTAGATTACTTTATTTTAAGATTTAAGTTTTATACAGGAACTAAATTGTGCATGTGCTAAAAGCTGAAAATGAAAAGACTTTGTACGAGAATTCCTTTTCCCTTTTGTTCACAGACGACGTTATTGGATCATTTTTACAAGAATGAGGAGTAAAAGCAACAAAAATAGGATACATGACCAAAGGAAAAGAAGCAATGCACAATAGTTCTTTGCTGGTTGAGTATCTATTTTTTTATCCGAAGTATTTAGGTTAGCCAGTAGGTGGCGTGGGATAACAAAATCTAATTCTTATATACGTAAAAAATTATTAGATAAAAGGAGAGGATTTCATTTTCATTGGTGTAAAAGTAACTCATTAATTATGATCATTTGATCCTTATTATATCTAACGGTTAAGAAAAAATCAATATTTTCTTATTCATGTTTACCAATTATATCGATATGCAACTTTACCCTTTTATTCTCCACTCTCCCTTTCCTTAGTTTCTCTTCCATTTATCCCCCAACTTCAATATTAATTAAGAAAATTATTTAATTATTGTCGTAACGTGCGGGTCCGGGGACCCGACCGCCAGACGCGGACGAAAATTATATCGGTTTAGGAGTCGCTACCAATCTTTTTTATCTAGGTGTGATTGGTCACCTATTAACCCGATTCTAATCGACGAAGTTCTAAATTGATTTTAGATTCGTCAACAGAACGAGAACTGACCCACGTTTTTCAGAGATAGGTTCCGGAATGCGGTTACGCACGGAAAAGGGTTAGCACCTCCGTGACGCCCGTTCTGTGAACGGTACCATTTAATCTTAAGTTATCTTATTGTAGCCTACTTTTGATTTAATCCCTACTTATTGACTAATTTTTTATTAAATTAGCTGAATGAGTTTTTTATTTGATTTTACGTATGCACATGATGCAAGCGTAAAATGATATCATGACTATTTTATTTTAAATAATGGGGTCGGTAATTTTTTATTGAAAAATTATTCGAAGACCATCCCAGCGCTTTGGTGAAGTCTCGAAATTTTCCTCACCTAGAGATATCCCCGGAAGAACTCGTCTCTACAAGCTCTTCGGGGAAATCCCATCATCGAAAATCCTGCACCATTTGCAAGATAAATGTGGCATGCTATGACAGGGTAAAATGATGATATCTACATGCACGCGTTTATTGATTTATGTGGTTCATAATACATCCAATTATGTGTTTAATAATTTGTCACATTGTTTATATGTTTAGTAATATTTGTTATTTTTTCATGGATTATTTATTTAATTTATTATTATTTTTATATTTTTATATTTTTTGTTTTTGTCCTTTAATAAACGTTGTTGATTAATATTTTACTTGATTATATAACTTATCAAATAAAAAAAAATTTAAATGATTAAATTAACTTTATTTAGTAATATTTATTAACTAATTTAAGTTCAAATGCAATATTATGTAAGTTTATTATTTTTTAATATATATAATTTTTTAACAACGATTATTTGACTTAACGGGTTTTGAAGTTTAGAGTTCAGATTTATCCCGACGCTTCGGTGAAAATCCGTCTCGAATTTCGCATAAAAAAAATCCCACTTAGAAGAGGCAACTCTTTACCTCTTTTAGGTGAGATTTTTCAAATAATCATTTCATTCATTTTTTATTTACTTATTATTACTATATTTATTTTATTTAATTTTTATTATTATTATTTAAAAAAGTAAATCTATTATGAAATTT
>NC_030858.1:12698189-12707059 GCF_000208745.1 Theobroma cacao | reverse complement strand
TAAAAATTGAAATTCCTAGACTTAATCTAGGCTCGACCTATCTCACAACAGGTTCGATTTAAAAATTGAAATTCCTAGACTTAATCTAGGCTCGACCTATCTCACAACAGGTTCGATTTAAAATTCCCAAACTTGATCTAAGTTCGACCTCTCTCACAACAGGTTCGATTTAAAAATGAAATTCCTAAACTTAATTTAGGCTTGACCTATCTCATAATAGGTTCGATTTAAAAAATTGAAATTCCTAGACTTATTCTAGGCTCGACCTATATTAGAACAGGTTCGATTTAAAAATTTTCTTAATGCTAACTTAATTGGATTAACATGAAATGAAAAGACTCAAATCCTTCCATTAAAGTTTTACAATCTCAGCATTTTAGGTCGAGTGAATTTCGACCTTCAAAGCTTGGGACATGAATTAATTTTGATTCTTGTCGAGTGCATGGCTAGACATGTATGCATGATTGACATGATGAAATGTTTTCATGTTTATGATTCATTAAGGTTCCAAGACCCTTCTCTTGCTTCATCCGATTTTTCACTGTAGCTTTCAATGACCTTCGTCTTGTGCCTTTCTTCTGGAGGCTTTAGGTAACTCTGGATTTTCCCTAAGCACCTTTTCTTTTGACATTTGATTTTGCCCCAAGTTTAAGGCTCCGCCATTCTTTTTCTTCGTTATTAAGTCTTTTGCTGAACAATGAGTGTAATTTCTTGCTTAATTAGTTTATTTCTTTTACCAATTATCATTCATTTCTATGACAATCACTATGTGAATCATGGGATGGTGAATAACGAAAGGGTTAAAATAAAGAGGTGAAGAAGAATTTCATATATGAGGAATCAAATAATTCAAGGCAACAAGAATTTACAGGGCAAACATTAGATCTTTAAGTAATGAACACTCAGACCACTAAGAGAAAACAATCTAATATTCGACTTCAAGAATTGTCCTTATTTGATGCTTTGAGCAAATCTGTAGGTTGCAGACTCCCTAGCTTCCCCTATTTTGTGAGATTGCGGAGCTCCATTCATGGTGTATTTCTACCTCAATCTGGTGTCCCGTTTAGGCTGACATCTTCAAATTCCATTCTAACTTCTTGCTTTTCGGCCTCAAGCCGCCCTTTTTTGATTTTCAGCATGAGCCTCCCCCTTTAAGTACGAGCTGCCCTTTTTGGGTTTTCAGCACGAACCCCTTACGTTTTTTTTTTATTTTTTTTAAGCATAGTACTTCTTCACCGCATCCGCATTTATAGGATTAGGCAAATCTCCCCCATCCATGTCAACCAAAATCAAAGCTCCTCCTAAAAAAGCCTTCTTTACCATGTATGGCCCTTCTCAATTCGGCATCCACTTTTCCCGAAAATCAGTTTGATTAGGGAGTATTCTCTTGAGAACCAACTCTCATTCTCGGAACTGCCTGGGATGAACTTTTTTCTTGTATGCTCGCATCATCCTTCGTTGGTACATCTGACCATGACAAAGAGCCGCAAGCCTTTTCTCCTCAATTAGATTAATTGCTCGTAGCGGGAACGGACCCACTCAGCATCTTCCAATTCTGTTTCCATCAACACCCTCAATGATGGGATTTCTACTTCAATAGGTAGAACTGCTTCTGTACCATACACTAATGAGCACGGAGTTGCCCCAGTGGAGGTACGCACAGAAGTTTGATATGCATGCAAGGCAAAAAGAAGTTTCTCATGCCAGTCTTTATAAACTTCAGTCATCTTTTCGACAATCTTTTTGATATTTTTATTGGCTGCCTCTACCGTTCCGTTCATCTTCGAACGGTAAGTTGTCGAGTTATGATGCTTGATCTTGAATTTAGTGCAAACCTCCTTCACCATCGCACCATTCAAATTGCTTGCATTATCAGTAATGATCTTTTTCGGTAGCCCATACCGACATATGATCTCCTTTTGGATGAACCTACACACCACCTTTTATGTCACATTGGCATAGAAAGCTGCTTCTACCCATTTCGTGAAATAATCAATGGCCACCAATATGAATCGATGTCCATTAGAGGCTTTCGGTGTAATAAGCCCAATCACATCCATTCCCCACATTGAAAATGGCCAAGGTGCTGTGAAAATGTGCAATAGGCTGGTGGAGCAAGGATTCTATCAGCGTATACTTGACACTTGTGGCATTTTCGAGCAAAGTTTATGCAGTCTGATTCCAATGTCAACCAATAATAACCAGCTCTCATAATTTGTCTAGCCAACATATGTCCATTAGCATGAGCTCCACAAGTTCCTTCGTGGACTTCTTTCATTATTTTGTTGGCTTCCGTAACATCCACACATCTCAAGAGTACTTGATCTCGACTCCTTTTGTAGAGCACTTCTCCACTAAGGAAGAAACCCATTGCTAATCTTCTAAGAGTTCGCTTGCATTGTTTGTGACATTCTTAGGATATGCCTGGTGCTTGATGTATTGCATGATATCATGATACCACGGCTTACCATCAACTTCTTCTTCAACATTCAAGCAGTGTGCGAAGACTTCACGGACTTCCAAATCAAAAGGGCGTACATCAGCCGCTTCTTTTATTTTGAACATCGCTGCGAGGGTGGCCAAAGCATCAACAATCTGATTCTCTTCTCGAGGCAAATGGTTGAAGCTGATTTCTTTGAACTGTTTGCTTAATTCTGTAACCAGCTTTTTATATGGAACTAGTTTAGAATCTCTAGTTTTCCATTCGCCTCTCATTTGACATATCACCAAAGCCGAATCTCCGTAAACATCTATTGCGTCAGCCTTCATCTCGATTGCTGCCTGTAATCCCATTACCAACGCTTCATACTCCTCCATATTATTAGTACAATTGAAATTCAATCTCGCTGTGGCTGGATAGTACTTTCCATTTGGAGAAATCAACACTGCCCCGATTCCGTGCCCTAAAGCATTGGATGCTCCATCAAAATACATCTTCCATGGATTAAGTTCATTGGGACCATCATTTTCTATGTGCAAGACGGCCATCAAATCTTCATCTGGAAAATTGAAACTTACAGATTCATAATCCTCATTAGCTCGATCTGCAACGAAATCAACGATAGCGCACCCTTTGATTGATTTTTGGGACATATACACAATATCATACTCAGACAATAGCACTTACTATCGAGCTATTCTTCCAGACAGGCAGGGTTTTTAAAAAATATACTTGATGGGATCTAATTTTGCCACCATCCATATTGTGTGATACAACATGTATTGTCGGAGCCTTTGGGCGGTCCATGCTAGCGCACAACACATCTTTTCGAGCGCAGAGTATTTGGACTCATACTCCATGAATTTCTTGCTCAAGTAATATACGGCCCGTTCTTTCTTTCCAATTTCATCACGTTGTCCCAATACACATCCCATTGAATTCTTGTTCACAGTCAAATACAAAAGAAGAGGTTTTCCAACCGTCGATGGCACCAACACTAATGGATTTGTGAGATATTCTTTGATTTTATCAAAGGCTATTTGACATTCTTCATTCCACTCTCCTAGGTCTCGTTTTTGAAGCAGTTTGAAGATTGGATCGCATTTGCAGGTGAGCTAGGATATAAATCAAGCAATGTAATTCAACCTCCCTAAAAATCCTCTCACTTCTTTTTATGTTTTGGGAGGTGGTAGCTCTTGAATAGCTCGTATTTTATCCGGGTCCACTTCAATTCCTTTTTCACTTACTATGAACCCTAATAATTTCCCAAAAGTTACACCGAAAGTGCATTTTGCAGGATTCAACTTGAGCTGGAACTTTCGCAATCTCTCGAACAGTTTCTTGAGATTGACAGTATGATCCCTTTCTGTATGAGATTTTGCAATCATGTCATCCACATATACCTCTATCTCTTTATGCATCATATCGTGGAACAAAGCTACCATTGCCCTTTGGTAGGTGGCGCCTGCATTCTTCAATCCAAATGGCATTACTTTGTAACAAAACGTTCCCCACATGGTTACGAACGTTGTTTTTTCCATATCTTCGGGTGCCATCTTAATCTGATTGTAACCAGAAAAGCCATCCATGAATGAGAACAAAGCATGTTTTGCTGTGTTGTCCACAAGAGTATCAATATGTGGCAAAGGGAAGCTATCCTTCGGACTCGCTCTGTTCAAATCCCTATAATCGACGCACATTCGAACTTTTCCATCCTTCTTAGGAACTGGAACTATATTAGCCACCCATTCAGGGTACTTAGCCACCTCTAAAAATCCAGCATCGAATTGCCTTTTTACTTCCTCTTTAATCTTCAGCAACATCTCTGGCTTCATCCTTCTCAACTTCTGTTTAATAGGCTTGCAATCTGGTTCCAAAGGTAACTTGTGAACAACCATGTCAGTATTAAGACCTGGCATGTCCTGATATGACCAAGCAAACACGTCCACATATTCACGGAGTAATTCTTCTAGCTTCTGCCGTTCATCAGATGACAGTGAGGTGCCAATCTTAACCTCTTTCTTCTCTTCCCCATTTCCGAGGTTAATCATTTCTGTGAGTTCCTGATGAGGTAAAATCTCCTTTTCTTCCTGTTCCAACATTCTCGACAAATCAGGGGGTAAGCTGTAGTCATCCACCTCCTCTTCATTTTTCAATTCATCAATGTTCGGAATTATCTCAAAATCGATATTCAAATCGTTGTCTAGATTGTCTTCGTGTTCATTATTTAAAGACCTGCAAACAGGTAAAGTTGGACGGGTGTATGGGCAAGTATTTATTGGCTAAAAGAATAGATGAAAGGAAATATGCAAAAAGATTGATGAATTATGAAACACATTATGCATTGTCATTTATTCAAATGATGAAGGTAACAGAAAGCCCTACTTAAACAGGAAATTAATCTTAACACCCTTGGGCATAGGCATTTAGATAAAATTGTTCATTACATTTTGGAAGACTTAAAGATGATGGGCAGTTCCGTGGCTGTCCAATTGCTTAGCTCCTCTCCTGGCAGTACTGGATACACCACAGGGATCTTCCCATCAGGTTCTGCATCTCTGATCATATGGATTGATAGCTCATCAAATATCCGTAGAACCTGATTGACCTTTGTTGGTGCTTCGAGATGAATGAAACCTGCAGAGCGAAAAGTCTCATATAAGTGTGGGATTGTCTGTTCCCCAAATTTTTCTCCCTTTCCCTCAAGTTGAGCCATCCTTTTAATCTTCTTTCGAGTTGCCAGTTTCTTTCTTTCTTCTTTGGTAGGCTTATACCCCAAACCAAATCTTTCTTCATTCTTTATTGGAGTCAGAGGACGGTTAATTCCTTGTAAATTCTTTCCTAACCCCAAACCGACACGGCATCCTTTGCCCACTGTCTGCTTAACCCCCATTTTAGTTGCTACTGACAAATAAAGAGTCGGTATCACTTTTCTTTCCCCCACATAAGTAGGATTAACAAATTCAAAAAATCTGAAAGAGCATTCCGAGACTTCTTTTGTCGCCTCTACATAGGGAGCAGATGATGGTTGAATAGCCAGTATGTCTTCCTCAACAGATACACTTATCAATTGGCCCTCAACTATAAATTTAACTTTTTGATGAAGGGAAGATGGTATGGCTCCCGCCATATGAATCCATGGACGCCCTAACAAGCAATTGTATGACGGGGCAATGTCCATGACTTGAAATTGGACCTAAAAAATGCAAGGGCTGATTTTTATCGGTAGTTCAATGTCCCCTACCACCTCCCTTGTGGTCCCGTCGAAGGCCCTTACAACCATGCGACTGGTTCTCATATAAGACACGTCTACTGGCAACTTGGTTAAAGTAGAGCGAGGCATGACATTTAATGTTGAACCATTATCGACCAAGACCCTAGATACGGCATGATCCTTGCATTTGATGGTAATGTGCAGAGCTTTGTTACTTCCCCGACCACCCGATGGGATTTCTTCATCATTAAAGGCAATGAAGTTCCCCACTGTAATGTTTCCCACAATGTGGTCTAACTTTTCCACTAATATATCTTGCGACACATAGGCTTGGTTCAAGACTTTAAGTAGCGCGTTCCTGTGTGCTTCCGAATTCAAAAGCAAGGACAACAGTGAGATGCGAGCAGGCATTTTGGTTAATTGTTCTACCACACTGTATTCATTGTGTTTGATAAACTTGAGAAATTCACCCGCTTCTTTCTCAGTAACAGGATTTTTGACCTCATTGTTCGGAGCAACTACAGATTCGACAACTTGGTCCTTGAAAAAAGTATCTGCTTTCTTCAGGCCTCCCTCTCCCTGTGTAGGTTTCCCTTTTTCTACTCTTTCCACTATCTTAGGGGAATAACATCGCCCACTTCGCGTTATACCCCCCACACCAGTTAGATCTTCAAAAGATGCTTGAGGGGTGGATGAAGTTATGCCCAAAATATTACACTCATAATTCCATGGGACAGCCTTATCGCTCTTGTAAGGGAACGGACTGGGAACTTCGATGGTAATACCACTTCTGATCAAAGTAGGGGATGTATCATTCATCGGGCTCCTATTTTCTTCATAGAAGATGGTGAGAGGTTTAGGTTTGTTCGCCCCGAATGAACTCGATGCCATTTCAGCTAGGGTGTCTTCATTTATGGTTCCGACCAACTTCTCTTCAGCTTCTTCATAAAACTCAATTACCGATGAATCCATCAATTCTTGCAACTTACCACGAAAGCTATCACAATTTTGAATGGAATGCCCAGTTGCCCCCATATGAAATTTGCAAGAATAAGCGAGATCAAGCCCTAATTCCTTTGTGACGATGGGTTCTGGAGTGATGGCATTTATCTTGGACAATACCTCAAACACTTTATCCATTGGTGTTTGAATCTCATCAATACTCTTTTTCACCCTTCGAATCATCCCTTCATGTATGGCATTCACAATCGGTCTTTCATGATTAGGTAAAGGATTCCCATCAACACTTGAACTGTCTTTTTTGGTAAAATTTAAAAGTCCTGCCTTAATGAGCGCTTGAACTTTATGTTTTAAAGCAGTACAATTCTCGGTGGAGTGCCCTTGAATTCCAAAATGGTAATCACAATGCGCATTCAGGTCATACCATTTCGGGAAAGGTGGTCGGAGTGGTTTTAAAGGGGTTCGAGCAAAGAGTCAATTTTCTATGAGTTGTGGCAGCAATGTAGTGTAAGGGACTGGAATAGGATCAAACTTTGGTCTTTCTAGGGTAGTTTTAGGTCCTCTTTGACCATGGCCAGGATTATTGGTTGAAGCTACCGGTCTTGGTGGTGGAGTTTGTGGAAGAACATTGGTCTGAAACGTTGGTTGCGGGGTAGGTTGGTACACATATGGGTTTTGTGTGATGTTGCCTATGTTCGGATAAAAGGGTTGGTGTGGGGGGTACGGGTAATATGGGTTAAAGTTGTGGGCTTGTTGGCTGTCGTGAGCGACTGCTTGCACGTTCCCTTCTTTTTTCTTGGGCGTATTCCCTTTCTTTGAGCTGGTAACTTAATGCCCTTCAATTTTTCCACTTTTGATAGCTCATTCTATTATTTCTCCCAATAAGACTAAATCTGCAAAGTTTTTCGTGGCATTGCCGATCAAGCGCTCATAGAATGGAGCTCGGAGTGTGTTTATGAACAGCACAGTCATCTCTTTATCAGTGAGAGGTGGCTGAACTTGCGCTGCTGTATCTCTCCACCTTTGGGCATATTCCTTGAAGTTCTCGCTTTGCTTCTTTTTCATAGTCTGCAATGACAACCGATCAGGGGCTAATTCAGCCACATGCTTGTATTGGGCTATGAAGGCTCTTGCTAAGTCTTTTCAAGTCTTAATACAATTTCGATCTAGTTGTACGTACCACCGAGCAGCTGACCCAGTCAAGCTGTCTTGAAAAAAATGGATCAGTAACTTATCATCGTGAGACTGTGCCGCCATCTTCCGACAATACATGGTAATATGTGCCATGGGACACTTTGTTCCATCATATTTTTCAAAGTTCGGAACCTTGAACTTGGCAGGGATCAATACATCCGGCACTAAGCATAGCTCAGTTGCGTCCATGGTACCAAACCTATCAACTCCTTCGATAGCACGAAGACGTTCTTCCAACAGATCGTACTTTTTCTGGTCCTTTTCATTTTCTCCTGTTTGTGACGAGTCCTTTCTTAGTTTCTCTTGTTCTTTTGGATCGTCTAAATCTGGGACGTGTATTGGTTCAGCAGGATTTATCCCAGAATATGGCCCAAATTGCCCATGAGCCGATTGATGGCCCATCGGGGGTGGTGCATTGTAATAAACGGATGGCATCACTTAAGGGTGGACCCTTTGAGAGGTTTGGGCATGTGGTGGAGTGAACCCTGGGGGATAGGGTGGATCATCCCTTTGGTTTCCACTGCCTTGAGCTGATGGGTTTTCTGACAGAGCTGGCTCTTCGATCGCTCTTTTTCCTTTACTGAAACTCATCATCAATTCCATCATCTTTGCTAGCTGTTCTCTCATTTCTTCCTGAGCTCTTTCCATTCTGTCCATTCACTCTCTTTGTTCTTCTTCCATGATCTTTGCTCGCTGACGCGTATTATGGACACGTTGGTCACTTGGCTTAGGTGGTTGGTCTATTTTTGGAACCTTATTGTAATCATAAACGTGAATTAGATGCATGCATGAATGAAAAACTGAACCCCTTATCTTTATTTACAAGCGAAAATACTTATTGTCATGAAATGAGGATTTATCCACATATGAATGATCATGTACTAAAAGTATATGTCACATAACACCCCTCAACAAAGTAATTCAGTGCATAAGCTATTGTTTCTTGTTGCAATTCAGGAGTCATCTTTTGCATCTACTTCGTCAATGGTTGTCAAATGACATACTTTTCCTATATGCAAAATTATGATGCAAACATGCATATGCAAAAAGTTCAAGTTAGTA
>NC_030858.1:12693381-12695827 GCF_000208745.1 Theobroma cacao | reverse complement strand
GTCCTTAAAAAGTCGGGTTGTCCAAAAATTTGGACAACCCGGCGATGGGGTTCTGGCACCAGGGAGTTGGTGGTTAGAATCCCATCATGCGTGGTGGTTGGAGGTTTTTTTTTTTAATTATTTTATATTTTAGTTTATTTTATTATAATTTAAATTTATTTATTTATTTATTATTTTTTTAGGTGTCTACAATTATATGTGTTTTTCTGCAAGATTTTGCTTTGCACTTCCATTAGACTACATGTCTCGGTTGATTTTCTACTATTGGCTGCTTTTGCCTAGCTATTGAAAGTTTCCGGTGAGTATTATTTGATACTCCTTTTTAATTCTTTATTTTTATAATTTTATATCTATTTATTGTTACAAAATAGAGAAATATTCTTCTTTGCTTAATTGTTCATGTAATTGGTGAATTTTTAAGGACTTATTGTGTCATTACAGGACACAGTTATAAAGCTACCTACTACGGGTTCACTAGACCACACACTCAACTTAAGTTTACCATTTAGAACTTGCTCGAAACTCTACAAATATATTCTTGTTTGCATGATTGTCCATGCACTTGGTCAGTGTGGGCTTATTTAGGACTTTTTTTGGTCATTCAAGGTCAAAATTTAAGGCCGCCCACTAATCAGTCATAAGACCACATGGATAGCTTAATTTCATCCTTTGAAACTTGTCCAAAATCTAAAATTATTGTTGTTTGCATATTTATTTTGCAATTGATGAATTGTAAAGCTGCTTACTTTAAGTTTTCCTAAGATCACATACGTAGCTTAAGTTGATCATCTAAACCTTACTCAAATTCTACAAATATTCTTGTTTGAATGATTGTCCATGTACATGGTGAATATAGGTTTCGTCTGGGCCATTCAACGTCAAAATTCTAAGACTACCTAGCTTCAAGATTATACTGTGGGCTTTTTATCAGTCACCTTTATCTATAAGACAATAAAAATATACATATTAAATTAACAATACATAACAATAACTGAATTACAATATTTTTTAAATTCAAATATTACTAATATAAATCAAATGTAAAACTAAAAATTGAATTGAGATTTAGGACTTAAAGAAACATTAACTATGAATTATGATAAATTAATACTAAATGTTAGAGATTTTAAATTTGTGTGAATTAAAGAGTTTAATATAGTTATTTGGTTTGGAGAAAAAAAATTATTTAATTGATTCACGGAAAAAGGGAATAAGAGAAAGCGTAAAAACCGTATGCAAAGTGTCTAAGAAAAATCAAGCCCAATCTTTAAACCATAAGTTAGATGACTTACCACTAGTCCAAAACAATGAAAAAACTACATATTTTCAATTTCAAACATATAATAATCAAAAAAATTAAAAATTGAGGACGCCATCCCCTTCCTCCACCACTGCTTAGAATTTGACAATAATTCTTGGAAAAAACTTGACTGGATAATAATAACAATTACAATTATTGATTTATTATCTTGAGTAATTTGGTTCTACTTGATTACTATTGTGATCATATTATTCACTACGACTATTGTAACCATTTGATAAAATGTATAATCTGGAATCAATAAATAAATTTCGTAAACGTTGAATGGTAACAATGAGTGCGGATAGTATTAATTAATTATATATACATATAATAATAAACTTGAAAGAGTTAAAAAGGCTTAATGGAGGTTTTTTTTTTCAAATATTTTTGACATATTAAGAAGTCAATTGTTACCTTATGCCTACAACTAGAAAATACAATCAAAGTACATTTGACAATACGATAATTTATTTTATTAAGTTCCATGGACCTTAATTCTCAAGTTTTAATATAAAGTCAATTAAGAAAAAAACCAACTACCTTATCGATTAAGAAACTAATTGTTAAATCAATTTTCAAAGAGAAATTGATAGAATCCCAATTTTATGTGCTTAAATTTCAAGTTCCACTGAATTTTATAAATCTATCTCAATAAATATGAATATGTTTCTTTGTGTATGAATGAGAGAAAGAGGACATAATTCTTTTAAAATTTTAATTAAATTCCTTATCCAAATTTAGTCAATCAATAACCACCGAGCCATTTGTGACGATGAAAAAAGAAGTCAATTAAGATAAATTGCTCATGATTTTGGCATATTAGGAAGATAAATTGATGTTATGCTTATCTCTATTTGTATATCTATTGAAGTGGCTTAAGAGAAGTGAAAGAAACACTATATTACTCATTGCCTTATGATTAAATTTCAATTATGTTTATCCAAAAAAAAATTTAGTTATGTTATTTATTTTTCTTACAATAATTAATTAAGTTCCTACTTTATTAGACTAGAGCAGCCTTTAAGAAAATAATAAGTCTAGAGCCTAAAATAATAAATGTTTTCATATCAAAACTATTTTATATAATTATATATATATATATATATATATATATACAATATATATATATATATATATATATAT
>NC_030858.1:12676220-12693369 GCF_000208745.1 Theobroma cacao | reverse complement strand
TATATATATATATATATATATATATATACAATATTATAATATATATATATATAGACAAGGACTGAAATTCAAATAAAAAAAAGTCATAATTGCTAAATGAGATAAAGTTCAATATTAATTTTTAAATTTCCTTTTAAATATTTTATTATAAAATATTAATAATATTTATCTAATTTGTAAAAAAAATTTAATTACATTACATTGCTTTTATTAAAAATATTTTTCTAAATTCAAATAATATTGAATAATTTATAGACTAATGTCATAAAATTTGAATTATATATACTTAAACTTTATATTTTAAAATTATTTATATTTGTGTACAATTATTATTGAAAGATAAATAAAAAGAAAGTAAAAATTCACGTGTAACACACAGGAAAATAAAATTTAATATTATATAAAAAGCTTAAAGAGTGCCTTATGGTTTATGTGATGAATTTTAATGTATTGAAAGAAAGCATTACTTAATATAGTAATCTTATAGAATGCCCTGAAATACTCGTTAACAAACCTTATATAGAATTTGAAGGATGCTCACTTTCATATAATAAGATACGTATTTGGAATGGAAATTGATCAACTAAGAAAAATTAACTTCTTCCACTATGGAAAAGCCAAATGCGTATCCAAAGAAAAAGAAAAGGTGAATGTGAAGTAAAAATCCGAGGCAATCCCAATTACCATTTCCCTACTAATGATTCTCTTTTAAGCTCCAAGTTGGATTGATTGCTTGTAAGTTCAATATTCCATGGAATGGACATGTTTCTTTTTTTGTTTAATTTTTGAGAGAGAGAGAGAGCATAATTCTTTTTGAATTTTGATTAGATTCCAAGGTTGAATGTTGAAGGTCATTAAGATCAAGTGGGGTTGCAATGCCGTGAATGTCATGATCAACAAAATAAATAAATAAAAAAGAAATTCCCAATAAGGTAGTCAAATTCGAATGAATAACTTTATTAAGTAGCATTCTTTTGGCGAACACAACATGGATTGCATCTCTTTTTTCATTCACTAAATAAAAGAAAATACACAGTCCAACAAGATTTTCATAGAAAATCATTGCTAGAAGCAACTAGAAAATATGGTCGAGATTGAACCACTTTCGATGCTTCCAAGAATCTGCTATTTAACGTTAAAAAGCAAAGGAAGTAAGAAAAAGAAATGGAACCAAATCTAGAAATCAGAAAAAGAATGACTCTAGTTATTACAAGTGGTGCGCCAAATAATTAGGTACCATCTTAATCACATATATTACCAAGAAATATTCACTTGGGTTGCCACTAGGCTACGACAAAGGTATTGGCAATTTGAGTGGAGAGGCAAAAGCATTGCTGAGTAACGAAGAAGACGAAATGCCACAGATATAGGGATTTCATATATAGAAAAACAGGGAAAATACCCCTGGCATACAACATGAAACCATTCTCAACATTCAACAACAAAAGCTGCTCTTGTGTTATCAATTATAAACTTGTCCAAAATCGGGTTCCATTTCCCCACTACCGTATTAGTAAAAACATTCATCAGCTCATCAACTGATCTTTCAAATGATCTGGGTGTATAAAAGGGGGTTCGGGGGAAAAAAAAATATCATCACATATTGAATTCAGACTGCTGAATGAACGAGGTTTAAACTGAACATCTTCCCTGTCAAGGCTTGAGAGCAAGGGCAAGCCCCATCTTAGGGGATGCATTGACGGCCTTTGGATCATACTCTGCCGAAACAGTTATGAGTGATTTGGGCCTCCATTCACGTTGGCACAGCATTGCAACCTTCCCATTGTCAGAAAACCGTGTCTTTACCACTGTAAAAGGATCCACAGCATGGGAACTTCCGATGGAGAAATTGTTTTCATAGGTGGAAAATCTATGAGTCATTTCAGCAGCAACACAAGTGAAGGGGTTGACAGAATGGATATAAGATGCCTTCAGCGCCTGTCCTTTATCAGTCCTATATAACAGAAAACATGCTTTCAAGACTTTGATGGCCGCAAGAGCAAAGTAGAACCACAAGACGAGGCACAAAAGGTTGACCAACTAATCAAATGAGCCATAGCAACTCTCATAAAGCTAGTCCGAAAAACATCATCTGAATTTAACCTACAGAGACTAAGACGCTTTTTTTTAGTCTTTCTTTCTTATTGGAAAATTGCCCATCACAGTCACAAGCAAATGGAACCCTAAAAACATTCTGCAGCTAACTAGATATTTGGTTTATCCCAATGGGCCCCATGCACCTTAAACTCTCCGCACTGTTCAGCACACTTGTTTTAACCTCTTTTAAAATATAATCATATTACACATCCTATTTCTGCATATCAAAGGAATTAAGCTGAGGTTTACCATAATAATGATCATCAATAACATAAACTGAACCCTAAAACTAGAAGAAACAAAAGCCTCACAGGGAACAGACTGCAGTGAATCTACTAAGCAAGTCAAACCAAGATAAAATTCAAAACAAAGAAAAATTAGTTCACTGCACAGAGAATCACCATATTTAGAAAATCTGTCATACATGATTATTACCCATCAAATGCACCTAGACATCATAAATAATAAAAATGATCAAACTCTTCGCTGAAACCTCAATCAAGATCACCAACATCTTTTCTGAACACTTTGCAAAATAGTCAATCAAAATTGTCTGCATCTTCTCCAAGTTAACATGAAATACAAGAATTACCAAACTCATGGTACATTTTCTAATGCTATGTTCCATGATGCGGATAATAAAACAACAAGAGAAAAGATCAACTTCAATGGAATCGAAAAGGGCATTGCAATATCCACTAATTTTTAAACAAGTTTCACTTGGATCATTAAACTTCAACTCAGATTACGTCACCGAACTTCTCCATATGCAGGAAATCCTGTCATTCTGGCATTATAAAGAGAAACGAAGGGCTGATGTGGCAATAACATCAGCATCCAACTCAATGCAATACATGCCAAAGCAGTAGTAGGCTTTCTTTTCTCTATATTCTTCCTTTTTCCTTTTCCCCTCTTTCTCCGGATGACCCTATTTCCATGCACACTTCTCTTACTAGATCACAATGTCCCCAACTTCATCAGCCCCTAGACTCTCTGATGTCCCCTTAATTCTTCCTGTTCAACTCTCTCTCTCTCACACCTTTGAACAACTCCTTTTGTCCCCCGAAATGTATACAGGTCACACCAATTTCTTAGCTAAAACACATGCAAATACAAACATCTTGATCAATTGATTGTGATTCTTTGATTCAAAAGTTTTTTCAGCAATTCCTGGAGGTGTGTTTTCTGGAGACTCAATTACACTTTAATACTTAACTTTTTTATATCTTCAACCAAAATTCATCACAACGTCAGTTCATATGTTAGGTTGTGTTGGGGAGCAGGGGGAGGCATTCAGGCTTCTAGATGCCAAAGAGAACAAAGTCAGAGTGGAAGATGGCAACAAGTTGTCGACATATGATGGAAGTTCTGGATTGCTTCTATACCATCTTTGTAGAGCCAGTTGGTAGAAATTGAAGTGTAGAGATCCACATGATTGAAATGTCCAATGACTACCAATAAATTTACCCAAATTGTAAGCATTTGAGGCTTATTCGAATCTTTATAAAGGCTAGATTATTATCTTATAAATATGAAGATATTAGTTTTCTATTGTAATGACTGTCTACCAATTCCAACTATATATTTTCAAGCTTTAGCCACCCAATTTCCATCAACATTGATCTTTTCTCACTCCGAATCAATTATCAAATCTGTTTACCTTTCTATTTTAATGGTCAACTCCTAATATCCTATGGTTGAACATTTTTTGGTTCATAATTACCTCATCGAAACGAAGTTGAAATGTCACGGATCTGATCCGTGACCAAACCAGCCTAGACAATCATCGGGCCAGCAGAAAATGGGGATTGCTGTGCACTCAAGACGTTAGCAAGATTGAGCCGCACGGGGCACAGAACGATGGGCTGTGCGGAGCAGCAAGCTTAGTACGTAAGGCCCGAGTGCATGCAAGTTGTTTACTATGATTGAAATTCTTGTGTATTGCTGCTAAGGGATAGTGGCTAAATTAGTCTAAATTAGACTAGTTATGTTTTATTAGAAATAAGACACTTTTCTTATTTATGCTTTCCTTACTTGTTATTTACTTTACTTGCACTAAAAGTAAGATTAGGATTAAGCAATTTTCATATTTATGTTTTACCATAACTCTATTAGGGTTAGTTGAGGTTATCACACTATTAAAAAACCCCTTAAACCTCTATAAATTAATACCTTTGAGAGCATGAAAATTTATTAATTCATCGAGATATTATTTAATCGATAAATTAATAATTTATTAATTTATACATTAATTTATAAAAAATTAATTTATCAAGGTATTCCTTGATTTTTTTCTTAAACTTTACACTTAATATATATATTATGTATTGTGATTATATGAATATTACTTAATTACTGAATTACGAATCATCATTATTCATAACGAGCAAATTATTGAGAACGTCATGAGATATGATCAAGAAGATAAAGTTAAAGACAATAGTTCTATACTAGAGCCTGTCTTGCCCAAAGATGCACTTAAAGCAACAATCAAATTGCATAATTTTTACTTGCAATAAAAGATTACTACACAAGAGCTTCTTAATGCAATAAAGAAAGTTAGAGATGAGGTTTAAGGAGACATCAATTTTAAAAAGAAACCAGTAACATTGAAATTATATTTTAGAAAAACCTCTTAATTAAGTCATGTATATATATAATTTTGACTTATAAGGAGATTATTAATTTATATATCAAGTGAGACCCATATGTTTTTTTTAAAAGATATTATCTTATAAATTTAGCAAATTATTAATTTACCACATTGGTGCTAAGTCAAGATTAGCTAAAAATATTATTTAATTGAGATTATTAATTTATCGAATATTAATTTATAAAGGTTTTACTCTATAAGGGAAAAACACATAGGTTCGTCGACAGGTAAGGTACCCGTTAATTTTAAAATATCCGAACCCTAACCCTATAAAATATAAAATAACCGAATTCCATTAACTACCCGAACATTTTTTTAAAATTACTACTCCAACCCTAACCCTAATACATCCCCACCACCCTATATTTACCCTAATCCGTTTAAAAACCCGATTATGAAAAAAACTTATTAAAATGCTATTCATGGATTCCCAATTACCCGAACCCGAATCCGTATTCATATCCATATAAAATAACATTTCTCATGCATATTCTATACAATTTACTAATAATTAAATTAATAAAATACATAATAAACTTTAAATTTAAATTATCAAAAGCAAATATCCCTAACATAATTCATAATTTTATAAGTTATAATTTTTGTAATGTTAACACAAAATAAAATGTAAATATGTTTATATTTAAAGTATATACATACTAAAAGTATTTTTGTATATATATATATATAAATTATATATAGTAATTATATTCCTTATAAATTAAAACAATATATGGAGTACATATATTAAAACACATTACAAGTTAANTTATAAGTTTTGTAATATTATCACAAAATAGAAAGTAAATATAATTATATTAAAAGTATATATATATAATAGTAATTATATTCTTTTATAATATGATAGATATTCTTATTATTTAAACATAATTAATAATCTAATAATTTTTAATTTAAATATATTAATTTCATCACCTAAATAATTAAAGTAACCATACTTTTCATGTATTTGTTAGTTTTAACAAAAAAATTGCTTGTAAAGTTGGTGAATATATTTTTAATTTACTTATTGAAATAATAATAAAATATTTATAAATGGTAATCGGGTTCGGATAACAAGTACCCAAGAGGTGGTACCCAAACCCTACCCGAACCCTATACAAGTAGTGAAATCACTATCCAAACCCGTTCCAAACTCGGTCATAGGATACCCTAACCTTATATAACCCAGTTGAGTATCCGCAGGTACCTTGTAATAAGGTACCCATTGCATCCCTAAAAACACACCAATAACCGACATAAGTCTATTGAACCATGAGGAATAATACGTTTTATTTCTCGCATATCTTTAGTTCACACTTCCACAAAACAATTACAGTTACGCTTACTTAACCTTCACTTTCGATGGTTAAAGCCGCACAGATCTAGGCTAAAATTTCAAGCCCGTGACAAGTGATATCTTTATTTGTCACAACCCAATAAACTTATGTCGACTATTAGTATGTTTTTCCCTTATGCAATTAAAAAGGGGTTATTTATACTGTGATAATCCTTACTAACCCTAGTAGATTTATGGTAAAATATAAATATGAAAATTACCAAATCTTAATCCTACTTGTAGTGCAACTAAAGCAAATAACAAGAAAAACATTAATAAGAAAAGTGTCTTATTCCTAATAGAACACAACTAGTCTAACCTAGACAAACTTAGCCGCCATTCCTTAGCAACATTACATAAGAATTCCAACCTAAGTAGACAACCTGCATGCAAGCAGGCCCTACAAGCTAAGCCCGATAATTCGCATCGCCCTGCATAGCCCATTGTTCTGCACCTTATATAGCCCAATCCTACTAATGTCTTGTGCACACAACAATCCCCATTTGCTACTAACCTGATGATTGTTTGGGCTAGTCTAGTCACAGATCTACGATACGTTACATTTCAACTCCAATTCAATGAGGTAATTATGAACCAAACAACGTGCAACCACAGGATATTGAGAGTTGACCATTAAGCCTAAATATTGGAGAATAAGAAAAAACATAAGCCTGTTAGTCTCACAATTAGTAAGCCAACCCAACATCATACTGGGCATTTCAGCGTTTGGTTGATTTACTACTAAACAACAAAGATTACACTTGTCTACTAGTCTAACCCCAAGAAAGAGACGATAAGGGAGTATAAGGCTATTCTCGCCAACCCAACATCATACTGGGCATTTCAGCGTTTGGTTGATTTACTACTAAACAACAAAGATTACACTTGTCTACTAGTCTAACCCCAAGAAAGAGACGATAAGGGAGTATAAGGCTATTCTCTACACCATAGAGAAAACAATAAACTCCATTTTTCAAGATTTGTTAATAAAACCACACAAAATTCACTTTAAGGTCCAATTCATAGCAATTCAATGTCTTCAAAACATTGTCCTGAAAGATTAATCACAATCTTCCAAACCTACCACATGACTTATAATTATAGCATAACAATCATAATTTTGATATATTCACATTGCCTCACATTTACTTACAGTGCACACCTCTACACACAACAGTTTAAACTGTATTAGGATGGCTAAAACGTAGGCATTACTTTATCCACTCATATATTACCTTAAATGAATTTCTTAAAAGATGATAACTACTCTAACAAACATTTTCCCATTACGCATCAACCAAACTTGGTTGGTACATTTAAGAGAGAGAGAGAGAAGAAGCCTTTTTCCAGAAGTGCACAAAGGTCATTTTCCTCCACAAGTAAATAGAATATCTTTTGTGCTTTTTCCCCTTCTCATATTTTTCCATGACACCAAAAGAAGAGACATTTCACTGCACATTGTCCACTTTGATCAAAAGTATAAACTAAAATATTGCTTTTTTTCCAACTAAATTTTGGAGATCCCTTGTCAAGATCTAAGCCATTAGGACACATAATTAAGACCATGTTGACTATGGCAAAGGATATTTACTAGAAAATACCATGGACATCATTGACGCAATTAAAAGCTACATATCAAAATAGGGAAAGAGTTGATATTTTTTTTTTTTGAACCAGCTGCATTTGACCCAATTTTTTCTGCCTCTAGTCAAAGTTCTTGGGTGCTTGAAGTCCTACGATAGAAACATCAAGCCAGGAACTAACTCAAAGAAGGCTGAGTTGCTGTCACAACTGGGTTTCAAAAGGTATATTAATAAGTTAGAATTATCAATTGTAATATTGCATAGCATCATATCCACTTCTTTGCTTCAATTTAACTTTTGTGAAAAATATACATCAGATTTTCTGTGTTTTTCCCTTTTGATTGGTCATTACTGTTTTCTTTTTCTTTGATATAGAAATAAGTGCTGAGTTAGTTAATCTTGTTTAAAAGTACATGAAAGTACAACATTAGTTGTTATCTCCTAAAAAGGTATTATGCACTTTCATGATATATGTGTAGGTGCCACGCAACCCAATTTTAGGATCATCTTAACCCAACTTAAGCTCTTTTAGAATTCTAACAAGATGTTACAAAGTAACTGCTCATGATGTAGCACTTGTCAACTCAACTAAAGCAATCAAAAAATGCAAAAATGCAGCCACACATACACACAAGATAAGAAAAATAAATAGCTCCTACCTAAGTGGTCTAGAAATACTTACAGTAACAGTGCAACAGAGAAATCTGGCTTGTTCAAGCCAATACCAGCAGTGTACTTAGTACAGGAGGCAGAAGCTGTATCAAATCCAACTTCACCACCCAAAGAAAGTTCCTTGCTTCCAATTGTTGCTGAAAGCTCCAACAGGGGAGTTGGATTCAGGCCAATGCTAGAATCAATGGCGGCATGTGGGTGAAGATATTGGACATCCAGCTGAGATATGACACACAGGAGTCAGTCCTCTCTCTCAAACACAAAATTATATTACCAACACTTCAAGAAATTGCTAGTTTGATAACATTGACATGTAAATTTACTTGATATAAACCCAGCAAGCAGGTCCACTTAATGGTAAGCATCAAGACACAGTAATGCTCCGTCAAACCGATTTGCTTTCTTTTTTCCCAGATAAATTGACACTCAGAAAGCAGAAACTAGGTACTGTACATAAAAAGGAACCATAATAAAACAATAATTATCTCAACTACAACCTTGGTAAATCTGTGGTAAGCAAGAGAATTGGAATATTCAACAGTCACTGGAAACACAATCTCCATCACAAGAACAGTGCAAGCTAAATAAATTTAAAAAAAAAAAAGGAAAGAAAATTGATGTACATCCAGAATACACTGCAACACTTTATGTGACAGTGTCAGTCTTTCTCATATACTGTTAACATTGATGCACTGACCTTGCCAGACTTGTGATCAGGTATTCTGAAACTTAAAGCAGCTTTGGAACATGGCCAGACATCATTGACAGTCAATTTTGTAGACACCTGCGAAAAAATTAAAAAAAAATGAAGATGAAAAGGGCAAAGCTGAGATTACACAATAAACATATAAACGCCGCCTCAAAACACAAGCAGGCGATGCATTAAAATGAATCACAAATATGGAAAAGCCACAGATAATCATCTTAAAAGTGAAATCTTCCTTACATTGGAATACGTATCAACTTTGACATCCACTGTAGTATTTCCACTCTTGTACACAGTATTTATGTCTCCAAAAAAATTTTGGTCCTTCTTGAGCCCTGTAGCCGTAAGTCCCTGCAATACATTTTAAGATTCACATCAGATGACATAACAATCAAGTAGTTGGAAATTCAAATACAGTATTTTAAAATAACAAAATAATCAAGAGTGTTTTGTTTTGTTTTCTTTTTCTTTCAAAGGAAGTTATCTTAGCACCATTTTGAAAATGTTAGAATCTCTTGATGGTAAAAGTGAATAAGATATCCCAACCTTGAAAGCAAATACTTTTGCAATCTCCAAGTCTCCTAGGCTATTAATTACAAAAGCATTAGGAATTTGGTTTCTTGAGGCATAGAAAGCAAGTATTCTATTCTTTTTTAGCTCTCTCTACACTACATGGTGTCTCTTCCTGGTTCTTCAATTCCTTCTTATTCTATGCTACATAAATTTTATTCTTCCTGCTGTTGGTTTCTCTAATTTCCTTTGGAACCAAACAATCCTATTTCTCATTTATGGACCATAAAACCCTAAGCCCACTAAACTCAAATCATTCTTAGACCAACCTTCGAGGAAGTGATTCCAAAAATATGAAAATTACTTAGAGCCTGTTTGGCCTAACTTTTTTTTAACTTAAAAGCTATTATTAAGCTTTTATGAAAAATAATAGCTTTTAGAATTAAGCTAAAACTGTTTGGTAAACTGTTTAACAAAATAAATTATATAAGCTCTAATTTCGGTTAAAATTACCACAAAGGGTATGCATGCCATCTTCAATAACCTAATAAGCTATAATGTTATGCTTCAAGTTTATATATAATTTCATATGTTAAAATCGAAGAAATCAATTAAAAAAAAGGAGTAACTTTCAAACTTGTATAGTACCAATAGTATTAGATTTTTGTTGATCTAACAAGCAATCAGACCATATGCTTCTATTTCCAAAAAATAAGAGAAAAGAGAAAACGATGTATTTAATATTAAAATCCTTTTTGGTGAAAAAGAAAAAATCTTTAAATAGTATCTGAATGCAGTTTTGAATTTTAGATTTTTTTTTCTCTTAATCTTTGTAAGATAAAAAATTCTAGATTTTTATATTCTGTTGTTGGGTTTTCTATTTTTTTATTAGTTTTTGTAGAGAAAGGTAAAGAAGAGAGAAATCGTGATTTACGTTGAAGAATGGTAATTTGCAAAGGGAAGAAGAGGAAATGGAGATTAATTGAGAGATGGGTATTTCCTAAAAATTAATATGTTTTTAAAAGAAGAGAAGAAAAAGCTCCTCCCTGGAGCTTTTTTTTTAACTCTTTTTTTAAAAATTTTATTCTTAAAAAAAAGTTACTTTTTTTTTAAGAGTTTCTCAAAAGATCATGTTTGGCATGACTTTTGTTTTTAAGAGGTAGATAAGCTGAAAAAAACTAGGCCAAACAAGCACTTAAAATANAAGAAAAAGCTCCTCCCTGGAGCTTTTTTTTAAGCTCTTTTTTAAAAATTTTATTCTTAAAAAAAAGTTACTTTTTTTTTAAGAGTTTCTCAACAGATCATGTTTGGCATGACTTTTGCTTTTAAGAGGTAGATAAGCTGAAAAAAAACTAGGCCAAACATGCACTTAGACAGAACGACAAAATAAAGGAGACAGAAGAATTAATGGATAAAATAGTTATGTCATACCATGTTACTAGAACTCAAAATGAGTGTTCAATATGGGTATGTGTTCAACGGGAAAACTTTAAGTTCTTTCAAAGTTTTTCCCTATATTTGGAGTCACACAACCATACGCTGTCCTTCAATTTTTTTTTTTGACATGAGTACTTCAGGGAAAATGAAGAGTCAAAGCAACATAGGTTATATACTACAAGTAACAGTATCCATTATGTTTTACAAGAACTAAAATGGATTATTTAAGCTCTTATGGAAAGAAAACAAACAGAGGTAAAGTTAAGGGGTTGAAACAAGGGAAATTGAAATGAAAGAATCTAGACGGTATTTGTTTCTACATCCCATTTCAATTAAAACTAAGGCCACCCATGGTCACACATTGTGATAATTACCAGTTTCATCCACTTTAACAAAAAAGAGTAATGACCAGTACTAAAAAACTGAAATAATTCTGAAAGTATGGGCTTGTTGTGTGTGTTTGTATAGGACATGGTACTTGTCTCAAGGACTTAATGCCTCACATATATATGCACAACACAAACATACAAGCACAAGAGAAAAAAAAAAGGTAACATCATGCGATAACAGGTTCTATTGGTAATATGCTGGGAGAGACCGCTTAAGAAGGGAATTCATATCAAGTCAAGCCAAGAATCCCATAAGCATATTGTTAACATGTGAAAAACTAAACATATAAACATTCTGCTAATATTTAACAAACAAGCTATATATAGCAGCCATAACATCAATGGCATATAACATTCTTGTAAAGCAAAAGATTTAAGTTTTCAAGTAGATCAATCAAGCTCTGGCCAAAAAATAAAAAGCAAAGTAACTAAGCAGCTCAATAAAAAGGGCCAGCGACATTTACGGTGGAACAATACCATTCCAGTGGAGCTCAGCATTGTAAGAGTAAACTTTTGGTCAAAGTTGTAATCTTTTGTCAAGAGGTCTGCAGAAGCAAAAATATAAATCATTAGAATCTATAGTTAAAAGCATAAAACAGCAGGTTTCAAAACCCCCACGTTGTCACGTGAAAAGACAAACGAACAACCGCGCGAAGAATTGGTAGTCACCAAAAGTTGCAAATAGCAAGAAAAGCCCCTGATTGTCAATGACTAAAAAAGGCAATTTATTGCAGCAGTAAGATAGAAAATAAAAATGATTTGTTAGATAATGTTATCCTATTCAGCATATGGGAAAGTACTTGCTAATCCTGACAGTGTACTAGTAAATTAGTAACCAACTGTTTTTGGCTATTGGGCACATAAAAAGCACTTTTCTTGGCAAAACATAACTGCATTAACTTCCTAATTCCTCTATCCCAACCATCTCCATGCCTCCAAAAAAGCTGCTTGCCAGCTCCATTACACATCAAACTGATTTGAGTTGCCAATAAAACATTAACAAGTCATTTCTAGTAGAAGAATGACTATCACAAATGCAAACATGTCGGGCAATCTAAAAATACAATATTGGACAAAAATAAGAATTGAGGAAACATGTGCAACTGATACCTTTGGCTTTTTTGCCCATATCTACAAATGGAGCTGGTCCAGCCATCCTGATAGAAGAATAATCAATCACAGCCTGCAAATACCATCATGATAACATCATCACTTATCACTGGAAACTTCTGTTTAAGAGAAAAACAAAAAAAAAGGGGCAAATAAATGATAAAACAAAGGCATGTGAAATGATAACAATACTTTACCAGTTAGAAATTCTTTTCTCGTGTTGCGTTAAGAAAAACACTTATCACTTAAAAAGTAAAATAAACTGTTATCTCTTCATCTAGGATTTGCTTACAAAGGTTCCACATAGAAGCAAAATAAAAATTTTCTTGTTGTCTATGAAATTCAAACTTTTACTACAGAATTCTTTAAAATAAAATTTTTTCTTTTGTATAAAAATGTACTTTAAGCTTTGGCTAATAGAAAGCAAGTGCCAAAGTAGCATTCTAATAGAGGAGTAAAATTTTTCACTTCTATTAAAGACTAAGGAGGACTTTGAAGAAGGGGATGCTAGGGCCCCATTTATTGTTACCCTGCAACTTGCGTTTTGCTTCCAAAAAAGTTGCTAGAAAGCAAGATCATAGTAATTGATTAAAAATGAACAAACGACTAAAACACAATACTGATTCTATTATAATTTTTGTTTATGAAAGTAAAACTTGCATTTCCTTCTGTGAAAGATATACATTTTAAGTTTTAATTCTTCAAAACCATAATTTCCTTTCATATCTAACCACATCTGTGCCTGTTCATCCCTACCTAAATCAATGCCAACTTCCTCTTCCACTGCTTAGCATTTAAAAAATTATTAAAAATTACAAGCATCTGCAGCGCCAAAATGGTGGCAAAAGCAATGAACAATGATAGAAAAAAAATGTAGTTCCAAAATGAAGAGACTAAGGCTTCATCAATACCTCCTCATATGAATCAAAAAGCCAAAAAAAAGTGACAAAAGACTGGCTAACTGTACCTAAATCAATGCCAACTTCCTCATCCACTGCTTAGCATTTAAAAAATTATTAAAACTTACAAGCATCTGCAAAGCCCAAATGCTGGCAAAAGCAACGAACAATGAAAGAAAAAAAGTAGTTCCAAAATGAAGAGACTACGACTTCGTCAATACTTCTTTATATGAATAAAAAAGCCAAAAAAAATAGAAAAAGTGACAAAAGACTGTCTAACATCACCTAAATCAATGCCAACTTCCTCATTCCACTGCTTAGCATTTCAAAAATTATTAAAACTTACAAGCATCTGCAGAGCCGAAATGCTGGCAAAAGCAATGAACAATGAAAGCAAAAAAAAAAAGAAAAACAGTAGTTCCAAAATGAAGAGAACGGCTTCGTCAACACTTCCTTATATGAATCAAATTAGCTATACCAAGTCCAAATTACATCCTAATCATATAAGCTTTCAAAAATATTCTCATCTAGATTCACTTCGAAACTTGAGTAAACTAGTCACCAAACCAATAACTTTTACAAATCAAAAAGGAAGAAAGAGATTACAAGAAAGGAAGTGCGGCGAGAAGTGAAGAGAGAGACGATCGGCGACGAAACCCTGCAGCGGCTGCTACGACACCGCTCAGGGGAAAGCTATGATTTTCTTAAAAAAACTGTGTTTTGGAAAAATTTTGAAGGCTGCAGGTCAGAGAGGGCAGAATCTCAATAGACGGCGGGTTTTAGGTTACGCGTGTTGGCTGTTTGATTTGATTGGAGATTTCAGCTTTCAGAGTTGGATCGGAATTGTCATTGGCCCGTGAGAGATTGGGTGTCACTGTCATGTGAGACTAGAGCGAAGATATCAGAGATTTATATGTTCTAGAATGACGAGAGTGACACGGGAGAAGATTTAAAATGACTTTAGTGTCCTGGAATCGGTGGCTAGGTTTCTGTTTGTCTTGCTGGCTCGTTAGAATCTCAAGTTCTATACGAATTGGCCACCGGGCTCGCCGCTCGCCACGAAGGTTGCGTCACATCCAAGTAGTTTTAATTGTTTCACCCCCCAAAAAAAAGACAAAACCTTTCAAAGTTTACTAATTAAATTAATATGGTATATTAGATTTAAAAAATTACAATTATTTCACATTGATTTTCTTTGGAAATATATGTGATGTACTTTGATAAGTTAAATATAAAAAAAATCATTCAAGTGCGTCAATTAGATTATAGTATTATTATAAAATAAGTCAAGTGCAAATATTAAGCTTTGTTTTACATGAATATTAAATTATTAGGTTTATATGCCAATTGTTTAATTTATTTTGAGAATACCATTACGTATGGATTTACCACCCTTTAATGGAATAAAATGTATTGTCATGAATACTTTTAATTTTAGCTAACTTATAGTTACACCGATTCTTTTAAATAAAATATAGGTAGTTTACTCACTCAGTACGCAAGTGATTGAATTTATGACAATTGTGAAATTTATTTGAAAAAATATTTTATTACAAACTTTCAAAACAATAGGTAATGAATGTTATATATCAAGCATGTTTATAGAAAATAAATAAAAATATAAAAATCTATAAGCAGTTGCAAAAACTTAACCATATATGAACAAAAATAATTAGGTAGCTATATGAGAAGAGTAGTAAGATAAGTAGAAAAGTGTGTTACAAAATTAATTTGGAATAGAAAGTTACAAATGATTGTTCATACATATGAACATGAAATGAATGTTAAGAGTGTTTTAAAAGACCCTTCATGTAGATGTTGTGGCTAACAGAAACCTGCAAAAAGACGTTGTATATAATTTGGCACATACATCATTGCTGTGTAGATGAGATTGCTCAAAAGATGTGGACAAAATGTTAGTAAGTGTTGCTATATGAAACATAATAATTGTTTGATTGTCTATTCATTTTTACCATAGTCATAACTATACAATGGAGCTACAAAAAATATACTCCAACTATGGTAAAAATCAACTGATCCTTTTTCAAAAGAGCTTCTTTCTTCACCTTGTTGCTATTGCACTTCTGGTGGATCTGTTGTTCATATAGAATGATTAAGTATGTTTAGTTCTTACTTATTGTTCTATTACAATTATAATAAAAAGTATGTTTATTAATATAATTTACTTACTCAGTTTTGATTTTTTTCCCTAGTGACTCTTCTAGGAAGAGTTCTTTGAAAACTTCTGTGATGGTTGGGGATGGGGGTACTTCCATTTGGGGTTGTCCCATAGTCAGTAATGGTGTCTTGGAGGTTGTTGGTGTGATACCCCAATTTCTATAGGCTTGTAACTAAGTAGAGATGTAATAATATGGGCTAAGGGTAGTTTCATCATTTTCTCTAATGAGCTTCTAGAAGAAAGTTTTATGATATTTTAAGGCCTAAATAGGCATAAAACAGTATAAATGATGTGTGCTGATGAAAACACGAAGAAAACTAGAAGTTTCAACAATTTTCATAGCAAGGGCAAAATGATCATTTTTCACTTCGGGTTAAAATTTTAAGTTTTTATGAACTCGAGTATGTTTAGACCATTATGGATATTGTCTCAGTGTTAAAAGAGCAAAAAGATTACATAAAAGATTGGAGGATAGTAAGTTAATTCGTGGAGGGGCATTTTCGTAATTTTAAAGGAAAGGATAAGATTGCCTATAAATACCTTGAATTTCCAGCAGCTTCTTGAATTTTCCAATAGCTGGTCTTCTTCTTCCCTTCTCCTCTCTCACGTTTCTTCAAACTCCATGGAAGCTTGACTTTCAAACTTTCACAACTTTCTCTCTCTAGCTCCAATTTTCATGCTTTTGGTGCACCCTTCCATAAACCCTTGTGCTATTTCATCTTCTCACTTCAAAAACCTTGAAATATCTTGTTTTCATACTTTCTCTCACTAGCTGGGCATTCTAAAGAGAGAAAGAGAGAATCACTCTATTGATTTAGAAGCTATTGGAAGATAATCCAACTACAAAGGAACCCTAGGGTGAATGATGCACCAAGTTTGATTTTAGCTGCAGCAAGTGGCTAGTAATTGTGATTTATGAGCTGTTTTATTGTTTAGTATGTTCATTACTTTTTAGTGATTAAAATAGTGAACATAGATAGCCATTTAAAGTGGCAATTGAAAACTAGCTAAGAGATAGCTTTTAAAGTTCATAGTGTGTAAATTAATCTATTGTTTATGTTAATGTGATCTTAGGTTTTTAAGGAAGCACCATCATTCCAATTAGATCATTAGGGGAATTTGAGTCAACTAAAGGTTCTACAATCAATTGGTGAGTGGACTACCTTCAAAACTGATTTTGGGAATATGATGGATTTGACAAAGTGTTTGAATGATTTTATACAACTTTTCATGAAAATGAATGCCTTGGGAACAAGCTTTTGAGAAAAGGTTTATATTATGAAATGTGATTATTATGGATTTCTATGTGGCTGCATTATGTTGATATACATATATGCTTGAGTATAATGTTGTGTAATTATTTTGACTCGGCTATGTGTGAGTAGGGGGTGCGCATAAGCCGAGAATGACCCGGTTATGTGCGAGTAGGAAGTGCGCATAACCCGGTGATGACCCAACCATGTGTGAGTAGGGAGTGCGCATGAGCTGGTGATGATGATGATGGGATGGTGTGATGATGATGATGGGTATATATGTATATATATATATATATATATATATATATATATATATATA
>NC_030858.1:12672412-12675637 GCF_000208745.1 Theobroma cacao | reverse complement strand
GAGTTAAGTTTAAAATGAGGAGGTTTAGTGAGAAACCCTCGGCCAGTTGAGAAACCCTCGTTCGGTTAATAACTAAATTCCAACGTCGCTGCAACGAAAATTCATTCTCGCTGCAGTGTCTTTCCACTGCAGCGAAGATTTGTTGTTATATTTGACTTGCTTGTGCAATATTGAAGCTTTCATTCTTCAAATGATTCGTTATGTATGGGTTCATGATTTTCAAATGATTCATCATTTAAAGGCTTGATGAGGGGTTTTTAATAAGAATAGAAACAAATTGCATTGTTTTGAAAAAGAATGCATCATGATTTCATTAAAAATTCCTTATGGTATGCTTGTTCCCTTCCTTGTTCACTCACTGGGTTTATACTCACCATTTCAAATTCATGTTTTCAGATCACAAGGCAGCCGATAACTAGGACGAGGTATCCTTGTAGACTTGTGTCCATCTTTTGGTAGGTGTCTCGGCATTCAGTAGCTGCACATTCATCCGAGTCCCTCCGCTGGAAGTCAAGTCTTCTTTTTTAGATGTATAGGCGAACCTAATATACATTATTAGAATACATGTTGTAGACAATGTATGTATATAATAAATGAGAAATGCCAATATGAGTTGGCAATGTCTATTACTATTTTGATTTTAAGTTTTGAAAAATGACTTAGCAGTTTATGATGGAATGATGAACACGTCGAACTATTAGGCTTGCTTGGGCTTAGTGGACTATATCCATTTGGCCCATGCGCCAGTCATGGCTCGGAATTTGGGTCGTGACAGTTGGGTCCTAGCATGCTAAACTTGAGACTACTTCAAATTTTGAGCTTTCAAGCAAGGTTTGTTTGACACTATTACAGTAAAAAATCTTGTACACTATCAAACCCTGGTTAATGGCTTTTCCTATTAACCCTACCCTCAATGTTCTTTGTCTGTTGATCAGTGCCTTGACAGGAGCTGAAAGAATCATCTTGTCTATCGATCTGATTGTTGCTAATTCTTGTGATGGTGGCACTAATTAATTTTATACTTGTTGATCAAAAGCAAGCATTTGAATTTTGCTAGTTTAATCTTCCACTGTAAGCTCCAAAATCATTTTGTAGGAAATATATAAAATAATTATCAGTTTGTTTATTTATCATACAGTACTTCTCACTGAACTTGAGAAAAAGTATAGTCTAGTCTACTTACTTTAGAATTGGTGCCTTTTCATCATGTGTTGGACACCAAAATTTGCCGATGCAGAATCGTAAGCCTATTTATGAGAATAGTATTTCCACAATCGCAATTGTTGCAGTGACTTCAAACTTGTTGTTCTATGAAAGTTGAATATACAACACCACACGTCATTAGGAATTTTAGTCCTTATTTATGAGAATTGTCTAAGTAATATTTATTATAAGTCTTATTGCTGCATAAAGGGAAGATTCTACCATTATTTTTCTTAGCTCCATTACTAGCTGTTAGTATAGAAGTCTCAATGAACAATATATTAAGAGAGGTTGATATATTAAAAGTTTCTTTAAAAATCTAAGTATAAAAATCAAAACTTTTTTCACTCAAAAATATATATCCTAGCTTCAAAAATAATTTTCCAACAATAAATTTCTAAGCAGAAAAGCAATATAACGAAGAATTTTCTTAAGTTAAATCCTAGCTATGAAAAGTAAAGGAAAAAAAATATTTTTCTAAGTGTAAAACAATAAATCAACATAAATATACTTTTCTAAGGCAAGTATAAACAATAAATGACAATGTGAAAATTTAAAGAGAGACACAAAGAATTTATAGTAGTTTGGTTTTTTCAATGCCTACCTTTACGCCCTTGGTAACCAAGGAATTTCAATCCATTATCAAGAATTCTTACTTTTTAATGGGACTAAGCGATAACCCTCACACAATCCATAAAAGAATTTTGTTTTTTTTTAATGGGGATCTAGCGATAACCCTTACACAATCCACAAAAGATTTGTACTTTTTAATAAGATCAAGCAATAACCCTTACACAATCCACAAAGAGATTCTTGCTTTTTCACGGGAAGTGAAAACCTTTATAAGATAACTTTCAAAGTTAAGTTAGAACCTTTATAAGATATATGTACAAAGAAGTAAAAGCAAAGATTTACCTCACAAAGGCTGGATTCTAGAGATTTTAGCTTGGTTGTAGTGAGAGAAGAAATTTCAGCTTGAATGAAGTACGGATTCAACTTCATAAGCTTGATGGAAGACTAAAAGGATGTTCGAGACTAAAAATGAGCTTTTAGTAGTCGCTCTAGGGTTTGAAGCTTTGGTTCAGATATTCTCTTGTTTCAAAATGGCTTAAATGCATCCATATAGCTGGGGCAATGTGTGAAGCTATTAAACACAAGTTTGAATCAAATCTGAGCGTTGCTAAGGCTTAAGGATCAATTACAATGCTCCTAGGGTCAGCTATGTTCCTCAGTTTTCTCAAATTAAGGTTTCCATAGTTAAGTATAATCTTCTTCTAGTCGATCAATCTCTCAAGAGCGTGTTTCTTACAAGTCTGAGCTGCTATAGTCGACTATGCTTCCTCTATAGTTGACTATGTGTCAAACCTTATTCTATAAAATAATTACGACGTCAATTACATGCTTAATAGAATGTTTGCAGATTTAGAAAGTTCGAGAAATCGTTAAAAGACGATATTGCCCCTAATGGTACCATTGAGTCGATTAAGCCTCGAACTAGTTCAAATAGGAATTTTAAGGTGAAATTAAGAGTTTCACAGTTCATGGATGACTCAAAATGGTAATTCGGAGTTCGAGGATCAATTTGGAGTTAAACCGAAATTTTCACTATCTAGGGGCAAAATGGTCATTTGCCACTTGGGGACAAAATGGTCATTTGCCACTTGGGGACAAAATGAAAATTTTTAGAAAAGATTTTTTTTGGTCCATTTGACTTATTGGAGTATGATTTAAGTATTGGAGTATGATTTGAAGTTTAGAAGTGAACAATTTTAATTCCGGTATAATTTAGAGTTTAAGGGTAAAATGGTAATTTTACCATCCCGGGGGCAAATCGATAAATTTTTACCCCCGACACTTGTCAAGACCAAGGGATTTTATTCATCATGGAAATGGATAAACATGAGAAATGTGTGGTGGAGAATTAAAGAATTAAAAGTCAAATATTTAAAATTTGAGCCAATAAGGAAATGCCATGTGTCATGTTTTTATTATTTTATTATTTCTTTATAAAAAGGCAAAAAA
>NC_030858.1:12654256-12670951 GCF_000208745.1 Theobroma cacao | reverse complement strand
TAGAAAGTAAGGGTTCGTAACCCTATATTTTCTTAGTCAGTTGGGGGCTCACGTGTCACTGTAAAAGTAATTTTATTCTTCAGTTATTTAATTTAAAATATGTATGAATATATTTAGCTTTTACACCATGTTTTTAGCGAGTTTCGGTATTTTCGAAGAAAAATGACGAAAATGCCTCTGTGAGCCAGAAAGTAATATTTTATTGTTTTGATTTGGAAATGACTTATGATTTTTTTTGAAATGTGAGATTTAATAACTATCGCTCACTGGGGAGATGTAGAAGCTGATGCTAAGCCTTGCGGGGTTTCGATCGGCATTCGGGGTAATGAGTGCCTATTGGGACGTCACGGCGGTTGTCGCAGGCTCAATGGGAGTTTCGGGTCGTGACACTATGGCTATGTAATTTTGACTTTTTCTTGCCTTTGACTCGTCAAGTTCAACTATGGTTGGTCCAAGGTTGACTATGTCTGTTCAAAACGTGATTTTCTTGAACTTTCTGAAACAGAGTCAACTATAAACACTTCAGGGTTGACTATGGTTTTATAATCTTCAAGTTTTGTACTCTTTCAGCCTTTGGATCAACTTTTCTCTAGAATCGACTTTTGGCTTGTGTCTTAAGGTTTCCTTAGCTTTTTTATGCTTTTCTCCACTTATTTCCTCTTTGCCTTGTTCCTACATTCAAATAATATTTTAAGGCATGTTTGCTATTACATTTTTAGCTAAATATGCATTGTTTGAAAGCTTATAAAGTGTTTTCTAATGAAGCATGGCTTTTTAATTAAATATGTAACTTTAGGGGATTAAAAATGTATTTAAGACACTTTCAAATGCTTGACATTAGGTTCAAGAAAATATGTGATTTTTGTCAAATCAAAACATAATGTAACTTAACGTTATCAATCTCCCCCTTTTTGATATGATAAAAACATAAGCATATTGCATTTAAAATTTCTTGAAACCTCCCCCTGACTTAATTAGTCTCTATGCCAAATGCATGACATTAGGTTCAAGAAAATTTGTGATTTTTGTCAAATGAAAACATGATGTAACTCAAGGCTAACAATCTCCCTCTTTTTGATATGACAAAAATATGAGCATATTGCATTTAAAATTTATTGAAACCTCCCCCTAAGTTAATTAATCCTTATGCCTTTGTTGAAAACATTTAAGTGTAAATGAGAAGGGTATAACAAATGAATATGAACTTTGAAAATTCTCCCTTTCAATATATGTATGAAGTTCAAAAACTGTTTTCAAGGCAAATTCAAGTAATCATAAAACCTTCTCCTTCTTTTTGTTATATAAAAAAGTTTAAGAAGTGAGAGCTTTGAGCGCTTAAACTCAAACTAAAATGGTTAGTGATAATCATTAAGTAGAAAGAAGCAATAAGTTCAATAATGATCTTTAATCATTAAATCAAAATATTGAGATATATTTCCATGCAAATATTTAATCAATAGATCAAGAAATATATCAAATCATCATAATATAATAGCATTAAATCAAGATATATTCTCAATCAATATATATTCAAGCAAAGCACAGGGAAATATACTCATTTAGCACATCCAAGGAGCATAATATATTTCTTCTCAAGATATTCAATTAAGGCATCATGGAATATATCAATATATCATAAACAAATCAAGATATATCTCCATTTCATATATTTTCAAGTGAGCTAATAAGGAGTATATCATCAATCAGTCAACCAAGAATGCCACATTCAGATGTACATTTGTAAGCAAGGTGTGGACATATTATCTTTTAAGTTCAAGTTGCATATGCATATTGTCACGACCCAAATTTCGGGCCATGATTGGCGCATGAGCCCAATGGATGTAGTCCACTAAGCCCAAGCAAGCCTATTAATCTGACATGTTCATCATTCCATCATAAACTGTTAAGTCATATATCATAACTTAGAATCAAAATAATATTAAGCATTGCCACTTCATACTAGCATACCAAATAGGTGTATATACACTGTCTACAAATGTATCTTAATAATTCACATTAGGTTCGTCTATACACAACAAAAGGAGACTCGATGTCCAACGAAGAGACCCGGACGAATGTACAGCTACTGAATGTCGAGACACCTACCAAAAGATGGATACAAGTCCATGAGGACACCTCATCCTAGTTACCAGCTGTTTCTTAATCTGAAAACATGAAGTTGAAAGCGGTGAGCATAAACTCAGTGAGTGAACAAGAAAGGAACAAGCATACCATAAGGAATGTTTATCGAAATCATGATGCACTCATTTTCTCAAAACAATGCAATTTGTTCTAGTTCTTAGTAGAACCCTTCATGTAAACCCTTCATGAGTAAATCACTTAAAAGATCCATACTCAACTATGGTACCAAAGAATCGAAAAATATAGCAAAACCCACAAGTTAGCCAAAATGGACAGAAAGTTTCTCGCTGCAGCGAACTTCATTCTTGCTGTAGCGAGAACCAGGTCTGGTGAAGGCCCTCAAACTTGAGAGTTTTTCGCTGCAGCGAGAGTTAGAACATCAAGGAAAAAGTCTCATTTTCCTTTAAAACAAGCCATTCGGCTAAAATAACAATAGTAACATGTAACACATGTAAACTCCCAAATTTCAACAAATCAAATGCTCACATATTTGCATTTACAACCATATACCATATATGTATATATGTATATATATCAGTCATCATGTACACCCTCCCAACATCATCATCTCATATGCAACGGCTTATGCATACTCCCACTCGCACATAGTCGGGTTAGCAACGGCTTATGTGCACTCCCACTCACACATAGTCGAGCTAGCAACGGCTTATGTGCACTCCCACTCACACATAGCCAGGTCAGCAACGGCTTATGTGCACTCTTACTAGCACATAGCCGGGTCCACATCAACATGTAAAGAAGCATCTAATGCATATCATGCATTTTATTATATTGTGATAACACATAAACCATTGTATAACACATTTTCACAATATAAAATAATTTTACTAAAAGCTTGTTCCCAAGGTACATTTTCTAAGACAAGTTGGATAGAATCTTTCATATTCCCTAAAACAAGTTTGAAATGCAAGTCCACTCACCAATATTCGTTGAGCCTTTAGCCGACTCTGAATCCCCTTAATGATCCAATTAGGGTGATGGGGCTTCGTTAGCACCTACCATCAAATTAACATTTCCATAATGTTAATTTACATACTAGAAACCCTAAAAGCTATCTTTTAGCTAGCTTTCAATTACCATTTAAATGGCCATCCATTTTCACTTTCCTATCACTCCAAAGTGAATTAACAATCTCAACTACAAAATATTCACAAATAAAATCTCTAGTCATTCTCAACACTTAAAACCCAATACTAGTTTACTACTCACCTTGATAGCTTTGTAACTTTGAACTTCTTTCCAAAAGCTCAAGCTATTAATAAAACTTCCTTTTTCTCTCCCTAAAACACCTAACTAGTGAGAGATTATGGAAACAAGATTTTCATCATTTTCAAGGATTTTAAAGTGAAAGAGTGGAAGAATACAAGGGTTCTAGTCAAAATGCCACCAAGATATGAAAATTAGAACTAGAGAAAGAAAGTTATGAAAGCTTCACATCAAGCTTCCATGGAGGAATTGAAGAAACGTAAGAGGGAAGAGAACAAGAAGAAGAAGCTGCTAGAAATCCCAAGAAGTTGCTAGAAGGAGAGGATATTTGTGGCCCAAGCTTATCCACTCCCTTAGAAATTACTAAAATGCCCCTCCACAAATTAGCTTAATCCTTGAAATCCTACACTTTTTCTTCAATTTTCCCACCTAGGGTTTGTGTTCTTTCCTTTCCTCTTCACTTCATGCTTTGGCCAGCCATATGGGTGAGACTACGAGAGTTTTAAATAGATTTTACAAGGAAATTCTAGAATAATCCAAGCTTGACACATGTCATGTTTCCATTGGTCCATGTGTAATACTTATCCATTAAGCAATCTCTCTTCACCACATAAAATGTTTCAATTATCCACAATGTAAAATGTTAATGGTTGAAATCCATGGGCATGACAAGTGTCAGGTGGTGTAAAATTCTAAAAATTCCCATTTTATCCTCGGATGACAAAATTACCATTTTGCCCCTAAAATATGAAAATCATCAAAATTTTTATTTCCTTATCATTTCACCCATATTTTCATCATTCATTTATGCTTTAGGCCAACTTAAGCCATAATATTGTTTAAAACTTACTTTGATGGGCTTATTGAGAAAATGACAAAATTACCCCTGATTAGGGATATCGCGTATATTTTTATCTACAAGTCTATAAAGGTCAAGGTCTCACACATATATGTAGACAAGCATAATCAAATATAAAACATTTATAAGTCTATATATAATGTTAACATGATTTAATAATATGTGTGAAACTTTATATGCTAGTATGTTCAAATATTCATTTAACTAAATAATCAAGTAATCAAGCAATTATCTAAAAACAAATAAATTGAATACACAACCAATCATGCCAATATATTCACAAATTTATATACAAACAAGTATAGTACAAAAGCATAGCAATCATTATTCAAGCACGAATGTGCGGCATTATTAAGTACAAATTTAATATGATATTTAAGAGATATTATTGATAGATATGAATATCACTTGTTGAGATTTTACCAAAATTATTGTTAAGGATTTCAAGTGCTCAAGAATCATAGGACAAAGTCAATGCTCATCTCCACCTTAATCATTCATTAGATTCTTTTCCAACAAGAAGAAGGAGTTAAGAAGTTAATCACATCAAAATATAATGTTACCTCTCTTTAGATAGATCATGAAGTAAAAACGGGGACAATTAAAAATCATATGATAAATGAGTATTTAAATAGAATGTTCAACATATCAATCTCATAAATTTTAGGAGCTAATAAAGTATGAGTATTTAAATAAATATTCGTTATATGATTCAAATACTCATAATTTTAAGAAGTTTGTGCATATTTGCTCCAATGCATGTCTAAGATATCATTTTGCATTAAGCACCTTTTTCAATTTTCATCATGCATCTTCCAAGCATTATTAATCAAACACTTTAAAGAAATTCTCCAAAATATATAAGAAAAACAATGTAAGAGAGAATTTTCTCAACAAAAGTATGTGATCATGAAAATGTCATTATTTAGCCTTTTTAGTAATCTCTTGTTGGCTATGGGACCAACAACCTCCCTTTAACTTGATCGTTGTTTGTATCAGCGACTGAGGGATGGAGTACATGACTGGCCAACCCTTGGTGCTACGGTGCAACCTTTCATGCCCACTGACCACTTAGTGATAGGCTCTATTCTGCCGAGTTAAAGGAATTAAGTTGCGCCAATGCTATTAGCTATAGCTTTTAGCACAGATGGTAAGTGCTTGGGCTTGAAAATTAGTACCAAAGCGAGGTCGCGAGTTTGACTCCCAAGGTTGTTGTTAGGGGCGAAATTGTTGGGTATGGGACTAGTAATCTCCCTTTGAGTTGACCGTCGGTTGTATGAGCAACCAAAGGACAGAGTACGTGACTGACCCCCATGGTGGTGGGATGTAGCCCTTTATGCCCATTGACCTATTGTCGGATTATCCACACAAGAGCACGTATCATTTAACAAGTAATATAAAAGAAAGTAGAATTTGTTCCCACAGAGAATTGAATTAATTTTTACTATTAACTACTAAAATTAACACACCTTAATCTTATTCAAATAAACAAATTTAAATTATTAAAAACTAAAATTAAATCTAACAAACTATAACTAAAACTAATCTGAATTTAATCAGCAAATTTGTTTTAAAAACTTAATCAACTACTAGACCAAAGATTATGATATCTTTCAATACTTCATCTGAATATTATATCTCTCTCTTAACTTACTTTAATGGATTAAGTTGCTAACTTAGAGTTTTAATTTATTTATAAGTCTCTGTCGAGTTTATCATAAAAATATCTTTCCTAATTAACTTTCTATATATCTATGCAAATTAAATTGAAGAAAGATTCATTAAGTTCATTTTCTATTCTTGGCTACATATGGCTTATAGGTGTATATCTACCCCATATGCAAATCAAACCACTTAATCAACTAAGTGCATTCGATCATATGTTATTCTATTCATGGTCTACTCTAAATCTACTTTGTCAAAATTTAACAACCAAACCATGCCTCCACTCATGGATCACATTGGTGATATTTAACACATAAAAGCACAAAATAAATTATTATTCAGAAAGTTACCTTGCTAAGTAATTTCGTAATCACAATGGCACTTCCCAAAGCAATCCTATGAACACCACAAAGAGCAAAAACCCTAGCCAATCAAGTACTTGGCCTCTAACGGTAGTGCACATGATTGCACTTGAACTTTCAACAAAGGAAGGAGTTTTTTACTTATACTTTGTGCTAGCAAAGAGGACAACAATTGTCATTTTCTTCTTTTTCACAATCTTAGTCGAACCTTTCTCGAAAATTGCTTCATAAGCAATTTTCTCTTTTACAGAAAGGGAGTGGTGGCAAAGAAAGAAAATGTTTTTCTTTTTTTGACAAAAATTAGGTTTTCCTCAATTGTGAAAAACTCTCATATGAAAAATAGTTAAAAGGTGACTTATATAGTTAGGTTAAAATAACTTCAATTTTACAATTAAGTCCTCAATATTATAACACATTATAATATTAGGCCCATTACTTAATTAAACCCTTTTAATTAAGTCCTTGGAAAATAAAATCACAATTAATTTCCTTTATATTTTGCAATCAAGGCTTTATAATTATGTCTAAAACTTAGTTAAACTTTTTTAATTAAGTTTATAGAAGTTAATTACCTAGCATGTGATTTAAGTCTAACTTAAATCATCACTCTCTCAATTTAATTCAAATGCAATCATTGTGTGTGACCCATTAGGTTCCCAACATGTTGGCAATGGAATTGATTAATGACTTAATTGATTAATATAAATTTCAATCAATTAATTTATAATCAATTCCACAGACCAAGATTGTCATTTAGTAATGCATCATGGCCACTCAATTGTTAGGAGAGTCAAAGGGTTCTTTGACAACCTTTCAACGTACAATCTATTAATGTAAATCATTCCCTCATCATATATCTCGAAAAGATAAGAGCTTGATACTGTGTCTACTCTTATTGACCTCTATATTTGTTCATGCAATTATAGCATTAGCTTTATAGAGAGTTATGAAACCTTTTTCATAATCTCCATGTCGCCTTGGCCAAGGACTTCAATAAGCTAATGTTAACTAAGAATTATAAGATATGTCCTTTAAAACACTTGAGATGATGATTCCTATCTTGACCACTCATTTACCTTCACATGCTTCATACTATACCCAAAAGCATCCTATTTTGGCATCCTTGGTTAGGCACCCTTAGCGATGAAATCAAAGCATAGCATTCCACATATAAGACAACTTGGTGTCTCAAGTTTAGGGAGTATTTACATGATTGACACATGAAAAGTGTTCCATGGACACTAGAGTGTATTACAAAATGCACTTCTCATGGCGGGTCATGTTCAGTGAACTTGCTCTCCAAGGCAAGCACCTATATTCTAGTTCCAAGTATCTCTATACTTCAATCTATGAGATCGATTGCTTACTTTCAAAGTAAGGAACATAAAATATACCAGTCTCTAAGCATCATTGATGTCCAGTCTCAATGATAAATTGACTAGGAACATTTTGAGATTATGCTTTGATGCATAAGGATCTCATAAATGCAACCTATTACAGTTCCTTTGCAAGGTATATTAATCTCATGGACTTCATCCAATTAGATTTATAACTCATTATAATTGATGTCTTATTGATCAAGGAAAACCTCAAATCATTCAACATGAATGATATTGTTGCATGATTGGAATTAAGCCTTAACCAATCCCAATTGGCTACAGGGCTTTTCCCAACAATATATTTCCTAAAAGACATAATATAAAAAAACCCTAAACTATTTAAAAAATTCAAATAAGCCCTTATACTTTTATTTTGAGTCAAATAAGGCCTTATGACTAATGATTGACTTAGTTAAAATGTCATTTGTTATTTTATGTCACTTGATGCTGATATGGTATGTTAAAATATCATAATTGATTATGAGGTGGCATATTGGCGTATCATAATTAATAATGACATAACATGTTAATTTGGCATGATAATATGATTATGTGGCATTTTCGACCTCCACATCAATGCCATATTAGTGCCATGTAAATATAAAATAACAAGTGACATTTTTAATAATTACAAACTTCGAACAAGTTTCAAAAATTAAATTAAGCTACCTATATGGTCTTAGGACTGATTAATGGGCATCATTAGAAAGTTGACTTTAAAAACCTCAAAAAAAAAAAACCTAGAATAGCTTACATTCACCAAGTACATGGGCAATAATGTAAAGAAGAATACTTGTAGAGTTTGAGCAACTTGCAAATGATGAACATAAGCTTTGTATGTGGTCCTACGAGCAACAAATATGTAGCTTTACCAAATTATCCTTTAACAACAATAACAATTCATAAAATGCTTAAATTCATAAATTACAACAATAAATGCAAAGACAAATAATTTCAAACATTGAAAAAGTTTTAATTGATAAATTTAATCTATTTATGTGGTCTTAGGACCAATTAGTGGGTAAGTTTAGAAATTTGACCTTGAAAACCCCAAAAAACTCTTAAAAGGCTTACATTCGTCAAAGTACACATCAACTATAACAATAAATATGCATAGAATAATAATGTTAGACTTTTAACAAGTTTTAAATGATGAAATTAAGCTATCTATATGGTCTTAAGACCAATTAGTTGACATGCTAAGAAATTTGACCTTGAAAACCTTAAAAAAGTCTTTGAAGAGTTTACATTTAGCAAGTATATGGACAATAATGTAAATAAGAATATTTGTAAAGTTTAAGCAAGTTTTAAATGATAAGATAAGCAATGTATGTGGTCATATGAGCAGTTAATAGGCAACTTGACCAAAATACTCTTTAATGACAAAAAGTCTATAAAATTCCAAAATTCATCAACTACAAGAACAAATAGGCAAATAATAATAATTTCGTCCTTTGATCAAGTTTTAAATGATGAAATTAAGCAATCTATGTGGTCATAGGAGCAATTAGTGGTCAGTTTTACAAATTTGACCTTGAATTTCTTTAAAAAGTCCTAAAAGTGCCTACATTTAGCAAGTACTTGGACAATAATGTAGAGAACTTGGGATATTTGTTGTTCAATTAATAACAACTGGTCCATATTTAACATCCAAGCAAGAATGGATGGCATCAATTCACAACAAGATGTGTAACTCAAGATAATGCAACACTACATATTCAATTCATTATATAATGTATAATAAACCAATGTAAGGATTAGTTTGGTAAGACAAACTGCAATAATCTTGCATAACTCATTTCTTAACAACTGAAAGGAGTATAAGGGTCATCAATCATTTACTTCAAAGTTGAGAACATATTGCAATACATATAGAGAATAATGAAAACTAACAATTTTAACTTGTAAGTTGTCCATGAATCAAAATCATTGCAGAGAGGATAGCCTAAACAATTATTTAAACCATTTGATAAGGAGAATACGAAGAAGTCTCACAAAAGAAGTCACACTAACCTTGTGTAAAATAACGTCACAAGGACCTTGATTTGATAGTATCTTATTTAGATCAATGTGGATAAACAATCTCCCTTTCTTGCTAGGCCAAGCATAAATATAATCTAATAATCATTCTTGAGTGTCTAAAGCTCTTGGAAACCTATAGAAATCTAAAGCTTTCTTTCTCAACTCATAATTCACCCAAGAGAAATATCTAATAAGTTCTCGTTTGATGTTTCTGTAGAAGAAGAAGCATTATGATCCAATTACATGCTGCCATGTGGACTTGATGATGCCATAACCATATAATTTTTTTTTTAAATTGGAGGAGAGGGGATTCAAACCTTGCTCTTTAGGTAGGGAGATTATGCACCAACCAATAAGCCAAATGCTCGGGTACACCATAACCATATAATTAATTATAAAATAATTAATTTATTGGTTGGATTATTTCAAAGACACATAGTTGAACCAATTCATGTATGTGTCATATATTTATCCCTTGAGATAATTTGAAGATAATATTTAAATTGGACCAATCAAAATTTAATTATTGGTCATTCAATTTGTCTCTAAATAAATCAGGGTAATTTAGAGATAATATTCATATTTTTGACTAATCAAAATTTAATTATTGATCATTTAATTTATTTCTAATAATACTAATTTAGAGATAAAAATCAAATTGGATTATTTAATTTATCTCTAAATAAATTAAGATAATTTAGAGAAAACACCTAACTTTAACCAATCAAAATTCAAGAACTCAAAGTTCGGCCAATCAAAAGACTTTCAATAAGTCATCATAATTTATCTCTAATTAAATTAAAATAATTTAGAGATAATTTAAAGAAACCACATTCTCATCAAAGTCTCCCACCTAGCATTATAAATAGAGGGCTCCTCCAAGCCATTTTCATTCATTTAGAGGCATTCAAAGATTGGGAGGCATTCGAAGTTTAAGAGCATTTCAGAGATCAAGAAGAGTAGAAGATTTTTCAGTGAAGATCAAGCGACAGCAAAGTTCGTGATCAAAATCAAGTGGTAGTGAAGTTCGTGATTAAGTCATCGAGCGAAGTTCGTGATTAAGATTAAGTCGTGAAGACCCTTGAAGCAAAGATATTAAGCGTAGTTGGTGATCAAGATCAAGTCGTGAAAACACTTTACGCGAAGATATCAAGCGTAGTTGGTGATCAAGATCAAGTCGTGAAGACCCTTAAAGCAAAGATATCAAATATAGTTCGTGATCAAGATCAAGTCGCTAAGACTCTTGAAGCGAAGATCAAGTGAAGTTCGTGATTAAGACTAAGTCCGAAATCGTGACTCTTGAAGACGAAGTGAAGAAGTTAATCAAAGGAATTTTCAAAGATTATAACTCACACCAAATATTTGTATTTGTCTCATAATTTTCAAGTGAAGAAATTTCGACAAGAAATTTATGTGTACAAATTTCTGGCACACTCGGTGGGACAGGCTCTACCTCTCATCTTTTTTCTTCAAACACATCTCCAAATATCTCCAAATTGAAATGGCTCCCAAGAAGAATTTCACCAGCAAACCTGTCACGACCCGGAACTCCCCTCGAGCCTTGACAACTGTCGAGATGTCCCGATCGACACTCATTACCCGGAATGTCAACCGGAACCCCGCAAGGCTTTAATATCAGTTTCTCATTTCTTCTGTGAGTAACCGTTGCAAAATATCACATTCTAAAAGATTTTAAGCTATTTCCAACTTAAAATAAATAAAATAATAATTTTCATCTTACAGGGGTATTTTAGTTATTTTTTTTGAAAATTTCGAAACCAGCTAATAATGTAGTATACGGGTGTAAAACACATATTTCATAATCAAAAATAAATTTGGATGTCCAAAATATTCGTTTAAAATGAAATTATGACTATTAGAATAAAATAAAAATATTAAATAAAATATTTAATTTTCTCATAAAATAATATTTTTAGAACACTGCATAAATAATTTTTACAGCATAAAAGTAAAATAAATTCATATATATCGTAACATAGTAAGTCAGAGTATTTAATTTAATTTACAGTAACAAGTGAGCCCTCGAATAACCAAAAGTAAGAAAGATTGTGAACCTACAGTTTGGAGGATGCAAATCCAATGGTGGTCCTCGATGGAATTAGCTATCTATAGACTATCTTGAGCCTGAAATGGGTGGAAAGGAGGGTGGTGAGATTATATAATCCCAGTGAGTAAACAAATACCATCTAAAATATCTAAAGTCGAGTAAATGAAGATAGATAAAATAGTTTAACATACTGTAATTCATCACCTTTCAGCTTGTTTCAACCAAATAAAATCAATTCATATAAATCGAGTAATCAACATGGCTTATGAATTTCTTAAAACTTTGGCTCGTGTCAAAATCATTTTCATACCCAGTTATCAGGGATACCTTGATCGAGGGCTATTCCAACCGAGTCCGTCACGGCTGTTAAAAAGTTATGTACGCATAAATCATGTTTTTATTTTGAAAACATAGCCGTTCCTTAGCGTTGGCCGAGTTCACCCTCACGTGGTGGTTTTGCGTGAAGTGAAACTCTAAAGTTATACCTCGGGAGCTACCCTACTCGCCTCTCCAACCGAGGTAAAATATAATGGGATTTCGTGCCCCTCTAATAGGCTGGTCCACAAAAAACCTGCCCACTGCAGCAAGTTAAACCCACCATACAATAAGATTTGCAATAGCATGACATGGCAATTATTTTATTTTATTTTACAGCCTTTCAAGGCAAATCAACAATTTATACATTTTCAACATATTTATCAAATCAACCATTCATGCCAATATTGCCATAAGCCAATCAATTAGAGTCGTGAATTTATAACACACAAAAACAGTCTCCAATTACTCTATTTTCAAACCATCATTCAATTTTAAAACAATTTTATGAAATCATTTCATTAAATCACATTTTGTTTATAAAACTGAAAAATTAATCATTTAATTCATTTTTCCACAAAAATCGAATAAAACATACTTTAGATATTTAAGATGATGATAAGGTTACTCACCTCACAATAGCAGGATTACTACGTCGCTATTGATTCGTATGCGTGTATAATTATTCCTAATTGCCAATCATATACTTCGTTTGTAACGCTTCCACAACAACTTCCTTAGCAACAATTTAAACCCAATACACTTAGTGCATCAATTCCACTTCTCTCTCTCATTCTATCATAAATCTACATTATTTCTCCTCATTTATTCTAATATTTTACCATTCAACTTAACACTCTCAACCAAATTATGCATCTAAATTCCTTCGACATCAATAATTCTTCACAACGAATCATTTAAAATTTCTTAACTTCATTTGAGCACTATTCGTAAATTTCACATTTTCTTCTTTACTTTAGTCCTATGACACCTCCTAATAAAATATTTAAATATTATATTAAAGTAATTTAAATTTAATTCATATCACTAATAACCAAAAATTTAATTAAACAAATGGTAACTTAAAATAATACAATTTCATAATAGGCCAAATAAAAGTAAAGAAAATTTTCTTTACCTATTGGGACTAGATTAGTCCAAGTCCAATTTTTTCCACCTTTATTCTCTCTTGGGCTTTTCCTACTTTATGGCTATTGGGCCCTTTTTATGGTCTCTTCCCAACTTCTTTCTATTGGGCCATGCCCATTTTTTTTTTTTTTTTTTTTTTTTTTTTTTTTCTTTTTTTTCTTTTTGTTTTGTTTTCTTTTCTTTTCTTTCACCGTCCAGCAGCACCTTGCTTGTCTTTCTCTTTCTTTTCTCACATGCACAAGCTGTCCGCAATTTCTTCCTTTCTCTCCCTCTCACTGCTGGCCACAATTTCTTGCTTCTTTCAACCAATAATTTTCAGTAGCCAAAGCTGCTCATATCAACATCAAAATCAGTAGCCAAGCTGCTCTATTTCTCCTCAAAAATCAGCAGCTTAATTGCACTATTCTCCCTTAAAAATCAGTAGCCAAAGCCACAAAGATTAACACCAAATCACACTTTTTAGCCTTCAAAATCAACAACTAAAACCATACGGTTCAGCTTTCAAAATCAGTAGTAAAAACTGCACTTTTCAGCCTTCAAAATCAGTAGCAAAAGCTGCTCTTCTCACCCCTTAAATTGACAAAAAAATAGCTCTATTTTCCTCCATAAATGGCAGCAAAACCACCCCCCTCAACTTAGCTCTTCCACCTTCTTTTTCTTCCTCACCTTTCGGCCTTTTCTTGTTTCTTTGTGCTCTTTTTGCTCACACCTTCTTCTTGTTTCTTTTTCTTCACTAACCGACTTCTCTCTTCTTCTTTGTCTTCTTCACTTTACTTATTCAATTATAAATATATATATATATATATATATATATATATATATTATTCTCCATTTTGTTCTAAGTTGGCCGGCCCCTCACACCTTTCTTTCTTTCCCCTTTGTTCCACATGGCCGGTCCCCTTCCATCAATTTAATTAAAGAGTCTTTTGACTCTTTTTATTGACCACATGGGCGGCTGCCCATGCTGGTCTTCCTTTATTTTTTTTTATTTTTTTATTATATATACATACTTGTATTATTATTTTTACTATTTTTTATTTTATCTCTTCCATTTAATTTCTCTACATAATCCTTCAACTTTTATATTTTAAATTCGATCCCTTTGATGCGTCTAAAAATTTCAATTTTCATCTATCTTCCTTTCTCCGCACGTGTATCACCAAAATATTAAAATTGCACTTCAACGTGGTATTACCATAATATTTAAATATTTACTTATTCGCGTTGACTCGACTTAGCAAAACATGCGTATTTTACTTTTGTCACTCATTCTCCAAAATTTTACTTGTATTTCTTCTCCCCCACTTGGATCAACCATATGATCCTTCTTCATGACTGATTTTGACATCCGGTTAAATATTAATATTTTAATATTATTTTATTAATAAAATATTATTGTATTCTAAAAATTTTCTCTTGTCTCCTTGGTACCAAAAATACCTTATTATGCCTCAATTGACTTCCGAATCACCCTTTTATCTCACAAATTCTCCTCCGATAAAATATTATTATTTTATTATTATTTTCTCGTGTGTCGATCATTTTGTCCTAAACTACTCCTTTCATCTTCCATCACGTTTAAACATTATAATTGGCCTCAATTTGCATCCGATAACCTTTGTTTGTCACCATATCAAAGTATGGGGTATTAAAAAACCTGCTATCAAGCCTGCTCAAGTGAATCCTGTAGTTCTTCTAACATAATCATCAAGCACGGATGTTCTAACACATCCATACAGTACTCGAAGAAAGATAGAAGCTCTTACTAAATTGTATGGGCAAACTTTCCCACTTTTCAACCAAAATCTTTTATATGATGCTTCTTCCCCAAGTTCTGAAGAAGTTTCTTCCATACAACTTGCTTACTCTAAAGGATCAAGTGCAAATCAACTCAAGGAACATGGTGGCTATTCAAGCAGTAGCTCTGTTTCATCATCACCTTGCCAAAGTGCTTTGTCAAAAGCAAATTCTGGAGCGGTGGCTGTCATGACAACTAGAACAACAGCTCTAGCAGAACAAGTTGCGTTTCTTGCGAAGATTGTGGAATCTCTGATGATAAATACTAGAGAAAAAGATGAACAAATTGCCTTAATGATGGCAAAAATTAGTAGCTTTACTGGAAAGACACCAATTGATCTTGTCCAAAATCAACGCCACAATCATCAAGATAATGAGGAGAATTCCACTAAGGAAGTGGGAAATAATCTCTAATAAAAATCCAATGAAGTGGTCACCACCAAGCAATTGAAGGAACCCATCAAAGAAGCCATTAAGGAACAAGTGGAAAATGTCATTTAACCTTCATATATTTATGCTATGCCATACTCTTAGAGAATTGATTGCATAAGGATGCCGCTAAAATACTAGCCACCAAAGTTCCAACAGTTTGATGGTAAAGGAATCTTCATCAACATGTTGCACACTTCGTGGAAACTTGCAACAATGTTTGCAGCTATGACAATCATATGGTGAAGCAGTTCGTTCGCTCTTTAAAGGGAAATGCTTTTGATTGGTATATGGACTTAAAAATTGGGATGATTGATAATTAGGAGAACTAGAACGTGAGTTCCTTAATCGCTTTTACAGCATTTAACGTGTGGTGAGCATGATTGAACTCACAAGTTCGTGCCAATGGAAAAATGAACCTATGATTGATTATATCCACAGGTGGAGAAATATTAGTCTCAATTGTAAAAAGTGATTGTCCGAGTCCTCAACCCTTGACATACGCATCTAGGGGATGAATTAGGGATTACACTATATTCTTCAAGGCATTAAGCTTAAAACTTTTGAAAAATTAGCTACTCGTCCTCATGACATAGAATTAAGCATGTCAGTAGTTGGAATCAAGGCCTCCAATGCAAGAACCAAGGAAGGGCAAGCAAGATGTTTGTAAAAAGGGCAAAACTTTACTTTAATAGATAAGGGTGAAGAAAAATTGTCACGACCCGGAACTCCCCATCGAGCCCGTGACAACCGCCGCGAGGCCTCGACAAACATTCTTCACCCCGAATGTAGATCGAAACCCCGCAAGGCTTAGCATCAACTTCCGCACCTCCCCGGTGAGCAACAATTATTAAATCTCGCATTTAAAAAAATCATAAGTCATTTTCAAATAAGAATAATAAAATATTATTTTTTGGCTCATAGGGGCATTTTCGTAATTTTTCGTCAAAAATCTCAAAACTTGCTAAAAATGTAGTAGGTAAGAATAAAATATATATTTAATTATTTAAAAACAAAATAAGTATCTAAAACGTTCATTTGAAAGCAAATTGTTAACAACTAGTACTATTCAAAAATAATTAATAAAATATTCTATTTTCTCATAAAATAAATTTTTATAGAAATATTCGTAAATAATTTTTCGCACATGAAAGTAAAGTAAAAATTGTATGAATAGAAATACAGATAACCAAAATATAAGTTTTGATCTGCAATGACACGTGGGCTCCAATTGACCAAGAGGATGTAAGACTGTGAACTCTTACTTTCTATAATGCAGTT
>NC_030858.1:12648242-12652342 GCF_000208745.1 Theobroma cacao | reverse complement strand
AAAATTACCATTTTACCCTTTTACTCCAAATTATATCGAAATTAAAATTTTTCACTTCTAAACTTCAAATCTTACTCCAATAAGTCAAATGGGGTCAAAAATATTTTCTAAAAATTCTCATTTTGTCCCCAGGTGGCAAATGACCATTTTGCCCCTAGATAGCGAAAATTTTGGTTTGACTCCAAATTGATCCTCGAACTCTGAATCACCATATTAAACCATTATGGGACTTTAAAATTCTTAATTTCATCGTAAATGCTCTATTTAATCTAGTTCGAGGCTTAAATCAACTTTATTGTACCTCTAGGTACAATACCGACTTTTGTAAATTTTTTTCGAGACTCTCTTAGCATGCAAACATGCTATCCATCACATGTATGTCATGACAAATATTTTTATAGAGTCGGGCTTGTCATCTTGTCCCCCACTTGGATCAACCATATGATCCTTCTTCATGACTGATTTCGACATTCGGCTAAATATTAATATTTTAAAAATTTTATCTTGTCTCATTGGTACCTGAAATACCTTATTATGCCTCACTTGACTTTCGAATCACCTTTTATCTCACAAATTCTCCTTCGATAAAATTATTATTATTTTATTGTTATTTTCTCACTTGCGAAATATTTTATCCTAAATTACTCTTTTCGTCTTTTATCACTTCTAAACATTTTAATTGACCTCAATTTGCATTCGCTCAACTTTATTTATCACCATATCAAAGTATGGGGTATTTCAAAAATAATATATGACTGTCAACACCAAACCCATTAAAGTGACTACCAATTCAAATAAGATCCAAGAGACAAAAATTGGCCTTTCGCAAGATAAAAGAAAGCATCTTTGAAATAAAGGCAAGAGAAGAAGTATTTTTTCCTTGACTCAAATATCACAGGAATGTTGGAAGAACTTTTGAAGGCTAAGCTTATTCAATTGCCAAAGATGAAGCCACCTAAAAAGTGATCGAGTAAATGACCTTAACTATTGCAAGTACCATCGTTTAATTGGTCACCCTATATAAAAATGTTTTATCTTAAAAGACAAAATCATGGGTTTATACAAAGATAGGAAAATTGAGTTTGAAGAAGAAATGGTGACAGCAAACGTGGCATCAGCGACTAGCATGCTTTCTCTACTTAATATGTGGAACATAAATATAAAATTTGGATTTTTTGTTTACACCTTGTCAACCCCAAATGTAAGGGAAACATCCAATCCTTAAGATAATGGGGGCAAAGCTTGTGGTTCTACAATTGAGCATCTAGACAACGAAGGATGGATCCTAGTTACTCGTCAAAAAAAAGGAAAGAAGTATCCTTTCAAGGACAAGCAAGTACCAAGAAGATCCAAAATGGTGAAACATCCATCTAGGAAAGTGCCAAAGACAATGACAAGGAAAATAAGTTCAAATAGGCATGAAAATTTGGTGGTGCAAAGGCCTAGATGATCAATCACCTTAAATGACTTCATGCCAGTGAAATTCAAAAATGACAATCCAATTCCCACATCATGTTTCCAAGTTGATGAAGATGTTGGGAATGAAAAAAAATTAAGTTCAATTTTAATTTCTCTTATGGTGCAGAAATTACATTTTCTAATGAAGACTTATTGTTGGGGTCTACCACTCATAATTGACCTTTTTTTGTTCAGGGATACAGTTGTGAACAAAAGATCAATCGAATCTAGATAAATAATGGATCTGCTGTCAACTTGCTCCTACTAAAAACAATGAAAGAGCTTGGAATGCCTTTGGACGAATTATCGAAGACTCACTTGATGATCCAAGGTTTCAATCTTGAAAGACAAAGAGTTGTAGGAAAAGTTAAACTTCAACTTTTCATTGATGATATGGAATCTAATCCATTGTTTCATGTGATTGATGCTAACACAACATACAACATTTTGTTAGGGCAACCTTGGATACATCAACATGGTGTAGTATTGCCAACACTTCATCAATGTTTCAAATATTGTAGACATGGTCAAGTGAAGATAGTCATGGCGGATACTAAACCATTTACTATAAGAAAGGCACATTTGGCTGAAGCTAAGTTCTATTTGGAAAGTACCTTTATCGAAGAGAGACAACCCAAAGGCGATTAGGGAAATGATGAAGGAAAATAATCAAAAGAAAATGGGAAAGAAAATGTCTTCGTCTATAAAGGAAGATGATGATCTTATCGAAGGCTTCAAAAATTTGACTTTGCCACTCACTAGCTTGAAAAAGTCAAAATTCCCTAGGTTTCCATTAAAGGGATTTGTAAGGCCAACAAAAGGACCATTAGTCAAACATGATGATCTTCCCTCTTAAAGAGCTAATGGTTTTGACCTTAATGCTTATAAGCTTCTAATAAGGGCTAGCTACAAGCAAGAAATGTTTCTAAATTGGTACATGAGCCCAATGAACCAACCAAAGAAACTCGACAAGATCTCTCCAAGAATTGTAAGGTTTGGCAGAAAAAGAAAAATGTTGTCAAAGTTACAAGGTTGGGATTTACGCCTTTAAAGTTGAAGATTCACAAAGAAGCTTCAAGATATATAACAACTGAAAAGGTTTACGATGAGGAAAAAACCCCAATAGAGTCATCTAGACTTTCAGTTTTTGATTGTTTGGGCATAGCGATAACCTAAACTTCAATTTTTGATCGATTGGGCATGCCTTCAAATCGAGATTCAGTGTTTAAGAAAGATTATACAAAAATGACTTCAAGAAAGTCTGTGTGTTCAAAGTTAAAAGGAAAACCCTTTCAAATGAGGAATAAAAAAAGTCTCTTGACATATGAACGAAAGGATTACCATAGCATTATCTCTTCACAAATGAAAAGAAAAAGTGAATGGATAGTAACAAATAATAAAACATTAAAGGCTAAAAGGTACACTATGGTTGTGACTAAACAAGCCTTATCTTTAGACGAGGAAGAGCAAGAAGAAATGGAAATCTTCACTTGCAATCACATGTTTATAGTAGAAAGTGATGAAAAATATGAAAAAGATATCCAAAAGGCTCCCCCATCATTAGAGGAAGGAAATCAACCTACAATTGATGAATTGAAAGAAGTTAACATAGGCACTACAAAAAATCCATGACCAATCTTTATGGTGTTACTGATGATGCCATAAGATTGAGGCTTTTCCCTTTTTCATTGAGAGATAAAGCAAAGAGTTGGTTAAATTTGCTTCCTGCTGGTTCTATTAATACTTGGGATGATTTAGCTAAAAAATTCTTAGCAAAATTCTTCCCACCTGCAAAGTCAGCAAAAATGCGGAATGATATTACTTCTTTCATGCAATTTGATTTTGAATCACTATATGAGGCTTGGGAAAGGTATAAGGATTTGATGAGAAAATGTCCTCACCATGGATTACCTAAGTGGCTGCGAGTTCATACTTTTTATAATGGTTTGCTAGGACCTTTTAGAACTACCATTGATGCTGCTGCTGGGGGTGCACTTATGAGTAAATCCATTGATGAGGCTTATGATTTGCTCAAAAAGATAGCTTCTAATAATTATCAATAGCCATATGAAAGATTAGGTACAAGAAAAATTGTTGGAATTCGTGAATTAGATGTGATAAACATTGTCTCTACACAATTGGCCTCTTTCGCAAAGAAAATAGATAAGCTGAGTGTTAATGCTGTTCAGAACTCCTTTATGACGTGAATTTTGTGAGGAAGGACATTCCAATGACAATTGTCCCATATATTCTGAGTTTTGTCAATTTGTTGGAAATAAGCAATAGAACAATCCCTATTCCAACACTTATAATCTTGGTTGGAGGAATCATCCTAATTTTTCATGGAATAACAACCAAGGGTCCCCATCAATAGCTAAGTCAAACTTTCCCTCTAGATTTCCATCTAGAGCCCCTATGTTAGCAAAAAAGCCTTCAATGGAGGATATGTTCATGCAATTCATGATAAAGACTGATGCATTCATAACAAAGCCATCAATAGCTAAGTCCTCATTTATGATAAGGACTGATGCCTCCATTCAAAATCAAGCAGCTTCAATTAGAAATCTTGAGATACAAGGAGGCCAACTTGCCAGTGCTTTAAATACTAACCTCAAGGTACCTTACCCAAAGTTGATACTGAA
>NC_030858.1:12643688-12648164 GCF_000208745.1 Theobroma cacao | reverse complement strand
GAACATTGCATGGCAATCACTCTCCGCAATGGAAAAGAGGTACGTAAAGAGGTAAGTAATCAAGCATTAAATCCTGAGATTTCAATTCAATTTGATGGGAAAGGAATTGAAAAAGATGCTGAAAAGAAATTGTGGTTGAAAATTCTACTGAAAATTCAAAAGGAAAATCACAATCCGCCCTCACACCTTCACCACCTTTTCCTCAACGTTTTCAAAAGAAAAAACTTGACAAACAATTTCAAAGATTTCTTGAGGTATTTAAAAAATTGCACATTAATATTCATTTTGTTGAAGCTTTAGAACAAATGCCAAGTTATCTTAAATGCTTGAAAGACATCCTGACCAAAAAGAGGAGATTGGAAGAGTTTAAGACAGTTGCACTTACTGAAGAGTGCAATGCTATAATCAAGAATAAGCTTCCACTAAAGCTTAAAGATCCAGGGAGTTTTTCTATTCCATGCACTATTGGTAGTTTTAAAATTTCTAAAGCTTTATGTGATTTAGGTGCTAGTGTTTCAATAATGCCTTCATATATTGCCAGGAAACTTGGATTTCAAGAGATACAACCTACTACAGTTACCTTGCAATTAGCAAACAGAACAATCAGGCACCCAATTGGGATTATAGAGGATGTTTTGCTTAAAGTTGGGCATTTATACATTCTGGTAGACTTCATTGTGCTCGAGATTGAAGATGATGTTGAAATTCGTCTTATTTTGGGAAGACCATTCTTAGCTACAGCTGAAGCACTTATTGATGTGAAAAATGGCAAAATAACTTTTAGAGTTCGAGAGGAGGAAGTGGTATTTAATTTGTTCAATGCAACTCAGTATCCCTATATAGATAGTTGCTATAAAGTGGATTTAGTCAATGAGGGTAAAGGTAAGCCTATTCCACCACTTTCAACGGAGCAAGCGTCAATTCTTGAGACAAAACCACCACCACTTTCCAGCTATCTTGATTTTGTGGTTGGACAGCGAGTAGTACTTTATGATTCACAACTTCATCTTTTGCCATGGAATCTTAGACCATATTGGGGGAACAAGTTTAAGGTAAAAAAAATTCATCCTTATGATGTTATCGAGATTTATAGTGGACTTACCAGAGCAGTCAAGGTCAATAAAGAAAATCTTGAGCTGTACAAAGTAGTGCACAAATGGGCATCATAGTCAAGCTAGTGACTATAAAGAAGCACTTCTTGGGAGGCAACCTAAGCACTCTAACTTACTTTCTTTTATTTTTTATCTTTATTTATTTAATTATTAAATTATTAACACTTTTTTTTGTGTAGGTTCATAAAATTTTTTTTAAAAAAATAAAAATAAATTAAAATAAAAATTAAAATAAAACAAATTTCAAAAAAATAAATGGCAAGCCACAGCTCCCACTATGGGAAGCCACGACTTAGAGAGCTTCCAACAACGTGAGCCACAGCTCACCAGGCTCGGAGTAGCGGCTCACTCTTAAAAAAAAAAAAGAGGCCTTTTATGGGGCAGGTCGTTCCCCACCACCCTCAATTTGGGCTGCAAACATTGGGCAGCCCACTAACCCAACCCAAATCCTTTTTTTATTTATTTATTTGGACTACTCATTACCCATTACCCATTTACCCACTTAGCCACTAACCCATTTACCCATTACCCAACAAAAACTTTTTTTTATTTATTTTTCTTTTCATATATATTTATTTTATTTCTCTACATTAATTAATTATTTATTTTTTTTACAGTTAAAAAAAAAATCTTCCAAGTGGCAGTGAAGGTGATAACAATAAAGAGGAGGATTAGAGCTTGTCAAAAAAAAAAATTCATCCAATCACCAGGGAAGTATTCTTTACTTTTCTTTTATTTTTTCTAACATTGAGGACAATGTTTAGTTTAAGTCTGGGGGGGTGAATTTATTTTTCTAAAGGTGAATATCTTGTGAAGTTTAAAATTTAATTTTATGTGCATGTTTATCTAGATTTATAAATAATTTAGGATTAGTTGGTAAAAGAATTTAATTTTTGTTGAATTTTAGGAATTTAGAGTAAAGTTGTGCTAATTTTTTTCAATGATTTTTTTTATCCAATGGTGATAACTAGTTGTCTTAAATTCTTAACTTTTGGTGAATAAGGTTTTTGTTTGGATTCATGCTAAATTTTTTGCTAAGTATTATTGTTAGGATGTAATTTCTACAATTTTGAGCACTATATCTTTTACTTTGAATTATTATGAATATTTAGAAAAGGTTTATATTGATGAGAATTTTAGATTATGTCATGAATTCTAAAATTTACTTGATTTTCTCTCAAGGTAAAATCTTAGGCAATACTTAGTTAGGGAGATAATTTAGGCCATCTTTGGACCGTTTGAACCTAAAAAGCCAACCTTGTTAAATTTTATCCCTAGTATACACCTTTTGAGTCTAATTTCCCTTTTCTTTGTTTAACTACATAATAATTGAGCTTAGCCTTCAAATTAAATTTCCTAACTTTGCAACCCTCACTCCTAAGCATGTATATTATTTTAGGAAATATAAATTGAGCTAATGTTGAAAAAGGTGGAAATGTGATGTTTATATGAAAAAAAAATAAAAAAAGTTCAAAATATGAAAAAATAACCCCACTACCTACAATACAAAGAAAATAAGTTTGGGGGGTGAATTTTGAAAAAAGAAAACAAAAGTGTTGGATGAAAGAAAAGTTCAAATATGGAAGAAAAGGTGTACTAGGAGAAAGAAAATAGAGCTCTATATATATAGGTCCTAAAATAATTATGTGCTTAGGGTGATTTGAGCCACATTAATATCCTTTATCATACCTTAAATCTAGCCAGACATTACAAGCTTTATAAAGTCCTATTGATTCCTAGCTTTGTATTGGTCTACATTAGTGGAGAGAGAGATGAAAAGTAAACCTTTGAAAATCTAGTACTAATTTGAAATTTGTGTTGACATAAACTCATCTGGATATCATGATATTCTTGGTAAAAGATTTCACACACACAGAAATTCATTCAAGCATGTGCTTGCATTAAAATTGAAAAATAAATTTGAATGGGGCCTTTATTTTCCTTAAATTAATGATTGATAGATATACTTTTGAGGAAATTATAAAGAATCATTGAGTTGGTGCACTTTATCTCTAGTAATAGTAGTAGTAGTAATAACTATATTTATTTTTCATTAATTGAATTTGATTTTCGTAAGTTAAGTTCTTTTCTATGTTTTGCTCGAGGACTAGCAAAATCTTAAGTTTGGGGATGTGATAACTCTATGATATAGAGTTATTTGGGCTTAATTTTGATAATAATTTGGCTAGGTTCTTGTAGTAATGCATAGAAATTAGTAGATTTTATTTAATTATTTTAAATTAGTTATTTTAGGTGAGTCAATCTAATTTTGGTTAATTTTATACTTAATTTGGTGTTAATGTGATTAAGATAGGTTGTTATTGATTTACTTGTGTTTTTGTAGGTGTTTACAAGAAGAATTTTAGTAAAAGAAGGAGAACAATTTTGAGGTGTGGACTTCCAATGTATATACTTCAGTATTTTGGCCATAACTTTCTCTAAAGAGCTCCAAATGAAGCGATTCTTAGACCATTGAAAAGCTAAGAGAAATATATACAACGTTCATGTTTACTACTTCACCCAGTTCGGTATGTAGAATGGTCAAAAATCTTATAAAATTGACGCACTGCAATAGTCCTAGAGTAATTACGATTTCTGTTAATTAATTTGGCAAAGTTGCGACTTACATAGTTTGATGAGGAAATCCTAGCTAAAATTGACTTCTATCTTCACCCAACTTGGCCTAAATTTAAAGCCTATAAAAATAACCATTCGGAGGACTTAAAAAAAAAGAAGAAAAACACCAGATTAACAGCTGAGAGTCAAGCTACAGAGTCATTGAAGGAATTTGAAGAATTCAAGGAGATTTGGAGATCAAGAATACAATCCTTGATTTTTTCTATCTTTTTGTTATTCTTTTATTTCCTTGGTTTTAATGTTTAAATTTTATTCAATGATAATGTATAACTTGATGGGGAACTAAATTTTTAATCTAAGTTTATGATTAAACTCAATATATAGTCTGAATTATTTATCTCTCTTTTACTTATGTTTGATGGATTTAAGTTGTTTATTTTATTCTGTTCTTAATGCTTCTAATTGCCTGATCACCAATTAGATTGAATTGGAAACCTAAGTTAAACCTTGAAGAAGGAGATTTGGGTAGACCTTGAATAGAATAGAGTATGATTGAATACACCAAGTTGATTAGGTGGTTTGATTTGCATATAGAGTAGACATACACCTATAAGCCATACGTAGCCAAGATTAGAGTACAAACTTAATGAATCTTTCTTCAATTTAATTTGCATAGACATATAATAAATTAATTGAGAAAGGTATTTTTATAAGAAACTCGACAGAAACTTGTAAATAATTTAGGACTCTAGGTTAGCAATTTGATCCATTAAACTAAGTTAAGAGA
>NC_030858.1:12621288-12640700 GCF_000208745.1 Theobroma cacao | reverse complement strand
CGATTTGACTCCAAATTGATCCTCAAACTCCAAATTACCATTTTAAGTCATCCATGAACTGTGAAACTCTTAATCTCACCTTAAAATTCCTATTTGATCTAGTTCGAGGATTAAATAAACTTTGTTGTACCTCTAGGTACAATACCGACTTTGTAAATTTTCGGGACTCTTCTAGCATGCAATCATGCTATCATCACATGTATGTCATGAATAGTATTTTATAAGGTCGGGCTTTACATCTTTACATACTTGCAGCTACAGATTACTTTTCAAAGTAGGCAGAGGTAGCATCTTATCGAGAAGCAAAGAAAGAAACTGTTGCTGCCTTTATTAGAACAAACATTATTTATGGTTATGGCATGCCACAATGCATCATAACTGATAATGGAAAACAGTTTGTGATAGAGAAGTTATGTTCACAATTAAACTTCAAACAACATAATTCTTCCATGTACCACATGCCAGCAAATGGTTTGGCTAAAGCTTTCAACAAGACTTTATGCAAATTTCTCAAGAAAGTTGCTAATCGCGCAAAGAAAGATTAGCTAAAGAAAATAGGGGAAGCTTTATGGACTTATCGTATGGCATTTCATACACCTACTCAAACTACTCCGTACTTACTTGTTTATGGTGTAGAAGCCGTTTTCCCACTAGAGCTCTAAATTCCATCATTAAGAATTGCCATTCAAGAAGGTCTTTAAAGTGAAGATAATATTCGCGTACACCTTGAAGAACTTGAAATGTTGGATGTGAAAAGGTTGGAAGCACAACAACGCTTGGAATGTTATCAAGCTCGATTATCCAAAGCTTTCAACAAGAAAGTTAAACCATGATCATTCCAAGTAGGAGATTTAGCTCTTGCGATAAAAAGACCCATAAACACTACACATTGTATGGGTAACAAGTTCCTCTCAAAATGGGATGGACTATATGTTGTTCGAGAAGTCTACACCAATGGTGCATATAAGATTGTGGATCAAGATGGAGTAAGAGTTGGCCTAATCAATGGCAAATTCTTGAAGTGCTGCTATGTTTGAAGGTCAGATGCTTCTCTCAGTAAGAGCTTAAACCCCCCCCCCCCCCCCCCCAAAAAAAAAGCCTTCTAAGTTGAAAATCCTTAACAGGACAACTTAGGCGAAAGTTAAGGCAAAAAAAAAAAAGCTTGTTAAGTTGAAAATCCTTAACAAGAGGACTTAGGCAAAACTAAAAGTAAAAAAATATATATATATAAACTACGTTATGACCTGATCCTTTTTCATGTTAGAGGTACGTAGGCAGCTTGGTCCCATTCCCAAGTTCAGTCACATGAAGGAAAAAAATCTCTTGCATTAAGCATGGCTTAATTCTTTAAAATGATGAAGCTACCAAGATAAAAGATAGAAGAATAAATCAAGTTTGTACTTCTCCTTAAGTTACGTGATTCAATTAATTAAATTGCAAGTGAAACAAATTACAATCCTACGTTGAATTGTTTTAAGGATCAATTGATGTCCAAGAAAATTTTGGGAACATAAAGTATCTTGAAGGTTTCATAGGATTATCTTTTAAATTTCTTCACAAGTAAAGAAAAGTAATAAGAAAAAAAATTGATTTTTATTGCTAACTTGAAATGCATTACAACGTGAAAGAAAATTTTAAAGGACTAATCCTAGAAAAAAAAAAGTACAAAAAAAAAAAAAACAAGAGCTACATGAATAAGGATGTAATCAAATCAAGACTTTCACTTGAAATTCTTTATCTCTTCATTAAAAGATTCTAGTATATTCTACAACAGTTTTAAGGAATTAACTTCGCTTTTACTCAAAATAGGAGAACTTGATGGCAGTTATCTCTTCATTAATCTTGGAAATATTGACTTCCTTCATTTGCACCTCTTCCCTTTTCCCTTTAAGAGAAGATTCAATCTCATTTTTCTTGTGACATAAAGCATTCAATTCCTTTTCAAGATTTGTCAACTCAGTTTGCTATTCATCAACATGCTCAACAAATCTGATCAGGTTTTTAAAGCTTTTCAGTTTGATCTTTTTGTAGACGTACTACTAAAGGATGGTTCAAGGTCAATAAATTTGCGAACTTATCCAAATTAGTCTTCAACTATGTTCTTTAACAAGGATGAATCAACAGTCTCACTGTGGGAAGAAACAACCTCTTTTTCATATCTTCATTCTTGGAGAGAATGACAAGATCTTTGTAGTCCTTGAAGTATACCATAATGATTTTAAATTGTGTGCTATTATAAATAGCACTCCCAAGGATCAACAAGTGCTATTATAAATAGCACTCTCCAAAGCTCGACAAGTGCTATTATAAAGAGCATCATTTAAATCGCTATCAATTTTTCCCACTTCAATTTAGACTTGTCTTGATTTGGATTTAACTGTAAAAAAAAAAAAAAGAAGACGACAAATTAAAAGAAAAAAATAGTCAAAAAAAGGGGGGCAATCATAACATGGCAATGATGGATCTTTAGTATGGCAATTTGAAATTGTAACGTGCAGATGATTGACTAAGTAGGGCATCCTAAAGCTTGGCAATATGCATGGCTTTCTTGACTCAACTATAAGCTTTCAAGGTGGCAAGATAAATGGTGGCTTGCGTGATTTTTAGCATGTCAATTGAAACAAATGATAGCTAGCATAATTTCCTTGCCTAGATGTGTAATGTGGCAAGACAAAGTGGGTGAGCCTTTTAACGTGGCAGAAAGTTGATTTAATGTGGACATTAGCCAATTCTTGAAACTTTTGCTTGGTTTTATAACATGGTAGAAGGGTTACGTGGATCAAAAGACATTAGCCAATTCTTGGCTTCTTTGAATGTTTACCTAGTTTTGTAACTTGGCCTGAAATTCTCAAATGTAGTGAGAATTGGATAAACAAGGTGGCAAGATAGTAAACTATCAAAATAAGAAAAAAAATTTAGTCGAATTACCTTGAGGCAGAAGAGGAAAAAATGGGCAGCATACCTTAAAGAATTTTTCTGCTAGCTTATGGAACACTCGCAATTCTTAAATTGATTCCAATATGCAGAAAATTGACAAGGAACCTCCTTTTTACAGAGTAAAAAGAGAGAGTCCTAGTTGATTAAAATAAGCAATACCAATTACAATATATTTCTTCCAAGATTATAAGTCTTTTTGCAATATACTTCTTCAAATAGTTTTATTGCAATATACTTCTTCCAAAATTATAGTTTGATTGCAATATATTTCTTCAAATAGTTTTATTGTAATATACTTCTTTCAATATTACAGTCTTATTGCAATATACTTCTTCAAATATTTTTATTACAATATACATCTTCTCAGGTCATAATTCCCTTACTTATGGGTAAGTATCATTCGAATTTAACTTGGATTGCAAGGATACCAAGTCATGCTAGGATTCTAAGAAATCCTAGGAATTTTTTTAAATTTCAGACTTGTCCTCTTGCCACATTCAAAATCATGTGTGAACAACTCTTGAGGGGGCATTTGCAAAAGGAGAAAAATTATGATCCAATTACATGTTGTTATGTGGACTTGATAATGCCATAACCATATAATTAATTATAAAATAATTAATTTATTGGTTGGATTATTTCAAAAACACATAGTTGAACCAAGTTACCTATGTGTCATATATTTATCCCTTGAGATAATTTGAAGATAATATTTAAATTGAACCAATAAAAATTTAATTATTAGTAATTCAATTTTTTTTCTAAATAGATCAAGGTAATTTAGAGATAATATTCATATTTTTTAACCAACCAAAATTTAATTATTGGTCATTTAATTTATCTCTAATAATTATACTAATTTAGAGATAAAAATCAAATAAGATTATTTAATTTATCTCTAAATAAATTAATATAATTTAGAGATAACATCTAACTTTGACGAATCAAAATTCAAGGACTCAAAGTTCGACCAATCAAAAGACTTTCAATGAGTCATCATAATTTATCACTAATTAAATTAAATTAATTTAGAGATAATTTAAAGAGACTACATTCTCATTAAAGTCTCGCACCAAGCATTATAAATAGAGGGCTCCTCCAAGCATTTTCATTCATTCGGAGGTATTCGAAGATTGGGAGCCATTCAAAGATTGAGAGCATTTCAGATATCAAGAAGAGTAGAAGATTTCTGAAGTAAAGATCAAGCGGCAGCGAAATTCATGATTAAGATCAAACGGCAATGAAGTTCGTGATCAAGTCATCAAGAGAAGTTCGTGATCAAGTTATCAATATATCAAGCGTAGTTGGTGATCAAGATTAAGTCGTGAAGACCCTTGAAGCGAAGATATCAAGCATAGTTGGTGATCAAGATCAAGTTGTGAAAACCCTTGAAGCAAAGATATCAAATATAATTCGTGATCAAGATCAAGTTGCCAAGACTTTTGAAGCGAAGATTAAGTGAAGTTTGTGATCAAGACTAAGTTCGAATTTGTGACTCTTGATGAAGTGAAAATATTAATCAGAGGAATTTTCAAAGATTATAACTCACACCAAATATTTGTATTTGTCTCATAACTTTCAAGTTAAGAAAATTCAATGAGAATTTGTGTATATAGTTTCCAACACAACCGCAATTCACAAGCCTAGAGAACTTGATTAAACATATATCCAATTAATAAGTTAATTTGATCTATGATCTTACCTAAAATGGATTTATGCATATTAACAGAGGAAAACTAGAATGATATTCTAGTGAATTAAAACTTCTCTTTTTAGGGGTTTGTGAAGCTTTTATATATATATATATATATATATATATATATATATATATATATATTATTATATGCTAGTTTTCAAAAAAAAATGCTTGAGTGTTATTACTAGAACATTAATATTGACGAGGAATATAAAAAATGACAAATACCAAATTAACTATTATTTTTATATTTGTTTTTAGGTATCTTGCACCGGCAAAGTAGCAAAAGAGTATGGATAGTAATGAAATGACATATATGACCTTTCAGTCATAAAAAGAACAAATAACAATTTCGTTCGTAATATAAGGATAGTACACATTTATAATACAATGCTAATCCATTTTTGTGTTGGAAGTTTAAATGTATCCATTGAATTACTTCATCCTCATCATTACAACTGAAAATCTTACCTTACCGAAAACCGGACGAGTGAATCAACAAAATTAATTTTTGGGTGTGGGGTCTAAAATCTGATCACATATCAAAAGAATACAAAAAGTGTAGAGTTACCTAGCTAATTATGGTATGTGATATAATTTAGACGGTTTCAAATTACTGGTGACATTGAAGTACTTCAAGGTGTGAATCCACTTTTCTTGATTCTTCAACAAATGCACAGCGATTGTGTCTGGCCAGAGCTCATGCGTGCACCTGGTGGGCGGGTCAGGATAATTGTACATAGACCATTTGGCATTGAACCTGTTTTTAGCCCGGTGCCCATCGCGGATCCATTCTCCAAAAACCTTATCCTCGGGGCCTTCCAAGTGATTTCTTGGAATATCTGATTCTCTAATCCATTCAGCAATATCCCATGAAACCAAATATCCCATGCCAGACATGTAATGAACATAAGGGTCCATGCTGGGGCATGGAATAACATACCCATAATACAAATCTTCTCTCGGCAATGGCCTTAAAGACTCCACCAAGTTTTCCAATCTGAAGTATGTATCATCGTCTCCTTTCATCACGTAATGGTATGGAGGGTAAGGCCTATCCGAGGAGTTGAAAATCTCCGGTAAGCTCGAAAAGAAAGTGTAAGTCTTGCCCTTGTTCATGTTCTCTTGGCAATTGAGGATGATAATATCATCATATCGCATTATCTCAAGAGCAACCAACACCTTCTGGTCTTCCTTTGTTAGGTTGCAGAAAACGAACCTCACATCAACTTGTGCCCCGGCCACAGACTGCGTGCCATATATGAGACGGAGGAAATGGCGACGTTGGTATTGATCAGGAAGTGTTAGGATTCCGATGAGAATACGAATGTCATCAGATGAAGAATTTGATGCAACGGAATGGGAAGAGGAGTTGTAGGATTGAGGAGGGACATTGGAAAGAGCACATCTGCCAAACTTCAAAAAGCTGTCGAATCTAATTTCATTGATGGAAGCTAATGCACATAGGAACAGGATTAAGAAGAGATATGAGAGTATGAATCGTTTTCCTTCTGATGATCTTGATGAAGGCTTCATTGCTAATTTGAAATACTTGGGTTGGCTTCCTTTGTTAGAGATTTTGTGAGAGGGGGTGCGGGTTTCAATGAGAAGATTTTAGAGTCTAAAAGGTGGAGAGTAATAAATTCCAAAAATTCCTTTGATGCAACGCATGCAATAGTCGTAACTTTCGTGCTATTTGGACTACAAATTTGACTTTTCAACCTGCAAGGAACGTGATGGAGGAAAAAGCTTCAAGTATATTGAGGAAGAAGGCATGAAAAGCATGAATGTACCCTTGTGTCCTTGGTGTGAAGTGGGATGCTAAAAAAAGGCTCCCGGGAGATGTCTCAAAAATAAGCACGGGATGTATCACTACTGCGAGGAAACATAAATAGTGATTTGTTATATAAATAATATACACTTTAATATCTCACATTCAGATTAATGCTTTTTTAAACTCTTTCGACATCTCTATGTATTATTGTCATCTGTAAGTAGATATTACTAAATTGTAACAATTACATAATCTAAATAATATTCCTAAAATCCAAGTACACATCTGAACAACTGTTAAGAGAGTTGCAGAGTCAAAAAGGTTCATATATGGGTCGGTTAACAATCCACCGAAGACTTAGAAACAAGACTTGAGAAAACCGTGCTTAATTTATGAAAATATCCAGGAGTTTTTAGTCTATTCACCATATTCTTCTTTCCCCACCTCTAGGCTGATACTGTGAGCTCAAATTAAGAAATCAAATGCACAAAATGTTAGCCACAGGGAAAGTGGATTTAGGCCTAACGTTGGCTGCACTTTTTTCTTAGCCGCGGCCTGTATCTGGTCATAATCGTTCGGTCAACTTTCCGTAATTAGGTGCATTAGCAAGAACATGAAATACCTCGGACCTTTCTTTTGGTTAAGTTACCGACTCACCCTATACTTGAATCTGAAGAAAATGCCGTTGACCCTGGAAACATGCTAACCAGTAGAAAATCCTGCATGTGAAATTGATTTGTAGTGATCCAAGAAGCCACCGTCTCCTTGATTGTTTATACGAGTTGTACAAATTAGCCGAAAATTTCCAGTCACAACCAATCGTAAGGCGCCACGTTATGGCACTAACTTCACTGAACATTCATTAATTTTTCCTATAAAAGGAGGAATATCTTAGACGGTAACACAAAACGCAAAAACAGATCCCCCACCAATCAATCTTCTTTTTCTAGAATAGCAAACTTATGTGGATTTTCCAAAGGTTAATTAATTAGCTTTCCTAATGTATGCAAATTGTGAGGCAAGGGCTGATTCCTCTAGAAAATCGCTGCAGCATTTCCATGCTACCGCGACCGAATAACCGTGTCCCCCTCGTTTACACTCTCTTTTGTTGTCCACTAACAGAGAATGGTATCAAATATAGAATCCCATTCACAGATTTGCATCACGTGACAGTGTCATAATTAACACCAATAGAAGAACTCACCTTTCCTATCAAAGTCAAGTTTAGCATCACCTCCAAGGCTTCAATTCCCAATTTCCATTCTCCACTCTCCATTCTCCATTCATTCAGATTATTAACTGAAGTCGTGACAGGGCTTCTGCCCTGTTGTCCTGGCATCATCAGCCTGTCCATCATAAGCATCTTTATGATGGATAATTACTCCAGCAGTAACAGGAATGTGTATCACATATCCCCTTGCCGTTATCATCATCTACTGGTTCAACCTTGTGTATATTATCCATTGCTGCTAGGCCTAAAACTGGCTTCTTTTTTGGCAGTTGCCTCAGTTTGTCATGGTTTTTTGATGTCATGTCATCTTGCCCAGACAGAATTTCTTGCCTGAGTCTAACCATCATCAAATTCATATGAGAAACTGGGAATTGTAACAGAAAAATATCCCCCAACGGCGAAAGTTAGAGATAATTACACTGTTAGTCATTAAACTTTCATCAAATTTTTATTTTAATCATTTAATTTTAATTTGTTCTGATTAAGTTTTTTTTTTTTTATATAATTGAGGGAAAGGGGATTCGAACCTTACTCTTTAAGCAAAAGGATCATGCATCAACTAATGATCTAAATGTTAAGATGCTTGTTCCGATTAAGTTATTAAAATTTGACAAGTATATCAAATGTGATGACACTAATAGATTTCCATCTAACCGAATAAAGGAGATATGATATGGCTATCGCATAAGCTATTGTATCAATAGTTCTTAATCAACTAATTAATGCACTTTAAAAAAAGATGGAACAAGCTCTTAACTCCCACGACTTTCCACCCCTCTTTAACCCTCATGGGTTGGCGACTGGCCTGTCATCGGACCCCTCAAACAGGTCACCAGTAGACCCATCATCCCTTACAGCAAACCGGCCACCAACAGACCTAGCATCCCTTACCTTGCCTTCGGCAAATCCACAAGGCAATGGAGCCAGCCTACTCATTCATGGATCATCGCAAGCCATGAAAGCCATGGTTCAGCCAACTGTTTCCCCCATATTAGCCAACAAGACTTTTCTATTGGTGTTTACTGGTGAAAAACGTCCCTTAATCCCTCCCTCTCGTAACCCTCTTCGGTATAAAGATAAAACGGTAGCTAGGTTTTTGAAGATGAGATCCAAACTCTTTCACTGCCAGTCAAACACTCAATCATTGGAAAATTTTCCAAGATGCCTCGCTTATAGGAGATTCGACAAGCCTTCACTGGTATTGGCTTGACAAGGGCTTATAATATTCACTAGTTAGATTATAAGCATGTGCTTATAAATCTATCAAACGAGCAGGATTTCAATCGGATTTGGATCAAATAAACCTGGTTTATTGCAAACCAGAAAATGAGGACCTTCAAGCAGATTTCAGAATTTGAACCTAAAAAGGAATCGTCCATCGTTTCGGTGTGGATCTCCTTTCCGAATTTAAAAGCTCACCTTTATGAAAAGTCAGCCTTGATGATGAATGCTAAGACCATCGGAAGGCCTCTTTTTGTGGATGAGGCTACTGCAAATGGAACAGGACCGAGTGTTGCACGGGTATGTATAGAATATGATTGCCTATAGTCTCCGCTGGATTGTATGTGGATAGTGATTAGTAACAGAGAAACCAGGGCCATCATGGGTGGTTATCTGCAGAAGGTTAAGTTTTCAAAAATGCCCATATATTGTTCTAACTGTTGTCACGTCGGTCATGAGGTCTCTGTAACAGACTAGAAAAACCTTGGCAGCCAAAATCAAAACCATCAGGGGATGTTTTAGTTACAAATGATCTTATTACGATACTAGAGAAAGAAAATGAGTCTGAAAATTTTATTAAGAGTAATGGTTCTAGTGAAATACCCAAGAATCACAAGGGAGAAAAAGGAAAAGTGATCATGCGGGTTGACGCAAAATAGACCATGCAATGGAGAGAAATAGAAAAAAGGCAGGTAGAAGTGGAGCAAAGAACTCTAAGGGTGTGGAGATTCGATCTGAAAATGTTGAAAATCTTCCTCAAAAGCCAATTTCGATACGGTTTGCTAGTTTAACCATGGGAGAGATTAAGGAAAACTGTGGCAATGTAGAACAGAGCAAGGGAATGGAAGTGAATAGTGTGGGTGCAAAATTTCAAAATCAATTTTTGGTTCCATTATCCAAGGAGAAAATTACAATTGATGACCAAGGGGATTCAAAAGGGAGTTAAGAAAAGGGAGCTTTAGATTGGCTGGTGGAAAAAAGAACAAATCTGGACATAGAGAAATCAAAGGCAGAAGAAGCTCAAAACACAACCACTGAAGCATGGGAACTTAATGCACAACAAGAGGGGATGGATGCTCATATAGTGTAGAAAACTCTAGAGGAGATGGATATTTGCAGTGGGCAATAGAAAATGTTCAGCATATCCCAGTAAGAAAGCATAAAAAGAAAAAAGGGAGAAAAGCAGAAATGCATGAAAAATATGTAGTTCCTCCCATGCACAAGTTGCAGGAGTTTTCTGCTTCATCTCATGTGGATGTTGATTCAAATGTGGGGCAAATGGAAGGTTAGGAAACTAAAAGTAGTGGAGACTTTATACCACAGGAACATGAGGTACCAGGTGCAGGGGATTGTGAGGGTGATAGAGAACAACTTTCTATTCATTCCCATGCAGACTTGGGTAGCAAAAATATTGAACTCTATCCATCTGTTCTAGACATAGAAAGTTTGATAGGGACATACCTTATTCCCCAAAATAATTTCTTCAAAAGAATTAGATGTTAAGGTGAAGGATAGAATAGAAGATGTAGATTCTATCTCTATAAATCCCCCTGCCCAAACATATCCATTATTAAGTCTTTATTGTGGAATATGAGAAGGATTGCTAGTAAGGTGACCCAAAGAAGGTTAAAAAAAAAATAATATTAATGCATAGTATTAAATTGATGATTATTCTAGAGCCTATGGTTGATGTAGCTAGAATTGATTTTTTTTACAAGAAAGTTTGGTTTTTAAAGAGCTTTTAGCAATTGCTCTAAAAAAATTTGGTTGTTTTGTTCTCATGACATTGGCTGTGAAATAGTTTTAGACCATGCTCAATGTCTAGACATCTAGTTGTCTGTGCCTTGGTTGTCTACTATCTTGTATGTTTCTTTAGTGTATGTTAAATGCACCATATTGGAGAGGAAAGAGTAATGGGACTACCTTCGAAGTTTATCAGCGGACATTAGTAAATCGTGGATTGTAGGAGGAGATTTTAATTCTATATTGAGTAGAGATGAAAGGTTACATGGTGCCGATCCTCATGATGGCTCAATGGAAGATTTTACTACTGCATTGCTTGATTGTGGTCTTGTAGATGCCAGGTATGAAGGGAATCATTTTACATGGACCAATTCTCACATGTTTCAAAGACTAGTTAGGGTAGTTTTGAACCAATAGTAGGCAGAATTTTTTTATATTATTAGAATTTAGCATCTAAATAGAGATAGTTCTGATTATTACCCTTTTCTTATCTCTTGTTTAAACTCATCCTTGAAAGGACCATCAACTTTTCGTTTTCTTCATGCATGCACTAAGCATCATGCCTTTCTTCCTTTTGTTGAAAGAAACTAGCAACATCCTTTATAAGCCACGGGGCTAAAAGCTTTTTGGTATAAATAGCAGAGGTTGAAGAAAGCTTTAAAATGGCGGAATAAGGAAGTTTTTGGGGATATTTTTAGCAACCTAAGGTCAGCTGAAAAGCAAGCGGAAGAAAGTGAGATAATGTATCAACAAGAGCAGTCAGTTGTCAATAAGGCAAACATGCAGAAATCTTATGCTAAGCTGAATTATTGTTTGAGGATTGAAGAAGCTTTTTGGCAGCAAAAATCATAGGTAAAATGGATGGTGGAAGGGGAGAGAAATGCCAAATTTTTCCACATGCAGGTGCAGTAGAAAAGAGCGAAAAGCCATATTTTTAAAATAGAAAACAGTGATGGATCCGTGGTAGAAGAACCGACCATGATACAAGCATCAAGAGAAGAATTTTTTTCGTCTCTTTTGAAAGAAGAAGCTACTGACATTTCCAGGTTTGATTTATCTCTAATTCCTAATCTTGTGAGTGAGACTGATAATGCTATGTTATGTGCAGTTCCAACATTGGAAGAGGTTAAAGAAGCTGCGTTTGCTACAAATAAAAATAGTGTAGCTAGACCTGATGGCTTTTCATCTTTGTTTTACCAATATTGTTGGCACATCATCACGAAGGATCTTCTACTAGCAGTGGTAGAATTTTTTTATGCAGCGGAATAGCCAAGGGGGGTAACTTTTACTATGATAGTTCTACTGCCTAATAATCCTAGTGCTTCCTAATGGAGTGAATTCAAACCAATAAGTTTATGTACTATCTTAACAAGATAGTTACTAAATTATTGGCTAAACATCTTGCTACAATTCTGCCTTCTATTATTACTGAGAATCAAAATGGGTTTGTTGGTGGCCGGCTTATCAGTGACAGTATTTTATTGGCACAGGAATTAAATGGAAAAATTGATCAAAAAGCATGAGGAGGTAATGTTGTTCTTAAACTCGATATGATGAAAGCACATGATCATTTGAATTAGGATTTTTTGTTTCTCATGATGCAACAATTTGTCTTTAATGATCAATGGATAAATATGATTCAGAGGTGCATTTCTAATTGCTGGTTTTTCTTATTAATAAATGGCATATCTGTGAGGTATTTTAAATCAAAAAGAGGATTAAGCAAGGTGATTCGATTTCTCCCCTTTTATTTTTTTTAGTAGCAGAATATTTATCAAGAGGTTTAAATACCTTGTTCTCTAAATTTCCATCATTGCATTATTATTTTGGTTGCTCATTGAATGTTAGTGTGGAATTCCCACCGGGGGACCCACATCCAGGTATTGTTCTGTCTGGGACGAGTTCACCAACCATACAACGCTTCTGCAGAGCTCACCAGGCCTCGAACCCCAGACCTTTTGTTTCCCCGTAGGGAACGCCTTTAACCATTATAACAGCTAGAATGGTTAAAGGCGTTCCCTTCGGGGAAACAAAAGGTCTGGGGTTCGAGGCCTGGTGAGCTCTGCAGAAGCGTTGTATGGTTGGTGAACTCGTCCCAGACGGAACAATACCTGGATGTGGGTCCCCCGGTGGGAATGCCACAATTAGCCACTTAGCATTTGCAGACGATGTGCTCATATTTACTAATGGTAGTAAATCAGCACTGCAGATAATTTTTAAATTCTTACAAGAGTATGAAACAGTGTCAGGGAAATGAGTTAATCACTAGAAGAGTTGTTTTATCACGCATCGTAGAGTTGTAAACACTAAAAGGTAAATAATCACTCAAGCTGCAGGCTTTACACATAAATGCCTTTTGATTACCTACTTGGGAGCTCCATTGTATAAAGGGCATCAAAAAGTATTATTGTTTGATGCTCTTGTTATTAAGATACGTGATAAAATGGCAGGTTGGTAGAATAAAGTATTATCTTCAGGGTGTCGAATAACTTTTTTAAGGAGTGTTCTTTCTTCCTTACCAATTTATCTTCTTCAAGTACTTAAGCCACTTGTGTGTGAAATTGAGAAACTTGAGAGGTTGTTTAATAATTTTCTATGGGGAGGATCAACGGATGCTAAACGTGTTCAATGGGCATCATGGTAGAAAAGGACGTTTCTTTGCATGGATGTGGTTGAGGTTTTTTCTCTAAAATTGTGGTGGATATTTAAAACTTGTAATAGCCTTTGGCCAAAGTTTATAAAGGCTAAATATTGTGCCAACCAAATTTTTATACTTGTGTAGCAAAAAATTCATGATTCTCAAGCTTGGAAAAGAATGCTACGTGGCTGCCATATCGCGGAACAGAACATAAGGTGGCGAATCAGAAAAGGTGATGTTTTCTTCTAACATGACTGTTGGATGGGTGATCATTCTCTAGTAACATTGTTCCCTTCTTATATTAATTCAATGATGAAAGTAAATGAATTTTATAGTAATGATGGATGGAATGTACAAGAATTAAAAAATGTGTTACCAGAGGATTTGGTGCAAGGTATTTTGGAAATCCTCTTTTGTACTTGTGAAGAGAATAATGTGTATTGGGCTCTGTAGATAGTCGATTTTGGTTAATACATATTCTTTAAAGAACTACTTTTATAGCATAATATTGTATAGAGAATAATGATAACAACCATTATAAGTGAAGCACTACTTCACGCAAAACAACTAAAAGAAGTGAATTACTACTTCACATAGAAAAACTAGAATAAGTAGAACACTACTCAATGTAGAGCAATTAATAAAAGTAGAATAGCTACTTCGTATAGAATAACGACTTCACTTAGATGATAGTGAAAGCAATTCGGAATAAAAGGCAAGGTTCCTGGGTTACTTTCATCTTAGGATGTTCCAGAAGTTTGGCTTGGTGGCTTAAATATGGAGGTATTTAATAGGTTTTTCTCTTAACCTTTTCCTGAAGTACAAGTGTTTCACCCTCCTACCTTGTTCTCGTATACTTGTTCACATACACCTTTTTCTCTTATACCTATTCACGTACAACTTCTTCCCTTGTACCTATTATTGTACAGCTTCTTTTTTTATACTTGTTCATGTATAGCTTTTTCTTTTGTACCTTTTCACGTGTACCTATTTTCTATTACCTTTTACTTGAGAACAAGTCTTATTACACCCTATTACAGTAACAATTACTCACATTAATGTTCTTCATAATAATGTCATTCATTAGGCATTAAAGTCATTCTTGAGTAACTGCCACTTTTAGCATTATATATAGAGTCTCACAATTCATTTAGAAGGGCTCTTCCCTCCCTAAAAGGCTAACACATTCTCCTCCAGAGCTTTTCTCTCTAAATTCTCTCTCTAATTCTCTTTTATTCCCTAATTCTCTTCTTATTGTATTTCACTTGCCACGACACTCAGTACTTCAGGAGTTGCTCCAATTTTTCTTTTTGCGACCTCTTACATAACCTTTTACTTGTTTGCAATGCTTCATTTTCCTATCACAAGAACCCCTTTTACATTTTGGCGACTTCGTTGGAGAGGAGTGATTGCATTAAGTAAAAGTTTATTAGAAAAGCTTTGCATTATTGAAAGAGATGGACAGTTCCTCTGGTAACCAAGATGGACCTATTCCCACCTACATACAAGAGCTGATGAAAATGATTGAAGCTTCTTGAGAGAGAATGAAAATGTTGGTAGACAACAATAGGTGAATGTTGGAGACCATATCTCAACTTGCATCCTCCACTCCCACCTTTTTTCAAGCTCAATCCGTACACCTTAATGCTGATGAGAATGCATCAAATGGATCCATTCCCCTAGTTGTAAACACAAATGTGAATGGAGGAAATGGAGAAAATGCAATTGATGTGGTAGGTGTTGGAAATCCTAACTTGATTAATTCCACTACTTCAGTTACATTAGCAACTACCTTTACTGTAGTAATGTCACCTATTCCTACATAAGGTTTTGTGATAATGGAAAAGCTCCAAAAGTTTCTAGATCAGAAGAATAAGAGATTTAGCTTTTTCAAATTTGATCTTAAATTTCCTTACCTAGCAAATATAGCAGTTGAGTCATATCCTAAGGATTGCACTAGTCCTAAATTCAAGCAATTCAATGGTAAGACTGGCGACGCATGAAAACATGTTATGAAGTTTGTGAAAACACTTGGAATAGTAGGATTGGATAATGATTTGAAGTTGAAAGAGTTCTCTAAATCTCTCATTGAAAAGGCTTTGAAATGGTATGTTAATCTCACCCCTAGCTTTGTGGAATCTTGGAATCAAATGTATAGGATGTTTGGAGAAAAGTTCATCTTCTCTACTCAAGAAAAGGTTAATCTTGTTAATTTGAGAGGAGAATATTAAGAGTTCAGAGAAGATGTCATGGAATATATCCAACGCTTTAGAGAAATGGTGTTGGATATACAAGAGTCTCATGGTGAGAAGGAGTTGGTGAAGGTTTGCATTCAAGGAATGTTCAACGAGTGTAGCTTACACTTAGAGAAATTACCTCTTCTAACTTTTGCTACCTTGGTGGAAATGGTATGAAGAACCAATAATACAGTTCTCAAACAAAAGGGAGCTACTCACTTTGATAGAAAAAATGCTTTAATAGTGAATGCAATTCAATGATGAGGTCGCGAAAGAAAAGGTCTTTTTCAGAAGGGAATATTCCATAAGAAGATGTAAGTAGGAGAGTTACTGATTGAGAACAACAAGGTCCAGAACAACCCATTTCCTGCTCATGTATGATATTTCTATTACTTTGACTCTTCATTACTTTATAAATTACAATTTAAAGTTTGAAAAAAAATTCATATTCGACTGCTAGCTTTATTGCTTATATTTTGCTGTAATTATATTATACTATTGGTCACAAGCTTTATCGCTCATTCTTTGACTATAGTTCATTACTCTTACTTCAGCTGTAAGCTTTACTACTCATATTTTGGCTGCAAGGATATTTTTCTATTGGTTGTTAGCTTTATTTCTAATTCTTTGACCATAATTTATCATTTATATTCCAACCGTTAGCTTTATCAGTTATAATTTGGTTGTAATTATGTTATGCTATTGGTCGCAAGCTTCATCACTCATTTCTTGGCCATATCATATTACTCACAAATTGGTCACAGCTCTTACGCTTACTTATTTTAAGGGTTGGATTAATCTCTTTTGCATCAGGTTAAAGTTAATCTCCTTGATGTAAAGTTGAGAGTTCCCTTTAGCTGCATACAATGTGAAATATGAATAAGTACACAACGAGCGTATAACATTATTATTATTATTGGAAAAAGAAAAAGAGATACGATGGCTCGACAATGCTCTTGAGTCGAGGATCACGTAGAAGACACTTATATTCGACTATAAAAGCCCTAATTTGAGATTTTGAAAAACCATAATCAATCCTAAGAGCCTTATAGTCGATCCTAGAAGCTCAACAATGGCCACAATTGTTTCAAACATATGTCTAACAACTCTGAATCTTTTTTTTAAGTATAAAGGATGCCTTGGACTTATTTTGAAGAGAGATAAGACGAAGAAAGGCACTAAAATCCTAGAGAAAAGCTTCTTGTTCATTATTCCTTTCTTGCACTGAAATTTTAGTCTTCCCTCAAGCATTCAAAGCTATTTATTGCTAGGTTTTGAGTTGACATTCTTGTATTTATTGTGCTTAAGCTTAAACATTTAGCTTACCAACCTTTAATAGGCATTTATTGCTACTACTTCTTTGTACACACTCTTATAAAAGTTCTAACTCATTTTTAAAAGTTACTAAGGGTTTATGGTTGAGCCTATTAAAAATTATTATGAGGGTTTGTGGTTGATCTCGTTAAAATCCATTGTAAAAGTTATTGCTTGATCTCATGAAAAAACGTTTGTAAGGGCTTGTGCTTAATCTCATTTAAAAAGCACATTTTTGTTAGTGGATTCGAAACTCTTTAGGCACCAAGGGAGAGAACGTAGGCATTTGAGAAAACCGAATCTCTATAAAAATATTTGTGTCTTGATTTTTCTTCTGGCTTTATGGTTCATTGTTGAAAAAATCTTTTAAGAAAATCATTTAGTCTATTTGCAATATAAATAGAAAATTCATTGTTTAAAAAGGCTTAATTTTTCACCAAAGTTTTAAAAGAAATTTTAAAAAGCCCAATTCACCCCTCCTCCTCTTGGTCTTTATTATATTGAGCTACTACACTAACAATATAATAAACAAATATACATGCCTTTCAATTTAAATAGTTGTTTCCTTTCATAATATAATTACTCAAAGAGTTATATTTTCATAGTATAACTATTCAAAGAGTTATATTCGATAAGGTAATCATTCATAACTCTTCAATCAATAAGCACTCTTCATAAATAACCTTTATTATTTAATCTGAAATTTAAAATAATTAAAAATTAATTACTTATTAATATTTTAATTGAAGAATCTAAATACCATTATTATCAAACTATCTAACATAAGTAATTGTCATTAAAAAAAAACGATCCATCCAACTTTTTTTTTTTTGTATGTTATTGGTACCTACATTCTTCTTTTCTATTCCAAGGGGTGGTGGTACATCAGTTACCTCTGTGTAATCTAACGAGTATAATGACATTTTACAACATACACACGTTTTAAACGATAGAGACACCATACCTGACGGTTCCCTTAAGGAATAAAAAATTTGACACGACACTGACTTTGGATAATGAAAATAAAGAGGGAAGGAATTAAAAAAAGAAAAAAGGCAGACAAATCTCTATACAGAAATTTTAAATAGAAAAAGGCAATCATTAATTACAACAGAACATATTCAAAGGATACTTTGTCCTTGCAATCTCTTAGGAAACAATCAAAATTTTCATAAAAAACTTGAAAAAGAATTACAATTTGAAATCGAATTTGCAATAATGGACAACCTCTAATAAAACGTACAGGGGTCCATTACCGAATGCTGAGCATTGACATTGCAATACAAACTATTCACACTGAATTTAATCACCAATGGCCATCAAAATCTGCCCCAAAAAGCTTCAAATCTTTTTCCAAAATAAATAATAATGAACCAATTAAAAATGAATGAATCATGGAGAATTGTAGTCAAAGCTGTTTGCACGAAGGTATTTGAGCTGCAAAGAAACCTGCCTTTCGATCTGGAGTTGTTTATGAAAATTTGCAATGAACATCTCCGCTCTCTTATCAATATCATCCTCCGATAGATAACTTGTTGTCCTAGCGAGTCTCCTAGAACCCGAATCATCCGAATCATAGTCGTCTGCACATGCCCTCAGCCCTGGCCTATCCGTGAAGCTCAGCCTCTGGCTGCTAGGAGAAGCACCGATCATGGAAGCGATCCGCCAGCGATTCATATTGAAATTTAGCAAGAATTTTACCTTCTTCACGGCCCTCCTTAGGCGGCTAAGCAAAGACCACTTTTCCATGGTATAAACAACTTTGTTTGTATATCGAAGAAAAAATAAACAAATTGAGTGTTGCAGGTTGAAGTTTTAATGTGTTTGGCGAGGCTTATATATTGGTGGAAGATAAGAAGTGTTGGACTATGGTATTTACATATTTATACAGAAAAGGAATATAAGAGGCTTCTTACAAAGAGTTAGGGAAAAGGAAGCCGCCGGGTAAGTTTTAAAGAAAATCCATAAATGCGTATAAAAATGGACAAGCGTGTCAGGGCGACGGCAACAAGATTAAGAATATATTCGGTCAAAAGTTTGATTGATTCTATAATAATAATCCTGTTTAAGCACACAAGTATCTACAAGAAATGGCAAGGAAAATTCTTTTAACGAAGTATAGTCGCCAGCCGAAAACCTGACATATCGTAAAATTTAATACATATATACACAGGGGCGGAGCCTCCTTACGTGATGCCCCCCAAACTTTTAAAATTTTTTTCATAACATATAAAAATTTTAAATTTTTTATATATTCTATTACTTGCTCCTTCAAAATAATATTTTATTTAATAATTAATATAAATAAAAAATAATAAAATAATTTCACTTATCTCACTCAACTTTAATTTTTTTTAATTTATATTATCATTTTTATTTATTTTTTTCATTTTATTCTATTTGTTCATATGTTTTAAATTTATATAAATATTCTTTCTCAAATTTCTACAAACCATTAACTATGTTCTATTTCTTTCTTTTTTGTTATGTAATATATGGCAGCTACCTTTTACTTGCCATGTTCTTCTTTTTTATGTTACATAAATTTTATTTTTTATGATTTTAATCTTTAAAAATTAATAAATTATTATATAGTTTTCAAATATAAGTTATAATATTAC
>NC_030858.1:12473352-12619736 GCF_000208745.1 Theobroma cacao | reverse complement strand
AGAGAGATATATATATATATATATATATATATATATATATATATATATATATATATATATATATATTAAAAACGTGAAAATTACATAGCTAGATAGTCAACACGATAAAATAAATTTAACTATTATTAATAACTTAATACAATAATTAATTAAGTTTTTTTTACTTAATTGATGTATTAATATATTTTTAACATTTTTATTGAAAATTTTTTTGTAGAAAAGTTTTATTGAAAATGTTTATAAGTACTTGTTATCAATTTAACTAAGTAACCAAATTTATTGAAAAAATAATTTATAAAATGGTTAACACTCGCATTTTCAAGCTTAGTGGATTTGTTACCATTACTAGGGGTGAGCAAAAATCTGTTAAAATTGATTTAATCAATTTAATTGATAAAATTGGATTAATTCAATTCAATTAATTTGATTTAAGGAATCGATTAAATTGAATCATTAAATTAAAAGATTTTGTAATCAATTAACCGAATTAACTTACTTTACATTTACTATTCTATAAAGAAAGTCTTGTAACTTACTCACATAATATCTTCATACTTGCATATACATTAAAAGCTTATATTGCATCAAACAAATGACAAAGAGCTCGTAATCAATTAGCATTTTCTTTTTCCTTGATTCCTAAAATTTATCTATTCTTTTATGTATGTTCATATATAATACATGCCAATATTCAACTTCCCAATGCAATAAAAGAATCAATTTATATTTTATAAATTCTTACGAAAACATTAATATCATTGATATCAAGCACTTATAAAAAATTAAACATAATGCAAATATAATATTCATAAAATTATTTTCTTCACTTTTTTTATCACAATTTATTTATCTACAAAATATGTAACTATCATCTCACTTATAAATTTTTTTTAAGCACCATCTTGCATTGTAATGCACCTTATCTCACTTATAAATGTAAAAAATGTAAAAAAAAAATCAATTAATCAATTTGTTTTATTTAAACAAATCAGTTAAAAAAATTAAAAAGCATTTACATAAGTACTAAATGAATAATTAATTAATTAAGAACAATTTATTCAACTCTTTTTGTCTCTTGATCTTTTAAAAACTAATTAAAATAATTTAATTTTATCTTAAAAATTAGGATTATAAATCAATACATGAAATAAGATTTGTAATAAAATAGTTTAATAACTTCTATAATAATTTCTTTTAAAAAAATTTCATCCCTCATATTTAAAGGATATTTTATATCTTGTAAATTAAATAATGTTAATCTTTTGTTTAATTCAGATATTGAAAATTAAAAATTTGATTAAAAGATAGCATTCTAAATACTTTCATTAATTATTCTAATATTACCCTAAATCTCCTTAATCTCTAGATCAACAAAACCAATAATTATCAACATTTTTGCATGCTTGACAACGGAATTCGCTGCGGCGTTAGCTTGTGGAATTGCTAACAATCAACATTTGCTTAGAAAACATATTGATTATCCAAGATATAACAGGATAATCTATCAATAAAATTAATTAAATAGACAAAAATGAACCACATCAAAAGCATATAATTCTATCAAGAAACATATGGAATGTCCCAAATAGGCACCCCTGAAGAGCTACATACCTAAACTTACAGTGAAGGTCTCCATCTGAGGCCTCCAATTGGGATATTCTTTCAACTATGTTGTCTCTACTGTAATCAAAGACCAAACCGAGGGTCGAACATAGCTTCGAAGTTGTGTCTGCTTCCTTGCAAGAGCTATATTCCAGTTAGCCATATCATTATCTGAGATGAACATTTACAGATTGAGCACATCATTTTGGCTAGCTCCGTAAACCAATTCCGCTGTCACCTTCCTCATTTTCCTTTTGCAATGCACTTTAGCTCCTTTTATCTTTATTTTTTTTCCCTAGATTCAGGCCCCTGGTCACTATAGATTCAGGCTTCACTAGTTCACTAGCTAAGTTTCATTTCTTATGGGGGATCGGGGTCTAAACATGTTTTTTGGGGATTAATAAAGAGGAGTCCTAGACTGACGGTGTTTTTCGGGGAAAGGAAGAAATAAAAAAAGAAGGCCGAAAAGCAACGCCCAAATGTCCTGACCCAGTCGGAAGCCCAAGGACTAAAATCAGCCCATTTAGTGAAGAATAAAAAAACAGGAAGATAAGAAAGAAGTGGCTCAGTTCTAACCCAGCCTAAACCCAGATTCTGACGAATAAAGCCCAAATTACCTTAAGACAGATTCCGCTAAGCCCATTGGGGGTATTTTTTCCCAACCCATGGTTTTTTTCTTATTTAATTTTTTTATTATGTACATTTTTTAATTTATGAAATTATTAAAGAATAGTAATTAAAGTATAACAATGACAAAACTAAATTCCTAAGTAATTTTAATATTTAAAAAAAGTAATTTTTTAAATTTCTCAAGTGAATAATTTTGGGACTTTACCAAAAGTGTTGAAGGAATCCAAACAAACTATTTTCACACATAGAAAAATATATGTAACAAAAAAAAATGTATTGTAGATAAAATTGTTAATTGCATAATGATATTTTTTTACATCTTATATATTTCATTCTAACTATACAAATAAATGGAAATCAACGAATGATGGATTTTGAAAAAAATTGTAGTGACAATTTTCTTGAAAATATCTATGTGAAGAAAAGTTGGTGAATTTAGAATTTCCAATTCCAACGGCTTTAATTATGTTTAGGATAAAATAAAAAAAATAAAAGGTACAAAAAATGGAAATCAATCAATAATGGAATTTTAAGAATGTTGTAACTGACAATTTTCTTGAAAATTCTTAAGTAAGAAAATTTTTAAAAAATTCTGTCAATAATGTTGGAGAATTTAAAACATTTTCAATATCAAGGGTTTTCATTTACATTTTAAAAAATAGGAAATAACAAAAAAATAAAATATATAAAAAAATTCATAAAAAAAAAGGAAAAGAAAAGAAAAAGAAGAAAGAGATATAAAGAAGAATCAAAGATTTAATCCAAACCTTTTCACAAAATACCAAATTAATCCGATGATGGAGTCTTTTCAAAAGAATGAGTGATTTTATTAAATACTCTTCAAGTAGGAAGATTTTGCCTAATTTTTTGTCAAAAGTATTGGAAGAATTTAGGAAAAATTTTCAATGCTTAAATCATAAGTAACAAAAAGAAGAGAAAAGAAAATAATACAAAAGGAAGAAATAGGAATTAGGGGAATTAAAAAAGTAATCTATGACTATTTGTCAAGGCAAAATAGGATAATACTGTTGGTTGTAATGGAGTGTTAAAGGAGGGTAAATAGCATTTTTAGAAATTTTGAAGAAAAATTTTAAAGTTGGAAAACTTTTGAAGGATTTTGAAAAAAGAGTTTAAAACTTGTAAAGGTAGAAAATCATCCAATAAAAAGAGAGTAAAGAGAAGTAAACAAAACATAAATATTTATAGTGATTTGGTTCCATTGACTTACATCTACTACCTTGATCTCCTAATTAAGGATTTTCAACTCAAGTTCACTAAACCAGTGGAATTGACAACTTTCACCAAGCTTTTACAATGTGAGTTTCTAATCTAAACTCAAAACCCTTTTATAACAATTCCTAAGCTTTCCTTAGCTTAGACTACTCCTTAGAGTGTCTCACACACTCTAAGTAAATAAGTAATAGAAGTTAAAAGCAAGTACAAATGATCACCTAATTGATCTAAGTTATACAAGGTTCAGCATAAACATTTTCACAAAGATAAGAGTGGAATACAAGTGTAAAGAGAAGGTTTTTGGTCTTCTAAGCTCAAAATCACTCTTGGTAGCTTTTCTCTATGATTTTTGATTATTTGAGAGGCTTTAAATAGTTAAAAAACTGGTTCTAGTAGTTAGAGACATATTCTAGCCGTTACTAGCCATTATTTTGTCTTCTAGTGGCTCTTTTCAAATAGGCAGACAGTGTTTAGATAATTGGTTATAGGCAGCTTTAACCGATTACAACTTCTCTGTCTTGCACTGTCTTGCTTTTCTATCATTGCGTTAACCGTAACCGATCATAAACTTTCTGCCTTCATTTTTCTTTACACGACAGTCTTCCTTTAATTAGTTAACTCTCCCATTAACTGATTGAAGCTTTTCGCCTTTTATGTTTAATTGATTAAATTGAGTTTCAATCAATTAAAATTCTTTGAATTTGAATTTTTTGATTTTGGCTCCCTTCAACGGTCAACTTCATTTTAAATTTGGATTTTGGCGTTTCAAAGTTCTTCAAATCTTGTGCTCTAACCAATTAACCCTATACCGTAACCAATTAACACACCTGCATCTTTAGCTTCTAGCACTTGTTTAATCAATTAAGCCTTATACTAACTAATTAAGGCTTTTTTGTCTTACTTTTGTATAACGTTCAGTTTTGCCTTAACTGATTAAGACTTTATGTTAATCAATTAACAACATGCTATTTTCACTAAGGGTCTGTTTGCTTTGTAATAAATATTTTTCAGAAACTGTTTTCAAGACTTATGCTTATTTGGAATACGAAAAATTAATTTTAGATGTAAAACATTTTACGAGTTAATAGGGTTAACCACGAAAAATGTCTTACGCCCTTGAAAGGCATAAGACATTTTCCAAAGAACAACAAAAATACTTTTATACTAAGTTTATGAGTATAAGTTTGATGAATATTAATATTCAACTTAAAATATAAAAAAATAAAAATATTAATATTTAACTTAAAAAAATTAATTTAAAATATTAATATTTAAATTATACAACACAATTAAAATTAAAAAAATAGTTTTTTAGTGAAACCATTCAATACAATTAAATTTTTTATGTATAAATGGAAGAAATCTTACTAATAATTATAATAAAAAATATTTCAATGGTCATCATTTGATGAATATACATTAATAATAGGTTTAAATCTTACTAATAATTATAATAAAAAATATTTCAATGATCGTCATTGAATGAATACATATTTATAAGTATAGGTTTTGGATATCTTGCGCAATTGATGAATATTTATATTTTTATAGTCATAATAAAAAAATAAAAAGACGGAAAATGTTTTAAAAATTAGAGTTTATTTTCATTACAAATATGTGGTTAAATGCTTTGAAAAATATCATTATTGATTTTGTCCATTTTCATTTCCACTATTAATTTTGATCTCAAGTTAGTGAAAATCAAATATCAATATTGTTTTGTAATCAACTCCTATTTATTATTTTAACACCTAAATAACTCTACCATTGTGGAAAATATTTTTCATAAAATGATCCAAACAACAGAAAATATTTTCAATAGTTTATCTAAACAACAGAAAATATTAAATTTTCTTATAAAACATTTTACATAGAAAAAAATTTTCTCCAATAAGTTATTTTTCGATTACCAAACGGGCCCTAAGTCTTTTCTTCTTTGCTTCTTTTATCAATTAACCCATATTGCAATTGAACAGACATCTTGACTTACTTTCAAATAACAAATATATTAATGAATTAAGCTTTCTCCTGCATACTTATATAATGTAATTAAACATCAATGAATGAGAATGTTTTGTTATCATTAAAAACTCATAGAGCCAACATTCTCTCTCTTATTTTGATGATGACAAAACACTCCTAAATTATGAGTGTAATATCCATGTTCAATATAAATGCTTCAAATTTCTATGCATAATGAGAATTGCTCCCCCTTAGTTAATGTATCTAGTTTTCTTTAAAGATTTGCAATAAAATATTTATAATATCCACAATAGCTAAACAAGATATATAATATCTATAGTAGCTAAGCAAGATATATTAAATATCCATAATAACTAGCACATAATATTCAATAAAACCAAAACTAAGCATCACACATATAAATTAAACATAAATACCTATCAAACTCTATTTAACTTAGTCTTCTTTCTCTCCTTTTTTTCTCATCATTAAAAAAAATTCAAAACTTTCCCTTAATGAGTACATTTAGATTTTCCTTTAATCTTGAAATCAGACTTTAATGAATGAGAATCATAAGCACTCATACATCTAAGTCATACAAGCTTATAGCTATAATTCAATAACTTCAAGAGCCAAGCTTGTAACTATATAAGAACAAATGTATGGGAGTTAAATGATTTTAAGAACTTGTCAAGGATCACTCAAATAATGTTTAAGAAAATTTGATCATTTTGTCATAGTCAAAACTATAATAATTTTAAAGTGAACAAATACATGATTAATTGATGATACCGTTTTATGAACGGATGTCACATAAGTGCTAATACCTTCTGTAGGCTTAATTGTAATTCCGAATCAAAATAGATTTCGTGGATCAATTTTTTTTTAATGAACGTAAATCAAGGCCTGCTTTAGGGTAAAGTCGCTAAAGCAAGGGCTTTAGGCCCAAAATTTTAATAAACCTCATAATTTTATAATAATAATATAATTAATTATATTAAAAATATAAAAGAATTAAGGTAATTAATAAAATATCTATCTATTCTCTCATGACTAATAAATATCTATTTTCTCTTAACTCCACATCCCTATTAATTCTCAACTATTTATCTCATTTTTCAATAAAAATATGTAAAAGTTGATTAATAAAATGACATATTCTCTCACTTCTTTAATTATGTACTTAATAAATCTAAATTTTTTATAACTTCCCAATTCCCAATGCTATTAATTCTCAACTAATTCTCCTATTCCCAATCGACTAAGAATAATATGTATTTAATGATTTCCAATGGTTATTTATATATATATATAACTATTTTTTTTCAATTTATAATATCTAATTATGAATTTTCTTTCCTCATTTACTCTTTCTTCTTTAACTTCAATAAAAAAGATCTCATTTTTTTAAATTTTAATAAAAAAATCTCATTTGAATATTTATCTTTAATTCTTTGAGGTTATTGAATCGTTATTGACGTAAATGGTCAATCACACCTAAATACAAAAGATTGGTGACAACTTCTCTTTATGTCAAGTGATCGGATTATTGGATCTGCACATTGCAACAATTTCAATAGTTCTTTTATTTATCAAAGCGATGGATCAGGGTAGAAATAAAAAATATAAGAGGTAAATAGCGTAAAAAACATAATTAAAACGCCACTGTGACCTGGCTTTATGTTTTTTTTTTATTTGGTCAAGTAGCCTATTAGGACTTTGCTACACTGAATGCTATCAATTCTAGTAAACTTTATGTACAGTTAGGAAGATGAGACAGGTAAGGAACCTGGATGAATTCAAATGTTTGAAATAACTCAGAGGAACAAGGATGCATCAAGCCTAAGACAGAAGTGGAACAAATAGTGTATCTACTCTCAAAACCTCATAAATTTATGTAGTACGTTTTCAGCTATGTATGCAACTTGCTCACTTTGAATGTTACTATGACTTGTAGAAGCCAAATGAAAAGTTGGCTCAATACTCAAGATCAGTTGAGACCTCCAACAAGGCATGGCTAGCATAGAAAATGTGATTTTCACACAGCTAACAGGTTTGCTGCTCTAAGTAAGAGAATTGGGCTCGGGACCAACTTCAATTAGCTTTTTGTAGCTCTGCTGCTCATAGATGTACTAGTGGTAATGGACAGTCCACTAATAGGTGCAATAGCTATGAAGTGAAGTGCAAATTGACCAAGTGATACACCAGGAGATCCAGTAAAGAACTAATTGTGCTGCGGTTCTCCATGGTGTGGGCTTCAATATCATCATCCAAAATCAAATTAATTGAACCAGCAACTGATTTTACCAATTCATCGCAAAGTGTTCACTCTTCAGGTATATCAGGAACTATATATTCAGATTCTGGCGTTCCAAAGTTCTAACAACTCTATTACTTCACATAGTAACAGCAAGAAACATTTAATCTCACGATGAAATAGATTTTAAGAGAATGCTCTTAATATTGATTGGTTAAGTAATTTTTGTATCTCACCATTGCAACGAAAAATATAAGGTAATGGTCCACTTATTTTTTTTCTTTTGAAAGGCACAAGGGTCCACTTTTATGGCTTGAATGTACATTTGGGACAAGTTTGGTAGTTAAATTATTTATGATGCCCTTAGATCTTCGGTGCAATCTTTAAATGCTTTCATCTCCACGTATGGTTAAGAATCACTCAACCTAAAAACTTAATTTGCCAGATAAGGGTCTAAAAGAATAATTTCATTCAGTAATTTACCCCTCCAACCGCAAGCCCATCAGGCTTGATAATTTGGACAAAGTTCAAGCCCGGTTGAATTTTAATTTTTTAAAAAATAGATCTTGCCAAAATTAACCCTTGACTACTTGGTTAAGAGAGGCTTTGATATCATGTCAAGAATTACTCAATTTTAAAGCTTGATATGGTAGTTGAGGGTCTAAGAAATTGTTTTTATCGTGTAGCAATATGTCTGAGTTGCTTTGAATGTAGTCTAAAATAATGGTACTGTAATATCACATATTTAATTTTAGGATATATACTTCAATCATTTTCCTTTTTACTCAAGACTTTCAATCAATTTTGTTTCAAATAAAAAACATAACGTATTTTATATCTTTATGCTTACCGCTAATGAGAATGAGTGAAAGCATGAAGGTAACCATCCTCTATTTGGAAACGACGCTTCCCTGTCTTATATTGCTTGTGTGAATTATTTTTCTTTTTTTTTTACCTTTAAAAAAAACTATTTTTTATTAAGAACTATAATTTGAAAGAATAACTATAAGAAATATATAAGAAAAAGTATTTAGAGGGAGTAAAAAATTTTATTCAAGTGTATATTTACAAATGAAGTGTCTTATCTAGATAGAATTTATAAGATAAAGAAAATACTAAGAGATTAGATGAATAGATTAAATTTTAATCTTAATCCAATCTAATTTACATCTAAATCTATACATAATATTAACGAATATTCATAAAAATATTCATAACACTTTCCTTTGAATATCCATTGTATTCAGAATATGCCTTATTAAAACCTTATAGGAAAAAACTTCTTGAAAAAAAAAATTCAAGTGAAAGAAAAAGAGTACGTAATTCTTTCAAGAGTACGCTTTTGAAATACAACCTCATTAAAAACCTTATCAAGAAAACCCCAGCGCGAAAAACTTTGATGAGAGAATAGAATACAGTACGTATTTTACTCCCTTTGATAACTGCATTATTTAAGATATTTAAAACGACGTATTCCCATTTTTTATGCTAACTTTTCAAATGTTGTAGAAAGAAGGGTATTAGTGAGCAAATCTACTAAATTGTCACTTGAACAAATTTGTTGAACACTAATATAACTTTTTCTTAGAGATCATGAGTGAAGAAGAATTTTCACAAAATATGTTATATTCCATAACTTTAATGTATTTTTCCTTTAACTATGCTATGCAAGTGGTATTATCCTCATATAACATTGTTGGAATTTCCTTCTCAGTTGACAAGCCACACATTTTTCAAATATGTTGAGTTATAAATCTTAAGCAGACACATTCATGACTTGCCTCATGAATTGTGAAAATTGCTAAAAGGTTAGAAGAAATAACAAATATAGTTTGTTTTACAAAACACTATGAAATAGTCGTACCTCCCCATGTGAATAAGTAACATTTATGGGATTAACCTTTGTATAAATCAGATAAACATTATGCATCTACATAACTAATTAAATTCGATTTTAATACATTTGGATAATATAAATCCATGTCCATTGTTCTTTGGAGATATCGAAGTATATGTTTAATTTCGTTCCAATGTCCTTGACTGGAGAAGAACTAGATATTGCTAATAAGTTTACAACAAATGATATATCAGGTTGTGTATTGCTAGCAAGATATGCTTCGATTGCATTAATATATAGTACTTCAAGACCAAAAAGTTCTTTATCATCCTCACGAGGTCGAAAATAGTCTTTTTCTTGCATCTAGTGACCTTACAGCCATTGGTAAACTCAATGGATGTGCTTTGTCCATATAAAATTGTTTTAGCACTTTTGCTATATAATTTGATTGATGGATAAAAATTATATTTGTCAAGTGCTCAATTTGAAGACTCAAATAAAAAAATTTGTTTTCCCAAGGTCTATCATCTCAAATTCTTTCTTTAAGTAATCCACGGCTTTTGATAATTCTTCAGGAGTTCCAATAATGTTTAGGTCATCAACATAAACAACAATTATCACAAATTTAGATCCAAACCTTTTTATAAAAACATATAGGTATATAAGATCATTGTTATAGACTTTTTTTAACAAATATTCACTAAGGCGATTATACCACATGTGTTCGAATCGCTTTAATCTATATACATATTTATTTAATTTAATCGAATAAGTTTCCTAGGAATTCAAATTTTGTTCTTCAGGTAATTTAAATCTTTTAAGAATTTTCATACGAATATTGTTATGAAGTAAGCCATATAAATCTGCTATAGCTGCATTCATTAGACGCATTTTAATCTTCTCATTTATTATCAGACTAATCAATATAAAATTGTAATTGCATCCACTACGAGAGAATAAGTCTCCTCATAATCAATACGAGGTCTTTGGGTAAAACCTTGTGTGACAAGTCATGCTTTATATCTCATAATCTCATTTTCTTTTCACACAAATACCTATTTCTATCCTGCTACTTTACACCATTTTTTATATGGATTGCAAGTCCAAAAATTTCAAGATTTTCAAGTGAACTCAATTCCGCCTTGATTGCGTCTTTCCACATTGGCCAATTATTTCTATTTTTACATTCTTCAACATATGTAAGTTCAAGATCCTCATTTTTTTTCATAATATTGAATGCTACATTATATACAAAAATATCATTAACATTTATTTAATTCTGATTCCATCTTTTCCCATTATGACATAACTTATTGCAATCTCTTCATTTTCAAGGATCTTAGGTACCTAAATTTCTTCTAGAATTTATTAATTATGTTAAGAGTCTCTTTTAGAGTTTCTGTTTCCTTTTTTTAACCATCTTTAATATCTTCTCCTTTTCTTTTTTGAGGATTTTATTTTTGGAACCGATTGGTCTCCCACGCTTCTGATATGCCTTGTCCTATAAAGATATCAATTCTAACAAAAGCTTTTGTAGTTAGTATATGAGATTTACTTATTCTCTTTAGGTCAGTAAATACGTTTGGCAATTGATTTGCTATATTTTGCAAATGAATTATATTATGAAACTCAAGTTCAAATTGATTTGTGCGAGGATCAAAACTAAATAATAATAATACATTTCAAGATATTTCTTTTTCTAGCTATTTTTTTTCTCCCTCTAATGTTGAAAAAATTATTTCATCAAAATAACAATTAGTAAATCTTACCGTGAATAAATCTCCTATTGAAGGTTCTAGATATTTAATTATATATGGAGATACATATCCAACATATATTCCTAACCTCCTTTGAGGACTCATCCTTGTGCATTGTGATGGAGTAATTGGAACATATACCGCACATCCAAAAATCTTAGATGAAAAATATTTAGTTTCTGACCATAAACGAATTATATAAGGAAGAATTTGTTATAATTCGTTGGCTTGATACATACAAGTGTTATTGCATCCATAATGGCATGCCCCCTAAATAGCAATTAGGAGTTTAGATTTCATAATGGCCTTGTAATCAGTTGGAATTGTTTAATAAACAATTTTGTTGGATCATTTTGTATATGAACATGAGTAACAAGTTGTTCAATAGTTATTCCAACTAATATGCAATATTCATTAAAGACTTAAATTGTAAATTCACCAACATTGTCAAGATGAATAGTCTTGATTGCATAATTAGGAAAATGTGCTCACAAATGAATGACTTAAGCAAGTAATTTTGCAAATGCCAAATTGCAAGTTAATTATAAACACACATGTGACCATTTAGTTAATGCATCGATTAAAACTAAAAATATCTAAATGGTCCAAATGGTGGATGTATGGTTTCACATATATCACCCTAAATATGTTCAAAAAATGTAGAGGATTCATTCATAACTTTAGTTGGTGATGGTTTTATAATTAATTTTTCCTAAGAGTAAGCAGCACATGAGAACTCATTAGATTGAAAAATCTTTTAGTTTTTCAATGGATTCTTTTATTAATTCAGGTAAGGGGGATTTGAACTATTTTCTTTAGGTAGGGGGATCATGCACCAACCAATGAGCCAAATGCTTGGGTGTTTCTTGTTTTTCAACGGATGACCACATGAATTTTAAATAATTTTTTGCATCATTATTGACTCAAGATGACCTAATCGGTCAAGTCAACCATTAAATTATTAGTAAACTTCTAGTTTACTATGATATAAGTTTAAATCATTTTCATTTTTGTGTAGTATATTCTAAAGGACAAAATGGGTAATTTTTTTCTACACAAACTTCTTACTTGAGATGATAAATGTAATATAGATGTATTAAGTGTCTGTTTCATTCATTGTCTCAATATGATATTCATTCAAATGAATATCTTTACAACTTAATAAACTTTTTTGAGACTTAATAGAAAATAATATATCTTTTATTATAAGCTTTGTTTCTCTAGGTAGTAAAATATTAATTCTTCTAAAACCTTCAATTAATCTTGTACTATCAGATATTGTATTGACATTGGTTTCTTCCATTGTTAAGTGTGAAATCTTACATTCAGTAAGAGGATAAGTTAGGAAATCCTGAGGTAAGCATATGGATTACAGATTTTGAACATCAAACTTAGTTTTAACCTTCAAAAGAATTCATTGACACATTTGATTGTCTATCACTTTTGAAGCAAAAAATTTTCTAAGTTTTTAAAGGAGTCAAAATTTTTTATTTTTATAGAACAATCTTTTGAAAATAAAAAATGACAGTAATGATTCGCTTGATTTTTAGATAACCAAAAATGATTTTTTTATAATTTTTGGAGTACGTTTGCTATGGTAAATGGGAGTTGCAAATTTAATTTCAGTCAAACTTTTTCAATTTTGTTCTTGAAAAGCAAAATTTAGATTTTGATTTTTTTTATAATTTTTTTAATCCAAATGAAGGGTTGTTTGCTTATTTTTATTGAATCTAAATGGTATTTAATGTAAAAAAGTTGGGTAGGTTCAATAAGTAATTTGTCTCAGAAACTGCATTTTCTTTCAAATGTATCGATACATATTCATGATGTATCAAAACATATGGTCATGTATTGATACAATATTTTCAGAACCCAATGTATCGATACATAGCCCAAATGTATTGTTACATTTCATCGATTTCAAAAAAATAAAAGGAGCAGAACTGTATTTTCACACTCAAAGCTATAAATACCTCACATTTTTTGAAGGTTTTCAACCATCAACCGTTTTTCCAAGGTATTTCTCTAAACTCAAACTCTATCAACTCTTTTTTAACTCAAATCTTCATTTTTGATGATTAAATGATGTGGTTTTTGTTGTTATGAAAAAGGTGATATTTTTAAGCTTTGAAAACTTTACATCTTGATTTTTTGTTTCTGAAAATATGATCTTATTGCCTAGATTTTTGTTCGTAATTAAAGCTTAAAGATGAAAGATTTATGGGTTTCTAAGTATGGGTTTTAGCTAGAAAATTAGTTTAGCGAAAAACGAGTAGTTTCAAAAGTACCTAGAATGATTTTTATGAGATTTTATTATAAGAAATGATTGTGATGATTGTTGTTTGATAGGAACACTTGAAAACTCCATGGATATCACCAAAATGGAGTTGTGATTGGAGCTAAGAATTGACTCTCAAATTAGGTAAGTGGATACACCTTTTCAAGTATTTTAATACGTAAAGTTAGCATGATTTTTATGAAAATGATTGTTTAAGCATGTTGAAAAATTAGTTTCATAAATAGTTTAATAAAGGATTTGAATTACAAGGTTTTATGAAGTTTTCAAGGAAATGTTCAAATGACTTAATTTGATGATGATTGTGATATGTGTGACACAACGATTTTCAAATTGTTTACGAATCTACTGTGTATGTAAATATGCTACTATGTATTAGTTTTCAACAAGGGGGCAAGCATTTTTATATTTGTAGTCCACTCAATTACATCGGTCTTAAGGCTAGTGTGGGTACGAGATATTTCTATGGTTAATGTATGAATGTTATTATGCACATGTTAGATACGATGTAGCATGATAAGAATGTTGGATGCATGAGTTCCATTTATGAGATTGTAACATGTATGCCATAAGATGTATGTGTTAAGCATATCATGTAGCTATGGGCTAAGTATGTGAGTGATTTATGAGGTTATGAAATGTATGCTATGAGATGTATGTGTTAAAATAATCATATACATTATGGGCTAAGCATGTGATTGAATTATGAATTTATGAAATCCATTCCATGATGTATGTGTTGAGATAGTCATATACACTATGGGTTAATCATGGTGATGATATATGAAAATGTTGTATGTTCATGATGCAAGCTAAGTGTCATGAACTACGCTCTCTCGCCTGAGTGTACGATAGTCCATGAGGCATTTTAGTGGACGCTTCCATGTAAGTCAGCTAATAATCGGTTATATCTAATAAAAAATCAATAATAGCAACGAATCAAACTAAGAGAATACGCATCAAAATTATAGGGTATACCAAATACCATATATGCAACCATTAAGTCATAAAAAAAATATTTTATTAATATGAAAATAATTACAAAGGGACCAAGACATGCCATCGTCGGGCCATAGGAGCAGCCCTAGATGATTCGCTACAAGTATACCTTCACTAGTGAGGTAGCCCAACAATCCACCGACTGCTCACCTCCTATAAAGAGTTTACGAGATTTTACATGTATTCTACCAATTGCCATTACAACGCTTGAAATTTGGACGTTCCTTTCGTAAAGGGTCTTTCCTCGTAAAGACTTAGCAAGTATTTTTAGAGATGTCACCACGAGCCATTATAATGTTTGAAAGAGAGACATTTCCCTTATAGGTACAAAAGACTCAATCTTTTAGACAACTTTACCCTATAATAGTCTGATGCAAGGTTAGCTCATGACACTAAGGGCGAGAAAGATCCTAAGCTTGAGAGATTTTAAGATGATGGTGGGTGAGGCCAATATGCCACTCACACAACTATGATGATTGTTTACACTAGGTGAAGTAGATAGTAGTGAGAACTTTGTCCATTGCTTGCCTAACTAGGGTGGGACCACTTGATAGATCATGGATGAGACCCATACGCCATCCACGAGAACTCATTAGGAACCCCAAATAGTGGGGGTTTGACCATTATTCGCCAAAATGGGGTAGACTCACTTACAGATGAACTGTAATGTGTAATGAAATGAATGAGTTTAAGGAATAATTAAATGAGTATTGTTGATGCTTTATGTTTAAATACATAGATTATGATTTGATGTTTATTGAGAATGTTATTCACATTGATATGTGGTGATATTGGCTTGGTTAGACAAAACCTTACTCTAGAGAAGGATCCCTCAATGTTAGAAAGACTTATAAATGAGTTAGATTCAAGAAAATGCTTAGAAAGTTGGATTTTGTGGCATAAGTATCGATACATATGATGTATGTTTTGATAAATTTTCAACAGAATGCTACATGAGGCATTCTGTGTGGAATGTATCAATACATTCCCAAAGGTATTGATAGATTCCTTGCATGTATTTATACATTCTAGAATGTATTGATAGAATTGTTGTAGAATTGACTTTTCAAGTGATTTTAAAGAGCTTTTCAAGATTAAATGGTTTTTAATGATTTATTTAAAGATGTTTTCCATGCAATATTATTCAGAGGGTGAGTAAATGCTATGTTTTATGAACATCATGGTAATGTGAAAAGGGTTAATGAATTATGTGTATCTAAAATTGCATGGTTACAAAAAACTCTTCCTTTTGGCTCGTCCCCTTCCTTGTATCCACTCACGGAGTCTTTGTGACCTACACATTATTTTCCCTTACTATTTTTGTTACAGATCAATGATAGCACTCTTTTGCTAGCAACTAGTGTCACAAAGATGTGATCCATTCATTCCTCATTGGTAAGTGTCCAGTAGCCTCTTGATGCCTAACAAATCAAGTCATGTTACGCTGATGAATCAATCTACATTATGTTTATGTTTACAGACTATGAACATGTTTTATAGATTATGAGTTTGTTATAATAATGTAGCCAAATGTTTAGGCATATTACATTATGAATGTTATATTAAATGCATAAAGTAGCTTAAGAGCCCATATGGACACTTGAGGGTGTTGAGAAATGTAAATGATATGGTGCACTGAAAACGTGACACTTTGATAATATATGAAATGTTTTTACTTATACTAATATGTTGAAAAGTTCCATATATGTGTAATGTTGCATATGATGGTATGCATGAGTTGATATTGTATGCCTACGGATGTTTAAATATGATTCCGCACTGATGAATGTTAAAGTGGCTTGCTTGGGCTTAGGGGGTTATACCCGTCTGGGTTTATGCATCGGTTATGTTCCACTAGACATATATTTGCATTATTGATCTTAGATCCAACAAGATGAATATCAATATTTCTCTTTAATAAGATAAGATACATAATAAGAAACTTATAAGTTAACCCAAGAGAACATTAAATATATAATTTACTAATTAAAACACATAATAGAAACATATCATTTAAATATAATAAGAACATATAAAAATATCTTCATGATAAAGTTATACTAAACATACCAATAAACTTTTAAGAAATTTCATTCTTGGATATTTCCATTACCAATCAAATGATCAATTCCTCTTTCAAGATGGACAAGAAAATTTGCAATATCTTGATGTGCTATATCAACTTGGCTATGGTTAAAATCATGTTGAACAAAATTTGCTTCGATATTTTTTTCCTTTTAGCATTTAATGATGCTTGATAAAGTTCAACAAATTTTTTCTTAAAAGGATTCAGTGATGCTTGATAAAGTTTAACAAGATATTTCGACTTATAACAAATACATGATGTCACTACCAAAAAATAAGGCATTACCAATGGAATTTTTTGTCAGTAATAGTTATGATTTTGTCAGTATTCAATTGCAGATACTGTCGTCAGTAAAAGCAAATATGTCGGTAATGGAAAATTCTGTCATTAATTTACCGACCAAATTTTTTGTCGGTAATTCTGTTGGCAAAAGGTCTGTTCCGTCAGCTGAATTTTTAGTCGGCAATTGGAGAATTCCGTTGCTAATTTCCATTGGTATTTTTTGATAAAAAATTTCGTCGGTAATTCCATCGATAAATTATTTTTTCTCAAATTAAAACTTAAATTAACAATCTAAGCTATAACTTTGATTTTGGAGAAGTGATGTACAAAAGCTAAAACTATGACTTCCTACAATGGCTAGAGATATGATCATGGCAACCTTAACTTTATGTCCAGAAACCTCATTTCTTTAAGATAATTCTTAGGCATGATATTGATTATGGAAAATTGGTGTGTAATCTTTTCTCAGTTAATTATAAAACATAATTTTGAATGTGATTTTAAAGTTTGTTGTATGCCAAGAGTCTGTTTGGCTTGACTTTTTTTTAGTTTAAAAACTATTATGAAGTTCTTATGAAAAATAATAGTTTTTAAAATTAAGCTAAAGTTGTTTGGTAAATTTCTTTTTATAAGTTTTTTTTTATAAGTTATAATTTTTGTTAAAATTATCATAAAAGGTATTTCTTTTTTTAAAAGGTAATATTGTAATTATTTTTAACAAATGAGGATATTTTTTAAATAAAAATAAAAATTTTCTTGTATTTTTAAAAGAAGAGAAGAAAAAACTCCTCATAGAAGCTTTTCCTAAAGCTCTTTTTTCAAAAATTTTATTCTTTAAAATAAAAGCTACTTTTTTTTTAAAAGCTTTTCAAGATTTATGTTTGGCTTGACTTTTGTTTTTAAGAAGTAGATAAGCTAAAAAAAAGTCAAGCCAAACAAGCACCAAGAATATCTTTCATACAACAGACTTTAGAATCACATTCAAAACTATGTTTTATAATTGAGAAAAATTACTCACCAGTTTTCTATGCTAAATAGCATTTTTGCAAATTATCTTAAACAAATGAAGTTTTTTGAACCTAAAGTTGAGGCTACTATGAGCATTTGATCTCTGGCTACAGTAGAAAGCCATAACTTTAGCTTTTGCAGACCACGTACTTCTCAAATATTAAAACCAAACCTTAAATTGTTAATTTAAGTTTTAATTTGAGAGAATAAAGAAGTTTTAACTCATATGTACCACAGATCTTTCAGTTGCAAACCAATTTAGGTAACCACCCCCTTCATCCTACAGAAATTTAATTTATCAAAGGTCGGAAGAATACATCAAATAAATATAATATTATATAATATTAATTAATTAATTGCTCAATTACTAATTATAACATATTACATTAAACCCTAAACCTTAAATAAATTATTAATTGTTTTTAAAAAGTACATAATTTTATTACTAAATGCCAAAACTCAAATAAGGATTAGGGCTTGATAATTACAAAATAAAATAAAAGAAAGATGAATTAAAACCCCTTATAGCTCAGACCCATATTTGAGGATATCCAAGGCCTTACTACCCGGTCTTTAATCAGCTAAAGGCTCATAAAAACTCCCAGCTGCTGTCCAAAGACAATCCTATCCAAAACATGGTTCACTTGCCAAACAATATAGTGTCCAAATTAAAGAAACACGTAGATCTAAATCCAAACAGCGTAAACATGCAAACCTCTGCCTTGCACCTTTCCAGCACGTTCAAGGTTCCGTGAGTTGCACAAACCCGTGATTTTAAATTCTTTAAAATCAGCTAAGTCCTCTTTGCAGAAAAACAATCACACTTTTATCAGCATGATATCCGCTACCTTCCATCAATGTCCTACTTTTGAGAAAACTATGCAACCACTCAACTGTAATAAACAATCCAAGTCTTGTAGCCGCTTGTCCAAGGAAATTAGAATTGCCGCCTTGAGTGCTTTTACTTACAAGAGTCAGCTTTCTTTTAGGTCCCTACCAACTCATCAAGAACTCTATTAAAATCAAATACTTTAAGGTCGAATCCATCTCCACCACCACCACTTCCATGTAATCTCCTCTTCCGATTCAGGTAAAACTGCTCCACATAAATAGTCCATCAGCTTACAAAATCAGAATTCTACCCCATCCAAACCTTTTCACTCAACGTTTTAATCACCGGCAATCTGATTTTATCCAAAGAATTGAACCAGACTTGCAATTCTGTTGATGCCAGCCTTTGCTCAACAATCAGACTCCTCATTTGCTTCTCTAGAAATGTGCGTAACCTTACATTGGCTCGTTAGATTCTTCAATTGTTTAGTTTGAACCAATAGATTCCTAACTCTCCATGGAGCCTTTTGAGGTTTATCAAACCACAAAACTGCATTATGAGAATCACTTTCGATCCACAACCTTGATTGACTACACAATCTGCTACTAGCAAAAATGAGCAAAGCCTCTTTAATGGCAACAATTTCTACTAAATTAGAGTTAGACTTACCAATAGGCTTAAAAAATATAATTTTGGTTACTCCATCATGATCTTGCAAAATTCCCCCAATACTACTAGAAACCGCTCCATCAATATTAAATTTCAGCCAACCCTCATTCGGAGCCTCTTATAAAATAGCTCCACGGCCTACCACTTTCCTACACTCCATGCGAACAAAATTCGGCCATCTAAAGATTTCTTGAGTTTACTCAACCAAATCTGGCCATCTAGCTTTCATCCATATGGCAATCCACATCCTAATAACGCCATATAGTTGAGAAGACTCCCATACTTTGCCATTAAAAATCAACTCATTTCATAATAGCCATATAGACCATACAATTGCATAAAAAGCTAGCATCCATATTTTTTGTCCTTCATTGTTCGGGCACACTGATGACCAAGCTAAAAATAATGATTTTGGATTATTATGAGAAACCCAATCAATTCCCCACTCCTTACACCACATACGCCAAATTTTCCATGTTTCATCACAAGTACAAAAAAGATGTCTAACAGTTTCTTGTCTATGTTTACAAATTACACATAAGGGATTAAACCTCTCTTTACTAATTCTGATTTAACAACAACCCTTTCCCACATAAGCTACCAAGTAAAGACCTCCACTCTATATGAAGCATAACCTAACCACATTTTTCTCCATAAATCATCACAAAATTGGTTTGAATTCAAAACAAATTTACAGAAAGATTTAGAGGAATACCTTCCACTAGTTGTTGCCTTCCAGATAACCTTATCATCAAGTTCCTTACTTAAGGTGTGCACTTGTAAATGGCCCCAAAGATTGGACCATTGATTAGGTTCCCAACCAAACAAATTCCTTCGAAGTTCAATTCGCCATTGCCAAACAACCTCAGTCCATACTCCAAATTCATTTAGTTTCCCATTTTTATTGACAGCCAAAGCAAATAGTCTCGGAAACTCATCTTTCAATATCATATCATTAAGCCACGGTTTCGTCCAAAAATAAATTAAACATCCATTACCTACATCCAAAACAAATTAGTAGAAACCTGTAAAAAGAATTTATTAATAGGCAATAGAGGAGAAGAAATATTTAACCACATTTTCAAGCATTTATGAGACACCGTAGCTTCAAGAAGCATGGCACAAGGATCATATTTGTTCTTAGCTGCCACAATCTCCCTCTAAGACTTCCAGCTTCATTCCCATATCTCCACAACCATTTATTCGACAAAGCTCTATTTCTGACCTCAAAATCAACCAAACCAATCCTACCCATTGATTTGAGGTACAAACGTTTTCCCATCGGATATAATGAATACCATCATTCTGATTCGAACCAGCCAATAAAAACCTTCTATGCAGTTTATTCAATTAATCCCTCACATCTCTAGGCATTTGAAGCAATGACATAAAGAAAATAGGCAAGCTATTTATAGCCAATTTCATCAATGTCACCCACTCTTCTTTCGATAATAATTTAGCCTATCATCCTTCAAGCTTTGACTTTACGCGCTCCAGAATAGGGTTCCAAATTTTTAAAGAAGCATAAGATGTACCCAAAGGCAATCCTGAATAGGTTGTTGGTAGAGACCCAATCTTACAATGAATCATAACCGCCCATGATTCTAACGTTTCTTAATCAACACCAACTCCAACTAGGCTACTCTTTTGAAAATAATTTTTAATCCAGAAACAATTTGAAAACCCCTAATAACCCTATTCATATTTAATAAGCACACCAAACTCGATGCACAGAACAAAAGGGTATCATCCGCATATTGTAGAGTAGAAACATTCAAACCTTTTTTACCACTTGTATGCTAGAACAAATTTTTTCTTCCACAGCTTTTCTTATCATACAATGAAGAACTTCCACAACAATATTAAACAGGAAAAGAGACAACAGGCAGCCTTATGAAGTCCCCTATGAAGTTTAATAGGCTTTGTAGGAACACCATTCACCAAAACACTTACAAAGGCGAATGACACACACTCTATAACCCATGATCTCTATTGTTTTCCAAAACCCATTTGATCCACTGTAAATTCAAGGAACTCCCAACTTCCACTATCATACGATTTTCAAAATCCACCTTAATCATAAGGCCACTCTCACCACTCTTTTTCATTAAATCAACAAGTTCATTAGCAATTAAGGCAGCATCAAGTAATTGTCTCACTTGCATAAATGCAAATTATTGTTCCTCAATCACCTTTCCAATCAGCTTTCTCAATCTATTTGACAAGACCTTTGCTATGATTTTATAAACACTCCCCACTAAGCTAATGGGCTTGTATTCACTAATTGAATTTGGATTAGTAACTTTAGGAATTAAAGTAATAAAGCTTTCTCTCACCCCATCACCAAGCCTTCCAATTCCATAAAACTCCTCAACAAAAGACATAACATCCCCTTTAACCACTTGCCATCGAGATTTAAAAAATTCAAATTGAATCCATCAGGACTTGGAGCTTTATTCCCATCACTGCCTTTTATGACATCCTAAACCTCACATTCAGTGAATGGACATTTTAAGCCCTTTCTAGAAGACACCTTTAACTTAGTAAGTCTACACTTCAAGGTTGCCACCTTGAGTGTCTTTTTACATAAATAAAGCTTTGTGAAGTGCCTTACAACCTCTTTTTCAATCTATATAGGATCATCAACAACCATGTTAACTTTAAAATTGTTATAGTTTTGATTATGACAAAATGATCAAATTTGGATGAACATTATTTAAGTGATCCTTGACAAGTTCTTGAAATGATTTAACTCCCATATATTTGTTCTTACATAGTTGCATGGTTGACTCTTAAAGTTGTTGAACTATATCTATAAGCTTGTATAACTTGGGTGTATGAGTGCTTATAATTCCCATTCATTAAAGTCTGATTTAAAGATTAAAGGAAAATCTAGATGCACTCATTAAGAGAGAGTTTTAAATATCTTTTTTAATGATGACAAAAAATGAGAGAAGGAAGACTAAGTCATATAGAGTTTGATAGGTCTTCATGTTTAATTTATGTGTGTGATGCTTAGTTATGGTTTTGTTGAATATTATGTGATAGTTATTATGGATATTCAATATATCTTGCTTAGCTACTATGGATATTGTATATCTTGTTTAGCTACTATGGATGTTATGAATATTTTATTACAAATCTTTAAAGAAAACTAGATGCCTTAACTAAAGGGGAACAACTCATTATGCATAAAGAGTTGAAGCATTCATATTGAACATAGACATTGCATTCTTGATCTAGGAGTATTTTGTCATCATCAAAAATAAGAAAGAGAATGTTAACTCCATGTGTTTTTTATGATAACAAAACATTCTTATTCATTGGTGTTTAATTATATTATTTAAGTGTGCAGGAGAAAGCTTAAATTCATTAATATATTTGGTATTTGAAAGCAAGTGAAGATGCTTGTTTAGTTGCAAGATGGGTTAATTAGTTAAACCAGCAAAGAAAAAAAAAAAAAGAGCTTCAATGAAGATAAATTAGTCTTAACTGATTAACACAAATCTTTAATCAATTAAAGCAATTCTAGGTACTACAATAAGGACAAACAAAAAGGTCTTAACTAGTGAACATAAGATTTAATCAGTTAAGCGAGTGCTGGATACAAACAGAAGCCTTTTAGTTGGTTAACCAAGGGAGTTAGTTAGCTAAAATCCAAATGTGAAGATCTAAAATGAAGACAGTCAAATTTCTGAAGAACAATTCAATACATCTCAGATGACTAACATGTCTCATGGCTGTTTAAGGGAAATGGAAGATCAGTGTTACCAAGCCAAGAGAAGAATTAATCAAACAAAGAAAAGTTTGTGAAACTAGAAGCTCTAGAAACAGTAAGCTCTTAATCGGTTAAAGTCTTTTTTAATTGATTAATAGAGTAAAGCAGACTGCGAGACAACGAAAACTTAATTGACTAAGAAGTATGGTTAACCAGCTAAAAGCTCACTGTTAAAAATTTGAATCTAAGCAGAAAAGAACAAAATAAAGGTAAAAAAATGGCTAGTTTCAATCTTCAACGGCCATAAGTGATTTTTCAAGTATTTAAAGCCTCTCCAATAGTCAAAAATCAAAAAGAAAAGCCATCCAAAGTGATTTTGAGATTAGAATACCCAAATCTTTCTCTTTTCAGCTGTATTTCACTATCATCCTTTGAAAAAGTGTTTAAGTTTAACTTTGTACATCTTTGATCAACTAGGTGTTCAATTGTACTTCATTTTTTCTTCATTTTTGGATTACTTAAAGTGTGAGAGGCACTCTAAGGGGTTGATCAAGCTTGGGTTATCTTGATTGTTGTTGTAGGTTCTAACTTAGCCTTAGAAAAGTTAGTTTTGGGTTTTGGTTGATCTTGAGAAAAACCATTATTAAAGGTTGTGGCTGAGCTTGTGAAAAGCCATTATAAAAGCTTTGTGGAAGCTTGGGAATTCCACTGATTTTAGTGAATTGGTTTGAAAATCTTTGATTGGGAGATCAAGGTAGTGGATGTAGGTCAAGGGGACCGAACCACTATAAGTTATTGTGTTTTGTCTACTTTCTTTTATCTTCTTCTTACTCTTAACACTTAAATCATTCTTTAAACTTCCATTTTCAATTCCCTTAATCAACTCTCTACTTGGAAAGAATTTTTGTGTCATTCTAAAAGTGCTATTCACCCCCCTCTAGCACTCTCTTTGGGACCAACAAGTGGTAGTATAGCCTAACCCTCATTTTTAAGGCTTAACATCATTAAGGGAGATCCAAATGGCTCTACAATAAGCTGTTGTTGCTGAAAGTCAATCCATAAATAGACCACCTCTATTTGAAGGATTAAACTATTTTATTGGAGTACTAAAATGTCCATTTATGTTAAGGCTTACGACTATGAGATGTGAAATGTCATTATCAATGGTCTTTTCATTCCTATGATTACTAAGGCCATGCAAACTCGCATTTATGCACTTGATTATAGAGAATACAATAGACTGTTTATGTGCAAAAGTGCCAAGAAAATTTGGTAAAAATTAGAAGAGTTATATGGAGAAACAAAAATGAAAAAGGAATTGGAAGACAAGTCTTGTGAGAATCAATGCTCAACAAGCAGCATGGCAAATGTAGACAAGGAATCAAGTGAAGATGAATCCTTAAATCAAAATGAATCATGCCTCATGGCTCTTGAAGAGAAAAAAGTAATTTCTTCATCTTGTGAACTTAATTCATATGCTTTTAATTAATTGCATGATACTTTTAAGGATTCAACATTTAAGTTTGAGAAAATGAATATGAAGCACAAGAAAATTATTTCCATACTCGATGTTGTAAATGAATTTTTGATGAAAACAAAAATTGACTTGGAAAAAGAAAATGAAAATTTAGAAAAGGATTTTGAAGCTTACCAAAACAAAACTAATATTTTGGAAAAAGAAAAATTTTGATGTGGAAAGGAAATTTGAAGATTTATTAAATGAGAAACAAAAGGCTTCCATGAATTCCTCATTTTCCAAAATGACCAAATACAATCATTGCACAGTTTGTAGTTATTGTTCATACATTTGTCCAATTGAAAAATGTGTACCTTACAAATTTAGACAAGTGTGGGTTCCAAAAGGAACTTTGTGTAGTGAGACTAACTTTCAAGGATCCATAGCAATTTGGATACCAAAATTCAAATGAGAAATGTATCTTGTAGGTGTGCTAGGGCTAGTAGGAACCATTCTTTAAGAATGAATGCTCTTTAGTCACACATAAAGGAAAATGGGTGACCTCTATGCTAAAAGCCTTTTGTTTGTTTAAATGAGATTTTCTATTACTTATTTGTTGAATGTTTCATTGATTTAGCTTGGTTTCTAAAATTGTTTGCTTTTCTTAATTGAAAACTTTGGTTGCCTATTCCTGCTTGAATATTAGGTGCAAAATTCTTTGAGCTTTATTGAAAAATCTTGGGTATGCAACTTGATTTGATATGATACATGCTATAAGTTGCAAGGAGGTATGAATCTAGAGATTGAGTATTTACTTTTATTTGATATTGAATATATCATCATTCTTATTTTGAGAAAATTGTTTTATTAAGATTGCTTGATTGTAGAAATATGTTCCTATAAAATTTTCTCATGTTTTGTGAAATTGTTTCCATACTATTTCTTTGAGGAAAAATAATTTTTGAGCATAATTTTGAAACATAAAAGGTTGGATAATGTGATAGAAATATGAGCATACTTGTTGACTTACACTCACACCTATTCTAATAGCTTAAAACAAGGGAAATTGAGTTAAAAAATTTTTTCCTTAATTTCCTTGTACCTAACATAATTTGACCATTTGAACAATCTTGATTTACATTCTAGAACTTGCTTGAATAGTTCAAGATGGTTGATAATGAGCTTGAAAATTTTGACCGCTTTAATTGGTACTTCTAAAGCAAAATGAGCTTATATGAGAAAAATGTTGCCATCATTTAAGTTTAGAATGATTTATGAATTGAACAAGTTTGTTTCATAATGAAAAGACTTATGACTTGTTCTTATTTGATGTGCATGCTTGCTTGTAAGCTTTAAGGGTCATAAGGGCTTTTTTGGAACATGATTGTGAGATATTTGCAAATGACCATTGACATGCCTAAACATGATTCATTATGCTCATTACACATTCCATAAATCATTTCAAGCATAAATGAACAAAGTTAAGTGATATTGAGCTCATGATTTTTCACAAAGCATGCCTAATCTTGAATGTTTCAAGTTGAAACGTTTGTAAAGAAAGATTAAATCTTTATCAATTGATTTTCTTGCAAAATATTTTTATTCTCTTTAATTGAAATTGATTTATTATTTTTGATGATATAGCATGGTTGAGCAAAATTGATTTGATACATGAATTGCATAAATCCCATTTTGCTTGATATTTTTCTCATGATTTATGAAATAGATTGAAAGAGTTTTCTTAAACATAATCATGAGTATGATAATTTGACATTGATGATATTTTAAGCAAAGTACAAACTTTCTTGTAATGCTTGAGGCTACAATGATTTCAATGATATAAAACTTGAAGAAGTGTGCCTTATGTTGAAAACGCTATTATAACTTGTTCTTGTTGCAAATGAATGCTTGAATGAACTCAAGGGTATTTTTGTCTATATGTTGGAAAAATGTTGAAAATGTGAAATTTGATGCTTATTATGCTTAAATGTTGTTTAAAATGCTAGTACATTTTATAAGTCATATACACGCATCGTGATGAAAATTGAACATGCTTGAGCATATTAGAAACATGATTCTTCCAATAAACATTTCAACTTTTTAGCACTAGTAAACAATGAGCAATAAAAGCCAAAATTTGAGTTCACATGTTTTTCTTGAAGAATCTTTGATCATTCATGTCCAAAATGATGTTCCAAACATGGTTGAAATGAAATTTTAAATTGTTCTCACATAAGTCTATATTTTGAGATCATTGTACCTTGGAACATTGCATGTCTTGTTTTTTTTTTTTTACTTTTTAATGTGCAAGGATCAAGCATAGTCGACTCCTAAGCATAGTTAGTCAACTATTGGATGAAAAAAAATGCTATTGGAATGATAAAAAGTCAACCCCCAAAGATATTTAGTTGACTCTTGAGTGCTCTAAAGTCAAAATGGATAGGTTTTGAGTTGCAAAATGTTGTCTTACTTCATTTCTTGTCCATTGCAATATTTTCTTCGATGAATTTCGTTTTCAAAGATTATTCTTGGATTTTAAAAACATGCATTATGAAAATTCTCATGATCATTTGGTGCAAGTACAAGTTCTTGAAATTACAAAATTGATGAACAAAAAAAAAAGGAAAACTTTCTTGATTGCTTAAATCTATCTATTTCCAAGCATGACACTCATATTGATATTATTATTATTTTTGTGTTTAATTAAAAAAATTTGAAAAATGAGAAATTGTTCATAAGTCCTTGCTTTTATTATTTCTCATGTGCTTACATTGAAAAATCATGTCTTGAGAAATGAAATGTTAATGTGCTTGTATCGAAAAATCTTTATAATGAATCTTAAGATAAACTCTTGAAATATGCTTTATGATTGTGCTTAATGATCATTTCCAGATTGATTCTTTGATTATACTTATGAAATTCATCATGATGAACTTGTTGAACTTCATGAAAATAAATTTTGGTTCATCTATTATTGGTCAAGACACATGCTCACATGATTTTTCATTTTGCTTGACCTTAAGGTTTGAAGTCTAAAACTTGACTTAAGCTATGCATTTGAATATGAATTTAATTGTCAAGTTTAACCATGACATGTATTGTAAGTTGACATAGTTGAAATTTATTTTGAATATGCATTTAAAAGTTAACTATGCCTTCATTGAGCCTTAATGTTTATATGACCTAAAGATTTTATGTGTATCCAACTTTGGCTTATAGGTCACCATAAACAACTTGATATGTTAAACAAAATATGGCCTATAGCTTTAGTTAGCAATGAATGCCTAATGTGCTTTGATTAAATATATCATTCTGGAATCTTGATAATTGGTATTCATTGATGATTGAATGTTCACTTTGAATATATTCCTGAGTTGAGTACTTTATTTTCAATATTTTTTAGTATTACTCATGAATTATGAAGAATATTGAGAAATAGCATATACCACAATAAAATTCAATGCTTGTATTTTTTTTGGTATATGTCTATCTATTTGTGAAAAGTAAAATCATGATTAATAAAGATAGCCACTTTTTGTAATCATGCTAGTGCTTACTTGATCACAATATTCTCTTACATGATTGCAATAAGTGCAAAATGTTTGGTATGCTTCATTAATAATGATATGCTTTTTGTGAAAGTTTTCCTTGAATTGATAACTTCATATATAATTTGAAGAATACATCTTGTAATGCTTGCTTTAAAATGACTTGGATGAATGACTGCTGGAAAATGATTTGGAAGAATACTTGCTAAAAATGTTTAATGATGATATTTTTTTTTAATTTCTCCTTAAGTTGCTATTTTTTAAGGAATTTCATGAAAATGCTTGGTTAATACTACTTGGCTAATTGATATTGAGAACAAATAATGAATGCTTGATGATGATTGGTAATAATTGATAATAATTGAGAATGATGCTTGAAGACTAATGATATCTTAGACATGCCTAGGAACTACTTTGCAAATACTTCTTGAAAATATGAGTATTTGATGCATATGTTGAACATTTATTCAAATACTCATGCTCTTTTAGTTCCATGAATACTTGAGTATTAAGGAAATAAATTGAATATTCATTTGAATGCTCATTTATTCTAGGCTCATAATTTCTCTCCTAATATTTGATCTATTAAAGATCTTTAGCAATTTGTGTTCAGCTTATGATTTCTTAAAGGGGAGTTAATCATTGTCATTGATATCATGAGAAATCGAGATCTTTAACAACAAGGTTTGGTGACAATTCAACATTTGGTGTTCTTCACTATCAGTAACATCTTTTCAAACACCGAAATTGGTATTGTGCCTTATACTACTTCTCACTTAAACTTGAACGTTGAAATGCATAATTGGTATCAAGCTTTAAGTTTTCTCAATCAATATCTAGCTTTAAAATTAGCATCAAGCTTTAGAATTGTCTTTTCTCACTTGAGCTTTAAATTGATCATATCTTTCTTAAATATTTTGAGACTTGAAGTTGATATGCTTGGAATGCTTAATGATAAGGGAAGTCTTTACCAATTGATATAATTAGCTTTAAAATGATTCCATTTCTCATAATTGATATTGTGCTTTTACAAAGGGGGAGATTTTACTTATATCTATCAATTGGTATATTGAACTTTAACACTTGGTATTGGAGTTGAAATGTGGCTTATGTGCTTATTGAACATCTTTATGCTTATCGTTCTTGAACTTTATAAATGTTATGTTCACATTTTGCTTATAGATATATATACATGTGGCATTTTTATTGATGATTCTCTTGATGAATTAATACTTGAATGTGCTTAATGGGTGTATTTATTAATGACTTGGTTGAGGATATTAAGTGCATATATATGATGACTTAGTGACTTTATGGTTACTTATTCATGGTCTTAATGCCCATATTCTTGATGGATTTTGCTAACCATTATTTCTTGAGCTTAAATGTTTAATGCTCACTCTTCTTAACCTTTTTGATATAACAAAAAAAGGGGAGAAGGTTTATGAGCAAATTTAATGTCATGACCTGGAACTCCCATCGGGCCCATGACAATCGCCGCGACGTCCCGATAGGCACTCATTACCCGAAATGCCGATCGAAACTCCGCAAGGCTTAGCATCAGCTTCCACATCTCCTCGGTAAGCGACAGTTATTAAATCTCGCATTTCAAGAAACCATAAGTCGTTTCCAAATCAAAATAATAAAATATTATTTTCTAGCGCACAAGGGCATTTTCGTCATTTTTCTTCAAAAATACCGAAACCCGCCAAAAACATGGTGTAAAAGCTAAATATGTTCATAGATACTTTAAATCAGATAACTGAAGTATAAAATTACTTTTACAGTGACACGTGGGGCCCCAATCGACCAAGAAGGTGTAGGGTTACGAACCTTTACTTTCTAGAATGCAACTCCGAGATTAATTCTTGTCTTAATCAACTATCAACAAACTGTCCTGAGCCTGAAAAATGGATAAGAATAGGGGTGAGATTACATAATCCCAGTGAGTAAACAGACACCATCTAAACTATCTAAAGACGAGTAAATGGAGACGAATTAAAATATTCTTTCCCAATATATGTTTCATAACATGAATATTCAGTTTACTCAATTAATCAACATGGCTTATATATCTCACAAAATCTAGCTCCTGCCAAAATCATTCCCGGGGATACCTTGGCCTAGGCATCTGACTGAGACCATCAAGGCTGTTAAATGTCTTTACATCCGAAATTCTAGCCATGCCTTGGCGTTGGCTGAGTCTCACTCTCACGCGGTGGTCCACGTGAAGTGCACTCAAATCTTTACCTTCAGAGAAACCCTCCACAAGGCTCTCCGATTGAGGTAAGGTATATCTGATTTTGTGCCCCCTCTCTTAAGCTGGTCCACAGAACCTCCACTACAGAGATTATGGATTATTTTATCTACCACCTGATTTATAAAATCTTTATCTGCATGATATGGCAATTTATCGCAATCTAGCCTCTTAAGGCTGAATACATAGTATATATAATTTTGATACAAATACCGACTCTGCCATTCATGCTCACATATTGCTATAAGCCATATAATTTAAAACACAATTTATAACACAAGCAGGCAATCTCCAATTACTCTATTTTCAAAACCAGTATTCAATTTTTCAGAAAATTTATAAAATCATTTTATAAAATCACAATTTCTCCTAAAACATAGCAATTTACCATTTAAACCCATTTTCTATAAAATCATACAATTGTATAAAACTATTTTAGATAATTAAGACGATAATAAGTTTACTCACAGCATTAGGAGTAGAAATACTCTTATTTTCAATCCGTGAGTATAGTCCTTTACCCGTTTCCAATGACTCACCACCTAGCCATAATCCATGACACATATTCTAATTAAATTGTGTCTTACAGTCATAAGCTATTTCAGGCTCTATATATATGCGTGATATGAAATGAAAAATGCACGGGTAGCCATCCAGACCCGGTATTGGCCTAAGTCGATTTTTCATCCGATAAATTGGCCAATGTGTCCAATTTCACTCCAACTTTCTCCATTTCTTTTCCAATCCCTCAATTCACCAAAGACTATTATTTCTTAATCAAATCACCTAGAATAACATCCCATTCTTCCTCATTATTCACTTAGAGAATTTGACTATTGATGGGCACCAAACCTTTGGTGGTTTTCTTCACTTGTTTTCATGCTACACATCATTAATCACCTAAAAACACTAACATACCTAAAAATCAAACCAATCCAAGATCATTCTCTCTCCATACCCATTTTGACCAGCCATGAATTCACCATGAAAGCATGCTTTTCAACCATGAAAATTAAGAAAAAATGCATGGGTAAGGTAAATCACTAGCAAAATCAAAGAAATTTTACCTTTACTTGATCAAATCCTTGAATTCCAACACTTTCTCTTTGATTTTTCTTACCTAGGGTTTGTTCTTCCTTGGTTTCTTTTCTCTTCTGGTTTGGCCGACCACTATGGGAGAAATGGGCTGATTTTTATGCCTTTTTATAAAGAAACAATAAAATAATAAAAGCATGACACATGGCATTTCCTTATTGGTTCAAATTTTAAATATTTGACTTTTAATTCTTTAATTCTCTACCACACATTTCTCATGTTTATCCATTTTCATGATGAATAAAATCCCTTGGTCTTGACAAGTGTCGGGGGTGAAAATTTACCGATTTACCCTAGAGCGGTAAAATTACTATTTTACCCCTATCCTCCAAAAATACCGAAATTACAACTTTTTCACTTATCAACCTCAAATTATACTCCAATAAGTCAAATGTGATCAATCTTGATCAAAAACGTCTTCTAGTATTCCAATTTTATCCTCAGGTGGCAAAATTACTATTTTGCCCTTAGATAGTGAAAATTTCGATTTGACTCCAAATTAATCCTCAAACTCCGAATTACCATTTTGAGTGATCCCTGGACTGTTAAACTCTTGATTTCACCTTAAAATTCCTATTTGAACTAGTTTAGAGCTTAATCGACTTAATGGTATCATTAGGGGCAATATCTTCTTTTAACGATTTCTCGAACTTCCTAAATATGCAAACATTCTATTGAGCATGTAAATGATGTCGTAATTATTTTATAGAACAGGGTTTGACATTTAATTTTATGCACATGTTGAGGGGGAGATTTTAAAATCATGGCAAATGCAGATTATACTCATAGTTTTGTCATATCAAAAAGGGGGAGATTGTTAGCTTTAAAATTATTATAGTTTTGATTATGACAAAATGATCAAATTTGCTTGAACATTATTTGAGTGATCCTTGACAAGTTCTTGAAATGATTTAACTCTCATACATTTGTTCTTACATAGTTACAAGCTTGACTCTTGAAATTATTGAACTATATCTATAAGCATGTATGACTTAGGTATATGAGTGCTTATGATTCCCATTCATTGAAGTCTGATTTAAAGATTAAAGGAAAATCTAGATGCACTCATTAAGGGGGAGTTAAATATCTTTTCTAATAATGACAAAAAAGGAGAGAAAGAAGACTAAGTTGAATAGAGTTTGATAGGTCTTCATGTTTAATTTATGTGTGTGATGCTTAGTTATGGTTTTATTGAATATTATGTGCTAGTTATTGTGGATATTCAATATATCTTGTTTAGCTACTGTGGATGTTATAAATATTTTATTGCAAATCTTTTAAAAAAACTAGATGCCTTAACTAAGGGGGAACAACTCATTATGCATAAAGATTTGAAGCATTCATATTGAACATAGACGTTGCACTCTTGATCTAGGAGTTTTTTGTCACCATTAAAAATAAGAAAAAGAATGTTGACTCCATGTGTTTTTTATTATAACAAAACATTCTTATTCATTGGTGTCTAATTATATTATTAAGTATGTAGGAGAAAGCTTAAATTCATTAATATATTTGGTATTTGAAAGCAAGTCAAGAAGCTTGTTCAATTGCAAGATGGGTTAATTGGTTAAACAAGCAAAGAAGAAAAAGCTTTAATGAAGACAGATTAGTCTTAACTGATTAACACAAATCTTTAATCAATTAAAGCAATTTGGGGTACTACACTAAGGACAAACAAAAAGGTCTTAACTTGTGAACACAAGATTGAATCAGTAAAGCAGGTGCTGGATACAAACAGAAGCCTTTTAGTCGGTTAACCAAGGGATTTAGTTAGCTAAAATCCAAAAGTGAAGATCCAAAATGAAGGCAGTCGAATTTGTGAAGAACAATTCAAGAAGTCTCGAATAACTAACATATCTCATGACTATTTAAGAGAAATGGAAGATTGACGTTACCAAGCTAAGAGAAGAATTAATCAAACAAAAAAAAGTTGGTGAAACTAGTTACTCTAGAAACAGTAAACTCTTAATCGGTTAAAGTCTTACTTAACCAATTAATAGAGTAAAGTAGATTGCGAGACAGAGAAGGCTTAATTGACTAAGAAGTATGGTTAACCAGCTAAAAGCTCACTTTTAGAAAATTTGAATTTAAGCAAAAAAGAACAAAATTAAGGCCAAAAATGGCTGGTTTCTGTCTTCAATGGGTAGAAGTGATTTTTCAAGTATTTAAAACCTCTCCAAAGTGATTTTGAGCTTAGAAGATCAAAAACCTTCTCTTTACAATTGTGTTTCACTCCTATCCTTTAAAAAAGTGTTTGAACTTAACTTTGTACATCTTAGATCAACTAAGTGTTCAATTGTACTTCATTTTTTTTTCATTTCTTGATTACTTAGAAGTGCAAGGCACTCTAAGGGGTTGATCAAGCTTAGGTTATCTTGGTTGTTATTGTAGGTTCTAACTTAGCCTTAGAAAAGTTAGTTTTGGGTTTTGGTTGATTCTAGGAAAAACCATTGTTAAAGGTTGTGGCTGAGCCTGTGAAAAGCTATGGTAAAAGGTCGGTGGAAGCTTGGAAATTCCACTGATTTTAGTAATTGGTTTGAAAATCCTTGATTAGGAGATTAAGGTAGTAGATGTAGGTCAAAAGAACTGAACCACTATAAGTTATTGTGTTTTGTCTACTTTCTTTTATTTTCTTCTTACTCTTAGCACTTAAATCATTCCTCTAGCAAGCTTTAAACTTCCATTTTCAATTCCTTTAATCAGCTCTTTACTTCGTGTCATTCTAAAAGTGCTATTCACTCCCCCTTTAACACGCTCTTTAGGACAAACAAACCATCCCATTCATTGTAATACTCATCAATCTATTAATTTGCCTTCTTGTAGAAGCCATTGTATGAAAATACTTTGTATTCCTATCACCATCTGTAACCCACCTAGTATGAAATTGTTGTTTCCATTTACGTTCTCCTAATTTATACAAATCGCATAACTCTACTCATTTCTATAAAACACTCTCCCTCTGCAAAAAATTCACCCCCAAATCTTGCCATTCCATATCTAACAAATGTAGTTCTCCTTCCAAAGCTTCAATCTCGCATTGCATGCCCCCATATTCCTTTAAATTTCATTGCCTGATTAAAGGCCTCAAGTCTTTTAGATTCCTCCATATAGTCGGCCCTTTTCTATTTCCACATAAATCTGACCTCCAAGTCTCTTTTATAAGTGATGTAAAAGAACTATCCTTGAACCAATAATTGAAGACTTTAAACGGCTTAGGACCCCAATTAAAATCTATCCCACCCAAACTGAATGGATTATGATCAGATAAAGAAGACGACAAACATATTTGAACCACATCCAAGTAACATGCCAACAAATCCAAATCAATGAGGAACCTATCCAACTGACAAAAGGTAGCATCCTCCCTTCTGCTGCACCAAGTGAATTTACCCCATACCATAGGTAAATCCACCAACATAGTCTCCTGAATAAAATTATCAAAATCAATCCTAGCTCTCGTTACATCCCCTTTACCCACCTTTTCATTTTTAAACTTGACTGAGTTGAAATCACCACCCAAACACCACTAAACACCACGTTTATTCATTTTAGACAATAATTTTAATCATAACTCAGCTCTTTTAGAATCTATCATTGGGCGCATATACATTCATAAAGCCACATCTTCTAGAATTCCCATTCATAACACCGATGACAATAATAAAATCTCTATCAAACACCATCTATCCATATTTTAAAATTCATCCTTCCACATCAAAGTTAAGCCACCAGACAAACCTTCCGACTCCACACTACAACCTCTAATTTTATCGTCACACCACAACCAGTCAAAACATGTTGCTTAAATGTTTTCTTAACTTCCTTTCTTGTAAAAAAATAGTAGATGGATTTTCTTTAGTTATAACCCTCTTAACCGCTCTTCTTTTCTCCCTTCTACAAATTCCTCTGACATTCCATGTTATTAACATCATAAATCAATTAAACACACTCACCAACCTCCCAAACCGCTCATTACGCATATTGACCTTGCTCTTCCTGCTCCAACAAGGTTACAGCTTTAATTAATTCCTCTTTTTCCACCGCTAATTCTAATCCAACCTTCTTGCACACCTGCCAAACTCTTTCTGCCTCTTTTATATTACAGTCCAATTGGTCATTCAATTTCGGCTCAAAGTACAAACATTCAAAAGTCCTATCAATAGACTTGCCACTTCTCAACGTCTTACCACCTACAAACACATTTTTTCTCTCATTTACTTTTTTCTTCCTCTTAGGATGCCTCTTACCTCTCTTAACTACACACTCTGAATCCTTCTAAAGTTACATCCTAATCCACCATCTAAATCACTACTATCATCCCTAAACTTTCTGTTGGAGCCATCTTCAACACACTACATCCATAAATTATTTTCTGTGATTAACACCTCCAACATACCAGTATTTCCATCATATTGACCAGCAACATCCTTTTGCTTAGTCATAGAGATAAAGTCGCACCTGTCAATCCAAATAATGCTACGGTACCTCCCCTTGTCTCCACGTTATCCAATGTTCTGTCCAAGTCGACAACTCTAAGTACAGCTCAGTTTCAATTAAGTCACAACTTTTATTACCAACTTCCCTATTCTCATCATTATCTCCATAAATTGTCTGAACTGGTTTACAAACCACAACACTCTTCATATTAAAACAAGCCTCCAAATCTTGTACCTTATCCACCTACCTCTCCAACGATTAGAAAATTCTAGGAAAAAAAATTTATCCACTAAAATAGGTTGATATGTTGCACCAGGAGACTCTAACCCTCCATCATCAAGACTTCCATTTTCATTAGAAGTCTCCCTAGTCTCGACAGTAGCTCTATTTGAATTTTGAATTTTATTCTCTTTATTTCCCTTACATTCCTAATCGCCAATCACAACTAACTCATTGTCCAATTGACCGTTTCCTGGTTTCAACATTTGAATATATTGATACCTATTGCCACCAGGAGCAAACTCCTGAACCAGCTGAGCACCACCGTCACTACCCTTCACATCACGACCATCCTTTCTAGAGCTAACTATCATAATATCAACAAGTTTTGCATGCACTGTAAACTTATTATTACCAACCCGAATAGTGGAAAACATAGAAATTTGTTTGAGGCTATGTACTTTTACCAAAATTTTGCCATACTCGAACTGGTTCATTGACAAAGAAACCAAGTCTTTCTTAAGGCATTCACCCCATTTATCCCCCAAGGCTTTAAACAAATTTTCATGCCACACATGAACCAGTATCTTTTCCATACAAACCCAACAATCCAACTCTCCTTGTTGCGTATCACAGTCGTACGAAGACAGTCACACCCCACTCTTTTAGTAGAAGGAATGATTCCTCCTATGATCCTCAAAAGTGAGACCTACAGCTTTCCTAACTCTAGCTTTAATATCGAAATCCGCAATACCTTCTCTAATTTGGGATGTACATACTCCCACACGTACAGTCCCAATAATTGACCTCTTCAACCACTTTCTACCGATTTTAGGAATGTAGACTTTCAAGTCCTCTTGGACCATTACACTCGGTTGTTTCACAACATGGGTAGGCCTCATGACAGTATTTTTATCCTTTTCCATTAACACATCTTTAAATGAACGCCGTTCATGCATATTTGTATTTAATCGACCTGCATACAAACCCCCACCACCTCCGTACTTGGCAAAAGCTTTTTTAACCATTAATCTCTTCCCAGCAAAAAACATTCCATTACTGTGTTGAATGACTACACGCATTTCTTCCACTTTCTTGTATCTAACAAAAACAAAGTGTATCCACGTTTACCTTTGCCCCTCGACACAAAGACATCGACCACCACTCCAAAACGGTCAAAAGCTGCCTTGATTTCTGCCCATGAGACCCCACTTTCAAATTATCCACAAAAGCTGAATGCAACGAAGACTCCACCTTACCAACTCTGATCGTTCACGTATCCTTATGCCCTAAAACCCTTGCTGACGGAAGTCCTTGTTTGCTTCTCCTCTATGCCTACCTACAAAAAAACCTCCCTGTCTCTCTCCAAAACTCTCTCTCTCTCTCTCTCCTATTTTANAAAAAACCTACCCTCGTCTCTCTCCAAAACTCTCTCTCTCTCTCTCTCCATTTTCTTTTTAACATTACCAATGATTATAAATTATTAAATTAATTCACTAAACACCTTAATTAATTTAAAAATTTTTTAAATTAAATAATATTACCAATTTAGTTAATTGCTTAAGTAGAACTAACATTTTTTCATTTGATTAATTTAATTATTTGTTTTATTTAATAAAACATTAATTAATTTAAACAATTTTAAATTTTACTAAGTTTTTCTAATTTAATTAATTGATTAATTAGTAATTCAAGAATCTTCATAATTAGTTAATTAACTCATTAACACCTTAATTTATTTTTTTTTATAATTGAGGGAGGGAGATTTGAACCCTGCTCTTTAGGCAGGGAGATTATGCACCAACCAATGAGACAAATGCTCGAGTGCAACACCTTAATTTATTTAAATATTTTTAAAATTAAATAATATTACTAATTTAGTTAATTGTTTAAGTACTCAAGCATTTTTTTCATTTAATTAGTTTAATTATTTGTTTATAATATTACAAATTTAAGTAATTACTTAATTACTTATAAGACATTACATTACTTAATTAAATAAATTATTTAATTAACTCATTAATTAACATCTTAATTTATTTATATATTTTAAAATGAATTAATATTACTAATTCAGTTAAATGCTTAATTACTAAACATTTAATTAATTTAATAACTCCATAATTATTTTAAATACACCTTAAATTTGACTAAATTAACTAATTTAATTAATTGCTTAATTATTAATACCTGATTATTCATAATTAATTAAATTATGTACTTAATATCCTAAACCCTTAATTAATTTAATTAAATAAAATATTTTCTAACATTACTTATTTAATTTATTTCTTAATAACTAATTTAACTAATTCCTTAATTACTAAAACATTTTTTCATTTGATTAGTTAAATTTTTTCAAAAATTTAATAAAACGTTAATTTAAGTAATTATAAATTTTAAGGTATTTACTAATTTTCTTAATTGCTTAATTGCTAATTTTCTTTATTACTAAATTTATATTTAATAAAACCTTACTAATTTTCTCAATCACTAAAAATTTAAAAAATTTCTTGCCTAAAAATCCATGAATGTTTACTTATTCCCATGAATCAACATATTCAACAGCCAAAATACTAGCATCCATGAACCAACACATTATTCCCAATTAAAATACCATCAACAATGAATCACATATACAACTAGAATCAATACAAAATACCAACAATCAATCAATCCAACCATGAATCAACAAATTATCCCCAAAATATAAACAACAACCATGAATCAACACTTTAGACAACCAAAATACCAACAACAATATGAAAAAACAAGCAAACCTAAACCTTAAATATCAACAAAATCTACCAACGAGATTATTCCGAAATATAATAACAAAATGTAAACCCAATTATATGGTAAATTAAAAGCAAGAAACCCTTACCTTCTGGGCAACACAAATGCACCACTTGCCGAAGCAAAATCGAGAGACTTAAATGGAAGGGGGCGATTGGAGAATCGAGAGAAGCATGAAGAAGAGGGCTCGAAAGTGGGAGGGCTGGGCGGTGGTCGATGTGGGGTATTGGTAGGACTGTGTAGCGGTCGATTGCAATCGAGCAACCGACCGCGACCGTGGGTTTTTGTAACCGACAGTTGCAATAGCAACCATCGGTCATGCCGATCGGCCTCGTCGGTCGATCGGCTCGACCCTCGGGGGGGACTTCTTCCCCCCCGAGCCGACCGAATAACTGGGCATTGACTGCCTTGGTTTCCATTAAAGGTGAAAGCACCAAAATACCCTTCATTAAACACTTTCTCTTCTGCCCCCTATATGGGTAAAAGTGTAAAACCCCTTCAAAAAACCCTAAACCTGTAAACCAACAATCAACTTCTGTAGACCTCACAAACCAACAGCCATTCGGCCTTTCCCTTGATAGCCCCCTATTTTCTCAGTTCTCTTTTTGCCTCATATAGCCAGCAACTGTCTCATACAACCATAGGTGCTTCTCAATTGCTATCAACTGTGTTTCTCAGTCAAAATTGCTGCCATTGCAAGGTAAACAATAGTTTTTAATTTTTTAAGTTATTTTGTGAAAATAAGCAAAGAGAGAAAGTTTGAGAGAAAATATATTAGAGATTATGAGTTTAGGGTGGTTGTTTTTTGCTTGTAAAAATTATGTTTGTTCCATTAAGCTTGTTGTTTGGAATCATGCTTCCTTGAGTGAATGAATAAATATACAAGGTATCCAGACCTACGTCTCCCTTCATTTGTTTCTTTCCAAACTTGGTCTTCACCCTTTTGCTGCTTTTGTTTGTTCATATTAATCCCATGTTCCAAATCCCACCTTTTCTATCGTATTAGAATCCCCACTTGAACTCAATATTTTAAAATTTTAAAATAAGATACTCTTAAACTAGATTAATTTAAATTACACTATAATATCTTTCTCAATTGTATATGAAAATTATTAATTTCGACACTCTCATTATTTTCGCGTTTTTCATTTCTCTCAAAATGTTTATTAAATTAATGATAGTCACTAAGATAATTAAATATACACTCAAGTAATTAAACTGATGAAACTGTTGTATGTGCTTGCCAAATCTAGAGGATCATCAAGTAATTAAAATGATGAAAGCCATCCATGTGTTAGTTACCTGTTGGGAGGGGAGATATATTATTGGAGGAATTAAAATAGAGAAAAAATAAGGTATATAAAATTGATTAATCATGGCATTGCCGTTGGGCTAATGCATGCTTAGTCTGCATGCCATTAAGCCATAAGGCTTTAATTTCCTGTTATACCTTGTTTGTCTAATTTTCCACCCTCCTCTAGCAGTTCACGTTGAATACCATTCTACGTATCTGATATGCAATGTTGTGTCGTAGAAAACTTTGTTTGATGATGGGAAACGTAGAATAAACGATTACTTTAAATTAAAACTTGTAATGATCAAATCCAGTTCATCATCCTCTGCTCTGCTTGTTTAATATTCCTACACGAAACTTAATTTAAGTCATACCGATGTCAACGAGGAAGAGTAAATTGTTTACCTTGCATGTGTTTCACATGGTTGGCAACTTGGAATTATTATTTGGATTTTTAATTAAAATGATTGACAATATGTTAGAATTAAATATTGAAATTAATATTTGGATATTATTTTTTTTTTGTAGATGTCAACTAATGAGGAAACAAATTTCGCAATTAATGAGACACCAACACCAACACCATCAACATCTACACCTTATGTTACTGCTAGTTCTATCGATCCCAACAAAATGTGTGAAGTTGTAAGCAAGGTGCGGAAGAAAATGGAGCCGTCTCAATCTACATTGATTGTGTGGGATCACTTCACCAAATTTGTTGATAAGAAAGGTAATAAGAAAGCTAAATGTTCTCATTGTGGTAAAGAATTGTGTGCTGATACAAAAAAGAATGGAACATCTTCTTTGAAAAATCATATTAAAGTTTGTCCTAAGTTGAAATTGGTGCGTGATAGTGAGGAGAAAAGGCAGTTGGAATTAGTTTTTGCTTCGGGAGGGGATGGGTTGGGTAGTTGGAAGTTTGATCAAGAGGCAGTTAGGTGGAGTTTAGCTGAAATGATTATTTTAGATGAATTACCTTTTAAGTTTGTGGAAAATAATGGATATAGGAGACACATAAACGAAGCATGTCCTAGATTTCGTATACCTTCACGATGAACTGTTGTTAGGGATTGCTATAAGATTTATACTGATGAAAAAACTCAAATGAGAAGATTATTAAGATCATGTTCTGGTAGAATGTGTCTCACCACTAACACATGGACTTCGATTCAAAGAATTAATTATATGTGTCTAATTGCCCATTTTATTGATAATGACTAAAAGTTGCAAGAAAGAATTTTGAATTTTTGTCCGATCACTAGTCACAAAGGTGAGACCATGGGTAAGGCAATTAGTAAATGTTTGGGGGATTGGGGGATCCAAAAGATTTTTTCTATCACTGTTGATAATGCTAGTTCAAATGATGTTGCAGTAAGGCATTTGAAGAAAAAATATAATGTTGCTAGAACTAGTATTTTAGGTGGTAGATTTTTTCATGTGAGATGCATTGCTCATGTTGTGAATCTTGTGGTCTCTGATGGATTGAAGGATATGAATACCTCAATTGCTCGTGTTAGAGGGGCAGTGAGATATTTTAGACAATCTCTTACTAGATTAGTTAAGTTTAAGGAGTGTGCTGTTAGTGCAAGAGTTAAGAACAAGTGTTTATTGTGTTTAGATGTAAACACTAGATGGAATTCTACTTTTTTGATGTTGGATACAACTTTGAAATTTCAGAGGGCGTTTGTATCATTTGAATTATGTGATAATGGCTACATACCTGAGCTTATAAAGTCGGGAGATGGGGTGCCTGATGACAGAGATTGGGCAAATGTTAGGAGGATTTCTCGTTTTTTGAGAGAATTTTATGATTTGACTTTTAGTGTTTCAGGCACATCTTACATAACTACTAATGCTTTTTTGGATTCCATTTCTGATGTGTATACGACTTTGATTGAATGGCAAAATGGTGATGATGTTGATTTACAGTCTATGGCAATTAGGATGAAAGAGAAATATGACAAGTATTGGGGTAATACGGAGAAAATGAATTTGGTGTTATTTATTGCTGCTATACTTGATCCGACGAAAAAGCTTTCTTATGTTGAATTCACTTTGCTAGACATGTATCCTCCAACTCAAGCTTCAATAATGTTTTCTTTGGTGACACAAACAATGGATGAGTTGTTGAGTTGTTATAGAAATATGTTACAACCTTTAGCTCGTGATGTTGGTGAAGGTGGTCAATAGTGTCTAACGTCCATGAGTCAAGGCACTAGTGGTGGTTGTAATGATATTGTTGTTTCAACTTTGATTGGCAAGGACACAGAACGAATTAAAAAAAGATTGGATAGGTTCAAGAAGTACCGGTTAAACACTGAATCAAAAGAACTGAAAATGGAATTGGAGAAATATTTATCTGAGCCTGTGGATGATGAGGGTTTCGATGATGATGAGTTTGATGTTCTCATCTGGTGGAAACTTAATCAGTTTAGGTTTCCTATATTTGCCACTATTACTCGTGATGTTTTGACTGTTCCCCTATCAACAGTTGCTTCGAAATTTGCTTTTAGTACCGATAGACGTGTGCTTGATGCATATAGGAGTTCTTTGACTTCTAAGCTTGTGCAAGCACTTATTTGTGCTCAAGATTGGTTACTTGGAAAGGCACGTGGTGATTCGGATTTGATTGAAGATAATCTGGACGAGTTTGATAAACTTGATTTTGGTAACTATTTTATTTCTTTTTATAGTTTTATTTATAATTTAATTTATTTGATTTGTCAAAAATTAATTTACCATATTTGTTATTTTATTTTTTAGAGTTAGCTACTATTGTGTTGGAGACAATAGCTGAGTCTGAGCCTGAGTCGGATTAACATTTTTAGGTAATATTATGCAATATTTATTGTTATTTATAATTCACTTAGGTTATCTTACTACAAAAATTTATGCTAATTATATATTTTCTTTTAATCTTTTTAGGTGCATGTTCTGTAAAATCATTAAAATTTGAAGTTGGAGCCTTGGAGATTCATATTTTGAAATTTAGCAATTTATGTCATTAAGCTTTAAGTTGTGGAACTCTTATTTGTTTATTTATTGTATGAAGATTAATGTTAATTTCTTTGAGAACATATTTAATTATAGAACTTTTTAAACTAATGTTTATTTATTCTATAAAGATTAATGTTAATTTATTGCATGAAGATAATATTATTAATCATTTGAAAAATAAATAAATAGGTCAAAAAGAAGACTTAAAAAAAACTCTTTGTAACAAATTATATACAAAAGGCTTATGTCAAACAAAAAAAAGATCAAATTATTTAACTATATCAAAAGTAGAAATCTTTGTGATTTATATACAAAAAAATATCATTGTTTTAAAATTTGATTTGCCTTGCTTTAGAAAGTGACAATATTCTATCCTTGAATTACTACTAGCACTCATGGAAAAATAAGTTAAATCTATGGATCTTTTACGGCCCATATAAACCTTCACAGCCCAAGTCAATTTCATGAAACTTTCACAGCCCAAGCCCAAATCAAATTAAGCCCACAGTCTAAAAAATCAAACCGTAACCGATCGACTCGCCTATCCTAAAAATCGACCGAAATCGATTTTTTTGGGGGGGGGGTGCGGTTCGGTCGGTTAATTTGATAAAAAAATTTTGTCGATTTTATGGAAAACCGATCGAAACCGAACCGAAACTGACTTTGCTCACTCCTAGGCATTGGTCGTCTGCAGAGGGCACACTCAGGTGGGGTGATCGGTAGGGTAACAGGAGATTGAAGAGAGAACAGAACAGAGAAAAGAGAAAAGGGAAAAATCAGGGGAAAAATTCTATGTGGGGATTTTTATTTTATTTATCGATGGAATCACCTACGAAAAATTCTACCGGTAACTAAAATAGGAATAAATGGGGGAAAAACTCCTGTATGCAAATTTTAATTATTGATTACCTACGGAATCATCGACAAAATATTTCGTCAGTAAATAAAAAAGTAATACTGATGAAATTTTCGTTGGCTAATCTGTCAGTAATGTTATCATTGTCTCACTAAATTATCGACCACTTAGTCCGTTGGTAAAATGGTTGGTAAATTTTGTCAGTAAAGCATTATTGATGGAATAATTCTGTCGATAATTTTTTTGCCATTTTGCTATTTGTGCGTGCCATTATATTACTGACAGATTGAGTTTCGTTGGAATTTTTCGTCGATAACCCATCCGTGTTCCTCATATTCTTCTCCTATTGGTGATTACCGATGGATTATTATCGACAGAATTGATTTCGTCGGTAAAGCCTATTTTTTTTAGTTAATGGCCTTTTATTTTCTTGCCACATTGATGACAAGATTTTTTCTATATTTCTTTTATTCTATATGATAGCATAATTTATATTAAGATTGATTTTTAGGGTATGAAAACACTAAGGAGATATAAAATCACTTATCTAATTTGCTATAAGCAGAAATTAAAGACAAACTATTGAAATCCTTTTAAAGCTTTGAAATGATGAAAAAATAATAATAACAACACTTAGTTGATTTACTAAAACCAAAAATCAAAGACTAATAATTGAAATCTTTTTGAAGCTTGAAGATGATAAAAACAAAATAATACTAAAATTTAAGAGATTAAAGAATCGTGCTGATAACGAAATATGAAATATAACTTGAAAGAACAACTATGAGATAAATATAAGAGAAAGCATTTAGGGGGAGAGAAAGTATTTAGAGGAAGCAAAAAGATCTTATTCAAGTGTGTATTTACAAATGAAGTGAGAGGCTTATTTATTGGTTAATAATCTCTTATCTAAATAGAATTTACAAGACGAAGATAATACTAAGGGATTAGATGAATATACATAACTAGGCAAACATCCAAATCCAATCTACATCCAATCTAATCCAATCTTCACAAAAATATACATAACATAATATACATTCAAATCTAGATATACATAACAAAAATAAATATTTACAAAAATATTGATAATATTTTTTTATTTTTTATAAAGCTAAAAGTGGATAATCAGGTATGAATTAAATAAAAGTAGATAGTTCTCTTCAATTTATAACTACATCACTTTTTTTAAAAAAAAAAATTGAGCCGTGTGAGTGTTCTTTTGTTAGACACTTGGATTGTGTAAATTGTGAATCATTGACCGTCCCTGTTTTTTTGGAGTGTAAGCAACACAAAAAATATTGTATGGCGTGGGAATAGAAAGCTATGTACAATAAACATTAAGGACAATTTTTCAAGTCCCACAAAATTAATTAATAGTCTAAGTTTCAAGATAAGTTAAACAGACTGGTTCGGCATTATTGTTCAAACGAAAAAGCTAAAAACAAGAAAGGAAAGGACTAGTTCTTCATCATAATAGTTTGAGAAAAAAAGTAGTATAAATGTCAAATCAGCTATGATGATTGCCATTGTTTGACTTCGCTCTTCAAATTATCATCTGGTTTTGTGTCAAATTGGACCAAAATTAGTAAATTAAATTGCATCACACTAGCCCAATATGATTCCTCGTGCATGTTGTGTTTGCCTGTTTGCTTTATATAAAAAGGTATTCAAAATAAAAACAAAATTTACTGCTAATGAAGGGAGGCCAAGAAACACCACCAACATCTTTCAATTTCAAGGCATAAAATAAACCCACACCGGACCATTCTTAAAGTTTGTTTTTTTTTTATCATTGAATTATATGTATATATATATATATATATATATATATATATATATATATGGAAAAATACTCCGCCAAACTCCGCCATAGGTGAAGCAAACATGCTATGTATACCGGATTATCTTAATAATGGACTAATTATAATGGGATAAGATTTATATACAATTATAAAAAATTAATTGTACAAATATTGAAGCAAAAAAAACATATAATAATGAACATAACAGAGTGTACAATTATTATTATTATATATACAATTATACCGGATAAGATGTAACTATTGAAGCAAATATGCTCATTTTCACTATATAATAATGGGATAAGATTTATCTTTACTATTCTACACAGAGTGGGAGCAAATTTTCCACGTAGTTTTTAATGTGTACAATTTTATTACTATACTTTTTAAACTTGATTTAAAAATTATAAAAAATTAAAATATTTTATACAACATTGTTTTATTTCTTCATACAATAATATTTTATAGTTGATTTTCAATTAATTTTGCGCCAAACTAAAAAACATAACAGTAAAGATTAGGATCATTAAAAATGAGCAACATTACTTTAAATAAAGTAATAAATTTAAATCTTATTCCAAATAAAATTAATAATTATCTATTTTTATCATCTGCGATCAACATTATAGAATATATATATAATTCGCAAATGATTTTTTTTACTCGATCAAGTTAATTTGTACTATTTATTGATCTTAAAATAGACAATAGAAACTCTTAAAAGAAAAATAGGCAATAGAAAGTCCGGGTTTCAGCAACGACGTGTAAGACCCTGGATAAAGGATGACTCAAACATCCACCAGGGGCAGAAGTACCCTATAAAGCCACAAAGTAGAAACAAAAATGAAAGCTAGAAGTTTCAGGCATTAGCAGATACAAAGAGACACCAGAAAAAAAATTAATAGCAGCTAAAACAAAGAGCTCCGTTGTATCAAATATTGGACTGATTAATAACTCTATTTTATAGAATTATTTTTTTATATTTGAAGTTTAGAAATAGGCTAAATCCTAGAGTTTAAAGTTAGAATTGTTACGAATTTAGTTTTTTTTTAGTTTTTTTAACTGTTTTAATTAATTAATTTTAAGTATATTTTATGTTGATTAAGTTACTTTCTTAAAAATAGTAACTTGCTTTTGGCTGTTTTTGAAGGTGTTCAATCAAACGGTGTCAAAACAGAGAAGAAAATCGAAAACCATACACAAGTTAGAGAGTTTGGCACCGTGGCTCGGAAGAGGTGGGGCTGTAGCACCAAGAAATAGGGTGGCACCATATTAAAGGCAGCAAACTCAGCGTCGCGACACCAAAAGAGTGAGGTTGCAGCGTTGAAGAAGGATGAAGGATCATTCAATAGTTCGAGCAAGTGGCACTGCAGTGCCAAAAAATTGAGGTTGCGGCACCGTGTCCATATCTCGGACAATGTGTTTTCCAAACTTTATAAGAAGCAAGGTTTTTGGAGGCTATAAAAAGGCACCTTTGGAGCAGTTAAAGACACAATTGAGCTAGTGTCTCTCTAAAGAATAACTAGCCATCAATCACTCAAGAAAGCAAGAAAAACTTTGGAAGATTGAAGATCGAAGACCTGACAAGCTTTAGTTTCTTTTCTTTTCTGTTTTTTCTTTGATTTTATTGAATTGTTGTTGATGTTTAAAACTCCTTAGATTGTGTTTTTAGTATTCAATATGAACTAATTTTCTTTATTTAGGATTGCAATTGAACCTACCATGTAGTTTTGATCTTTAATATTCTCTCTTACTTATGATTGATGGTATTTTGAGTTGTTTATTTCAATCCTGTGATTAATGCATCTGATTGGCTAGCCACCAATTTAGATTGAAAGGGTAACCTAAACACAACTTGAAAAAAAGAGTTTAGAGTAAGCCATGTATGAAATAACATATGTTCAAATTCAATTAGTTGATTAATTGATTTGTTTTGCGTGTAAGATAAAAATACACTTACATGTCATATGTAACCAAAATTAGAGTCTATGCTTAATGAGTCTTTCTTTAATTCAATTTGCATAGGAATATAGTGAATTGGTTGAGAGAGATATTTTATAAGCTATTCAAAAAATACTTATAAATAAATTAGAACTCAAGGTTAGCAACTCAATCCATTTAAGTAAGTTTAGAAAGAATAGAAGAGATTCAAATAAAGTGTTGAGGGGAAATTGTAATCCTAGGCTTTTTTTTATTCAGTTATCTAGTTTAAATTAGCATTCTTGTTATTAGGTTAATTTCCTTTGTTATTCGGTAGTTTTAATTTATTTGTTTGAATAAGATTAAATTGTTATAATTTTAGTAGTTAGAAAAATTTTGATAGCAATTCCTCGTGGGAACGAAACTTTACTCTTCATAATATTACTTATTAATGATATGTGAACTTGCGTGATAAATTCAACGTCACTAACAACCATAAAACCTTAATGTCCACACCATGATCACAATAAAGTTAATCGCCACCATAAGAATTCCCCTGAAAACTAGAAAGCCAAATATCCTGAATAAGACACAACATAAAACACACTGCAATATCCAATCAATTCCTAGAAAACTAGAGGAAAAACACCATGCTTTTACTAACAGCAATGCATCAGTAAAACTCACCATAAAACACAACTCACATCTCCATTTTAGGATCATGATTGGCACAAAGGATTGTTGAAAAGTTGGTTTTTCATCTTGCACAAAAGCTGTAATAGAAGCTCTTTGATGGTGGTTCGTGCCACAATTGAGTTTGAAAAGAGAAGACGACTTGACACGTGGTGGCAATATGTGCTTCATTTAAATAGCATTTAATTGTTTATTGTCTTTACTGTTTTAGTGTACTTTACCTTTTTACAATGTAGCTCTCTTTATGTTCTCTTTCTTCTAGCTGTATTTGTCCGGTTATCTACACATGTAATACCTTGAGATGGTTGTTAAAAATCTAGCACATCTTTCCGTAAATTCTACCCAAAACCTTTGCCTGTCCAAGTGCAGCATGCTCATTGTTTATTTCCTTATTTTCTCTTACATGTTGAAACTAGAATATTTAAAGGTTGTTGCTTAGAGAAATGATAGACTGCATCTTTATTTCCATTTAGTTTTTTTTTCTCTTTCTTCTACCTTGGTACCTCTATTTTCTGGTTTTTTTGGAAAAACTTCATAAGTTCTTCATTTTTCCTTGAATTTCAACATGGTATTAGAGCTGTACAATGGATCTTAAGGCGTTAAACTTTGCTTGAGGAAGGTTATCTTTTATATTTTCATTTTTTAATCTCTAAATCTTATTATTTTCTATGACTTCTTCTAGTTTCAATGCAACAGTTCCACTTGTCTTTAGTGGGGAAAACTATGTTATTTGGGCAGTGAAGATGAAGGCATACTTGCATGCTTTCGACCTCTAGGAGATTGTTGAAGTTGAAGGTGATGATCCTGTAATAAGACATGTAAATCCAACACTTGCACATATCAAACAGCATAATGAAAATGTTGCTAAGACGTACAAAACTTTATATTGTCTATATTTAGCTGTTTAAGATGTTTTCGCTAGGATAATACACTGTGATAGTCCAAAAGAGGCCTAAGATCTTCTTAAAGATGAATTCCATGGTAGTTAAAGAACTAGGCAAATGCAAGCTTTAAATATGCAGAGGGATCGTAGTTTAGTGGTGCAAAAAATTGAAACTTGTTTAGCAGGTTAGAAATAAAAAAAATGATATCCTTAAGTGGTAAGGTGACTTTGATAAGGTCTGTATGGGTGAACCTCCCCATTTTTTATATATCCTTATTTCAAATACTTTGAAATGTTAAAAAAGAGTTATAGACGATCCGAAGGAAATTCTTATGGTGTGGGATCGAGGCAAAACATAAAATACATTATGTGGAATAGGGAAAAGTTTCAATTACAAGGAGAATTAAGGCTTAGGTATTATTGACCTTAGCTAAAAAATAGTGCCTATTAAATAAGTGGATATGGAGATATGGAAAAGAGAAAACAAGTCTTTGGAGAAAGGTAATAGTGGATGCTCCACTGCATGGTGTAATATGATTAATCCCATTTTCTCAACTAACAAATTTTTCATGTAGGTTTCTTCAAGTATTAGATTGATGGCGAGTAATCATAACACCATTTTGTTTTGACAAACAAATGGGTTGAAGGAAACACTCTCCAGAAAGTATTTTCAAGGATATTTTCACCAATAGACAAAAATGAGAGACTCAAAGACTTCGAGTAATGGGAAGGCAATATGTGGAAATGGAACATTGAACTTTGTAAACGACCTTCCAAGTGGGAGGATCAATAAAAATAGCTAATGCAATTAATAGATATTCCCATTTGTTTGATGAACTTGCCAAAACATTGATTTGGAAGGGATCACCTAATGGTGAATATTCTGTGAATAAGCAACATCTTGATAAAGACAATAGTAGGGAGGTGTGGAAATAGGTGTGGGAAAGTCTTACCCCTTACAAGGTAGAGGTGTATTTTTTAAAATTCTTACAGGGAAAAGTAACAGTAAAGATTAGTTAGTGAGGAGAGGGATCATTAATAGTAGTTCAATAGTATGTCCTTTTTGCAATAAAGATCATGAGACCTGAAATCATCTTTTCATCAATTGTGTGGAGGCTTGGAAATATGGACTTGGTGGTGTAAGGAGTGGGGTATCATATGGTCTTTCTCGAATGACATGGTTAGTTTTTCCCTCTCATGAAACTCAATGTCTTTGAAAAAGGGGGAGATTTAGATATGGAAAATATCCGTCTATGCCATTATATGGTCTTTATGATTGTATAGGAATGAGATGGTGTTTCTTGGCAAATGTAGAGATTTTGGTCAACTTTATAAGCTCATTGAACTTAGAGTGGCCATGTGGGCAAAGGTTAAATGACCGAAAGAGTATATGGTACTGCCCTTGACACTTTTAATTCTCCCATGATAAAGACTGCCATAAGGAAAGGAAAAAAAAATTAGAGTTGAAGAGTCGTGAAAGAAACCAGCAAGAGCATAGTTGAAAGTGCAAGGATGTCTTGGAAAAGTGAACATTAAGGGTGCATTAAGAAATGATAATTGGGGAGACAAAGGTGTTTTTTTCAAGATCAATTGGTGTGGGGAACTCAAACTGGGCGAAAATCCTTGCTATTAAGGAGACTTTCCTGTTGGTCCCAAAAATAGTGCTAAAAGATGTGAATAGCACTTAAAAAATATTCTGAAGGAAATTCTTAAGCTTGAAAAACTTTTTGAATGATTTTGAAATAAAAGGTTTAAAACTTGTTAAGGTTGAAAGGCACTAAGTAAAGAGAAGGATAAAAAATGTGGACAAAACACAATATTTATAATGGTTTGGTCCACCTTACCTATATCCACTACCTTAATCTTCCCAATCAAGGATTTTCAATCGAACTTCACTAAAATCAATGGAATTAACAGCTTCCACCAAGCTTTTACAAGGTGAGCTTCTAACCGAAACTCTAAGCTTTCCTAAACTTAATCTAGCCTTTAGAGTGTCTCACACACTCTAAGTGAATAAGAAATAGAGAAAAGATGAAGTAAAATTGATCCCCTAGCTATTCTAAGATATACAAAGTTAAGCTCAAAACTTTTTTACAAAGATAGGAGTAAAACACACTTGAAAAGAGAACTCTCATCATTTATGACCATTTGAAATCGTTTAAATACTTGGAGGATAGTTTTTAACTATTAGAAAACAGTTTCTAGCCATTACTAGTTGTTATTTTGTCTTCAAGCGATTAAATTCAAATGTGTTGGCAGTGACCTTGTAATCTGTTAAAGATAACTTTAATCGATTAAGCCCTTTTTGACTTGTAGTCTACTTCCCTGTTTTAACCAATTAGTGGTGACTTTAACTAATTAAGAACTTTTTATTTTCATACTTATTCAAGTAACTACTTCCATCAGCCTTCTTCCAAATGATTAATCCTCCCTTTAATTGATTAAAGTTTCTCTCTCTTCAATCCTTAATTAATTAAAATGGGCTTCAACAGATTAAGAAATCATGAACTTTGAATCTCTTCATTTGGCACCCTTTAACGATCATCAACACTTTGAATTTGAATTTTGGTGCTTCTTGGTACTTCAAGTTTGAGTTTTAACCAATTATCCTTTTTGGTTAACCAATTAATAAGCTCTATTTTGCATTCAGTACCTTCCTAATCAGTTAAGCTTTAAGCTAACTGAATAAGGCTTTTCTTTCTCACTTTAGTGTAGAGCCTAGTGCTAGCTTAACTAATTAAGGCTCCATGTTAATCAATTAAAACTAATCTATTCCATGGAGCTCTATCTTCTTTGTTTGTTTAATTGATTAACTGATCTGATAATTGAGCAAGCTTCTCGTCTTGCTTTCAAACAACAAATAAGTTAAAGAATTTAAGCATTCTCTTACACACAAATAATATAATTAGACACCAATGAATGAGAATATTTTGTTATAATAAAAAACACATGGAGTCAACATTCAACTTTCTCTTATTTTTGATGATGATAAAACACTCATAGATTAATAGTGCAATGTTTATGTTTTTGTTTTATATCTATGTGCAAGTGAGGGATTATTCCCCCTTAATATATGCTCCCCCTTAATATGTGCACAAAAAACAATTTCAAGATTTTCCTTTAATCCTTAAATTAGACTTTAATGAATGAGGAATCATAAGCACTCATACAACTTAGTCATACAAGCTTATAGATATAGTTCAAAAACTTCAAGAGTCAAGCTTGTAACTATGTAAGAACAAATGTATGAGAGTTAAATTATTTCAAAAACTTGTTAAGGATCATTCAAATAATGTTCAAGTAACTTTAATCATTTTGTCATAATCAAAACTATAATGGTTTTAAAGTTAACAATCTCTCCCTTTTGGTACGACAAAACTATAAGCTTTATATTTGAACTGATTTTAAAATCTCCCCCTCAACATATACATAAAATTAAATTTGCTCATAAACCTTCTTCTTCCTTTTTTTTTTTTTGTTATATAAAAAAGGTTAAGAAGTGTGAGCATTAAACACTTAAGCTCAAGAAATAATGGTTAGCAAAAATCATCAAGAATATAAACATTAAGACCATGAATATGCAACCATAAACCCACCAAGTCATCATATATATGCATTTAATATCCTCAACCCAGTTATTAAGAAACATAGCCATTAAACACATTCAAGTATTAATTCATGAAGAGAATCATCAATAAGAATGCGACCTGTATATATATCTATAAGCGAAATGTGGACATAACATTTATTAAGTTCAAGAAAGATAAGCATAAAGATGTTTAGATCAATGTAATATAAAAGAAAAACTAATTGAAATCCTTAATTATTCTAAAGATGTACCTAGATCAAGAATAGATAAGTTCAATTCACATTTTAAAAACCCAAATCCAAACTAAGTTGGACCAAATAGGTAGTCAACTTGACTCGTGAACTGGTCTAAAGGAGAGCATGTTTTTTGGTTTGTTAGGCAAAAATACAAACTAAAATCTTTGACAAAAGTATGAAATTCTAAAATTGGGTTTGTGAACTTGAATTTCAAATTTCGGATAGTTACATTGACTGATAAAATTCATGAAAAGATGATTTTCATGATCATAATTTTAAATTCATGAATTTATTAAAATTTATATTTCGTAGTGAATTTGAAATGCTTTATCAAAAATAAGGTGTTTTTAAATTTATTGTCTTATACTTTTCTAAATACATAAGTGTATATAGTTTTTATATAACATATGCACTCATCCTTATATGTACATACATATAACAAATAAAATTTAGATTTCACTCTCTCAAATTTATATTTCCAAACATAGCATTAACTTATAAATCATTCCGAATGTCACTGATCCTTAAATGAATAAATATATAAGAAATTTGTTTTGGTGGAAATAAGGATTTTATTATAATCTGATCATCATAGGTAAAGAAATTCCTAACATGTCGTACATCAACAAACTTTTAGATTCAATAGGGAGCAAATCGTAAAACACAAAATCATTTATTAAATTCAAACCCATACTAGCCATGAAATCAGCTACTCTGTTCCCTTCTTAGTAAATATGGGATATTTTCACCTCCCATTGTCTCTTAATCATTCCACGAACTGCTTTAATTAAGTCCAAGTTAGCACACGGATGAGAAGGCTCAGCCAAAAGTGCCTGAACTACCATTTTATTATCCACCAGCAACCATACTCGACGAAAGCCCAGTTCCCATGCAGTTAAAGTTCGCGAAACATCCCCCATAACTCAACTCTATAAATTGTACAATTATTTAATTTAGCTACAGAGCCGCCCAACCATTGACTTTCATTATCGTGCATAACTCCTCCAGTGGAAGCCAAATTTATGTCGCATCGTTGTGCCCTATCTGAGTTGACCACTACACAGCCAGCTCTCGGTTGAAGCCAAGAGATTAACACCTTTTCTCGGCATGTTGCAAATTCACTAGCATAATCAGAAATTGAACATGCATCAACGGTTGTAGCTGCCAAGCTTTTAATTACTGATAACTTGCTAGCTGTTGAAAGTTTACACCTTTCAAAAATTGAAGTATTGCACCACTTCCAAAGTTGCCAACTTGTGATTCCAAAAAGAAAGGGCCAAGGCATGTTTTCAACTTTTTGTTGGTGCCTACATAAATTAAAATAAAGCCAATCAACCAAAGGAAGAGAATGGAAATTCTTTTGCATATTCAAATGAAGAATTTGCATCCAGACCACAGTTGTGTAAGGATAGTCAAGTAAAACATGTATAGTCGACTCCTTGTGTAATCCACATTGAGCACACGTTGCATTAGAAGCCAAAGTTTGCGTCTTCTCTCCATATTAATAAGTAAACGGTTATGAAAGCATTGTATCAGAAAAGTGCGAAAAGGTCATTTCCATTTCCATGCAAGGTCCCATAGTCCACTATTCGAATCAGTAGCTGTAGTAGTAGTCTGCTTGAGATACTCATATGCAGACGCCATAATACATATACCTGAAGGAAATAAGCCCCAAAATGGTTCGTCCGAGTCAAGAGACAAAGAAAGTGGAATGGCATTTGCAACACGTTGAGCTATGCTTGCAAGACAAAGGGAATTTAATTGCGTAAAGTCCCAATTCCCATTCAGTAACAAGAAAACACGAAAAAAACTGTTAACATTGGTTGGTATATCCACATTGTGATCCACCTCAATCAATGGCTGGTCTCCAAGCGAAACATCAATCTAAAATCTTGTAGAGGCCCTTCACCAATTGCCCACCTCACATTTTTTTTAAATAAAGACCATAAACGGCTCAAGGAATTCCATAACAAGGAAACACCAGTACAATAAATATTAGCAAACTGCTTAGAATTATACTTACCATAGAATAATTTCATCCATAGTGCATTTAGATGAGAGAATAATTACCATAGTAATTTCATCAAAAGGGCATCATTCATTAAATGCAAACGCCTAATACCCACACCTCCGTCCTCTTTGGGCTTGCATATATCAATCCATCATATTAAATGGACCTTCCTATTGGATGAATCTCCTTCCCAAAGAAAATTTCTAAAAATTCGTTCAATTCGCCTACAACATTCAATAGGAATAGACATGGTTTGCATAGTGTAGTAAGGGATAGTGACATGTACAGACTTAACTAAGGTAAGTCATCCTGCAAAAGACAAAGAGGCTATTTTCCATGCACTTAGTTTACCTTTTACCTTATCTTCCAAATAATGGAAAGAGATAAATCCTTTCTTGCCATGGAGAAACGAGACACCAAGATACGTCCCCATCTCATCAGAGTAATTAAAGCCCGAACAAGACTTCAAATTATTAATGCACTCACTAGACACATTCTTAGAACAAAGGAAAGAGGATTTTTGCACACTGACCCATTCTCTAGAGCATGCAGACAAATAATAAGCTTTTTTCACAAATCGTCACTACAAAAAAATTGAGTTTTAATCACGCTTTTTTAGACGACATATTTTTTTGTATAGTAAAATTTTAAAAGTGTAGCTATTTAAACTTTTAGCTTCTCTTTTTTCATATTTAGTAGCAATAAAAAAAAGTGCAACTTTTGCCAGTGTATGCAATTCCTATGGTTACATTTTATTCATAATGCATCTAAAAATTTATATAGTGAAGTTAGATTTACAAAATTGTTCTAAAAAATATAAAAAAAAAGTGTTATTAAAAATAATTTTAGTAGCACATTTTAAAAATGTGCTGTCTTAGATCAAATTTGTTGTAGTGCATATTAAGAACCTCTTATCACCAAGATCAACGATACTATACTTCCCTTTTGGTTTCCACAAACAGCAATTTTTTCAGAGAGTAATCTGTAAGAGATAGGGTAGCTAAGAAGCCCCACTATGACCTAATTCTGCCATCGATTTACCAACTCACTTCGCTTAGGATCTGAGATCGTGAGTGATGGGTGGCCATCAATCGAACCATATTGGTCGTCCTTTGTCTCAATATCATCCGATTCATAATCCATCCCTAAATCATGTTCATCACCAAAATCATACCTAGAATATTTCTCACCATTAGAAACCATATCATCACCATCTGGACTAAGCAATGCTTCCTTAAAAGATGGATTGTCATGAACAATCAACTCGTTCTCATTCTGAACTTCGTTAAGATTTAATTATGAGTCCTTATTTTTTTTGCAAAATTGATCATCAAGAATCCCAAGATTAGGGTTTTTTTTTTAAGAGAGCCCTCATTCTTTATTTTAAATACTCAGTATAGAATATTCTATTTTTATAAAATTGTAAATATTCATTATGAATATTTTAAAAATGTACACATTAGTCCTTTACCTTTTAAAATACAAGAAAGAATGCAGGGAACTATAAACAAATGAACGAAGGAAAATGTCATTTAACGTACTGAAAAGAGTTGAGTAAAGAGGATTCTTTTCCTGTTAGTTTGATTATGTGATGAAGTTAGGGAAATTGTAATTTGCACTACAAATGCAACTTTAGAAAACTGTGGTAGGTGAGTCAACGAGACGAAACCAAGCTGCATTGGGTGAAATTCCTACGTGCCCTGTGATTTCAGGCTTCTAAGTCAAAGCGTGACCTCATTGTAGTTATTTTACTACTTAGTACATATATTTTTGTTTCCAAAATTGCCCTTCACCAACCGCCTTTCCCAATCCATTTCTTGTTCATCCAAAACCATCTTTATCACATCAATAGGTCAAAGCAGTTAAGTTAACCAAAAACCCAACTATACGCCAGCATTCGACCAATGCAAGCAAGAAACGTTTAAATAAGCAAGAGCTCATATTTATTATCAACATTCTGTTCAGATAGACACAATGTCATAATCCGTAAATAAAACATTTTGTACATAATAATTTATTAATTATAAAACATTTCGTTCCTTAAGTTAATATTTATAGAAAAAAATTTATATTTATGATAAAGATATTTTGTATTTTAATGTATTAACTCATCTTAAATTTGGTGAAAGTATTAATGTATTAAATAAAAAATTCTAAAAATAACAATTTAATTAATTATAAAAAATGTTTATAAACACCCTGGATTTTTTTATTTTATTTTTGCTAATCAAAACAGCTTTATTACTATCTCAAGATATACACAAGATGGACAAGAAACAACACAGTCAAGATGCTTGGGCTGCGAGGTGCAACATGAGAAGAAAAACTATAAAATACCTTAGAGCAGATACCAGTTATATATAATATTCAGCAGGGTTCCTAATAAAATAGACAGGACCAAAATCATTTGCGAAAATAGAGCATCAACAACAAAACAGCCATATTCCAAAATCAAAATGCATGCACAAACATAAGAAATGTTCACTTCAAAATGTAACGAATCCAAGATTTTACATTAAAAATTAAAAAATAATCATATAAATAAATATATATATATATATATATAATTTTATACATATAATAATAAATACAATTAAAAATTAAAAAATGACGACCGTTACCACTCGTCATCCCTTTAGCTCTATCAGTACCTCAAATGCAAGTCACAAACAAACATTTATCTTATCTTCACTGTCCTTCCATATGTTGCTCATGCTATTTTTTGATGTGTACATAAATTTTGAGTTTTGTTTTTTGGGCTGAGATATATATGCCTGTGTTATGGGATGCGATTTTTCTGGTGGTTGACTGTTGTACAGTGTGGTTTGTGGAGAGGCAGCAACTTCTTGTGCTGTGAGAGTGCTTTTTTGGTCATAGCACTCCCTAGTCCCTCAGTGCTCATTTTTTGAGTTTCTGTATTCAGTAAAAGAAATATACATATTCTTGAATATATATATATATAGGCGCTAGCCCAAAAAATGTTATTCTGAGCATTGAACCTGTTCAGTCATATTTTGGGTCTTTTTTTTTGGCTATTCCATGTTTTAGGTATCATATAAACCATTTAAAGAATATTGAGGATCATGATAAATAATAAACATTTTAGGATTTAGAATTCATTTATGTAGCATGTTACGTATTCTGTAAATTGGCCAGCATGGCATTATCCAATCAGCATAGGCATTACCAAATGTGAAATGTCTAAATCAATTCAAGACATTATTTAATCTCATAATATTTGTGACTTGACAAGTTCTAAATTGCTAATCAATTCCCTTGCAGCACCGCCATCTACCATTACCTACTTGTATATTACCTCAACCAAATCTCAAACCAACCCAGAGAGGCAAAAAAACCAAACATCGACCTTCCCTTCCCTTGTTTTTGATTTCCCATACTCACCTTTCAATTCTTTCTCTATCGCTCCCAAACAATGGAGGCTAATCAAGTGCAACAGGAATTCATTTTTCGGTCCAGGCTCCCTGATATTTACATCCCAAAGCACCTCCCTTTGCACACATACTGCTTTGAAAAAATTTCCCAATTTAAAGATCGTCCTTGCTTGATTAATGGTCCTAATGGGCGGATATACAGCTATGCCGAAGTTGAGCTCACTGCTCGCAGAGTGGCCACCGGACTTAAAAATTTAGGCATCCAACAGGGAGATGTTATCATGCTTTTGCTTCAGAACTCACCGGAGTTTGTCTTTGCTTTCCTGGGTGCATCATTCCGTGGGGCAATCAGCACTACCGCTAACCCCTTTTACACCCCAGCCGAGATTGTGAAACAGGCCACGGCCTCAAAGACTAGGCTGCTCATAACTCAAGCAGTATATGCAGAGAAAGTGAAGAATTTCGCTAAAGAAAACGATATCAAGATCATAACAATTGATACACCACCGGAGGGTTGTATGCACTTCTCGGAGTTGACTCAGGCTGACGAAAGTGAAATCCCAGCCGTTAAAATCAACCCTGACGACGTTGTGGCCCTGCCATACTCTTCTGGAACAACAGGGTTACCGAAAGGGGTGATGTTGACTCATAAAAGTCTTGTAACAAGCGTGGCCCAACAAGTGGATGGAGAGAATCCCAACCTCTATTTCCATGAGAAAGATGTGATTCTCTGCGTGTTGCCACTGTTCCACATATATTCGCTCAATTCTGTGTTACTTTGCTCTTTGAGGGTGGGGGCAGCAATTCTGATTATGCAGAAGTTTGAGATTGTGACATTGATGGAACTTGTGCAGAATTACAAGGTAACCATCGCCCCCTTCGTGCCACCGATCGTTTTGGCCATCGCCAAGACTCCGGACGTTGATAAGTATGACCTTTCATCCATTCGGACGGTGATGTCTGGCGCCGCACCAATGGGAAAGGAGCTAGAGGATGCTGTCAGAGCCAGGCTTCCTAATGCAAAACTTGGACAAGTAAGTTTGGATATTACTTTGTTTGTTTGTTTGTTTATTTTTTTTATTACGTGCTTGTTTGGTTCTTTATTTTCTTAATTATATACTTATTAAGTTTTATAATATATGAAATAAACCAACTTAAATTTTTTATTTTATATGGATAATTGTTTATTTCAGATTTTTTCTTCAAAAAAAGAGACATAAACTTCAGCAAAACTTTTTTCTTTACGAGAAACCGAAAATAGGAATTTTTAAAAAAGTTTTGCTAGTGACGAAGGGTGCCAACTACAGGCAACTGCGGTAGTTGGATTTTAGATAGATCCTAGTGAGGGAGAGAGAGAAAGGGGGGGGGGGGGGAGTGGAAGAACAAAATGACAAATCTTTGTAGCTTACCCAAAACTATTACATGATAATTAATTTTTTATTAAAATTAAATACTTATTTAATTTAAAATAAAAATTTAAGATTTTATCTTAATGTATTTGAGGTTGAAATTTCATAATGTTGTGAGATTGGGTTTCTTATATAAGGACAAACCTAGTAATTATGATATATATATCATAACAAATTTATAACATTATTATAAGGACGCTCCTTTGCCACGTATAAGGCTTTAAAGAGGGGATTTTAAAGCTCTAACAGGGTGCCTTCAAGAAGGAGTTTTAGAGCTCTAACAAGTTCCCAAAAAAAATTTTAAATTGACTAGGCATGAGAGTAAAATTAAAAAAAAAAATGTTTGTTAATAATTCTAGCAGAGTAGAATAGTAGACTCTGAAACAAAGAAAAAAAGAGTTGGTAACAAATTTGAAGAAAAAACAGGAGAAGAAGATGAATTTACAATAAGTACCCACAAAAGGATTAGACTTTGTTCTTTCTTTAAGGATTTTTCTAACAGAAAAAAATGAGAGCAAAAATAAATAAAGTTGGACCCAATTTCTTTCTTTCTGAACAAAAGGTAAAATTTTTGTAAAACACAGTAACAACAAAAGTTTAATCTTAGAGAAAGAGATGAAAGAAATATCCACAGCTTCTCTAATAACTCTACTTCCTCTATTTTAGAAGAGAAAGACAAAAAATGTCGAAGCAAAGAGCAGTGCAAAGAGACCGTGTGCAAACCACGGTCATATTCTAGTGCCCTTAAAAAGGGCCTTTGAAATTTTTCGTAGTGGGCAGCATGTTTCCTTATATTAGGGGACCATGAACGACTCCATTAATTTCGTGATAGCAACTTTCTTAATTTTCCTCTGACAAAAACAAAAATCTGTAAATGCATATGGTTCTTTCCAATCGAGAAAACAAGATTATAAATCCCACTATACATGTAAATTTTATCTACTACAGATTATTTGCCTCTAATAATTGATCTTGTTTGCAATGAATCTGCTATGCCTTTCTATTGCTTTTCATATTTTGCATTGTTTTTACGTTTAAATTTGAATCAAATTCTACCTGCCAAGCTCAGTTATAGTAAAAAATCAACCAGAAAGAAAGCCAAAATAATCACAAAGGAAAACGAAATAATTGCAAGAGAACATGATAACTTTGATTGTATCCATAACCGCGTAGCACAACAAATCCATGGTTTGCTATTACTTTTTGGTCTTGGTTATGACACCCAAATTTTTAAATGCCAAGAAATCAAAGATATGGGACTAACTGCAATTATTCAATGAGTGCAGGGTTATGGGATGACAGAGGCAGGGCCAGTGCTAGCAATGAACTTAGCTTTTGCAAAAGAAGCCTGTGAGACCAAATCCGGCTCCTGTGGCACGGTCGTGAGGAACGCAGAAATGAAAATTGTCAACCCTGACACTGGTGCTTCGCTTCCACGAAATCAGTCAGGGGAAATTTGCATCCGTGGTAGCCAGATCATGAAAGGTACGGTACAACCATGTGCTCTACACCATTTTTCCATCTTCCCTCAGGACCATACCAAATGCTATTTAATGATCAATTTCATTATCTTTTGTTAGCTGTCAAGTTCGGTGTGAAGTGACAAATAATTAATTAATATATTCTTAAATTATTGGCTTTTGGCTACACCAAATTAAATTTCATAAAATTAATAGAAAAAAATTGTCTAGTTACAGAAACAATGGCATGATTGTATTGCATTAAATCTATTATTGCTTATGAGTGTAAATCCCATTATTTTTTAATGAAAGTTTGATCTTTTCAAAAGGAAAGAATATGTCTAGTTGGATAGTCTAATCTGTATTAATAAATAGTACTAAAATTTAATAAGTTTTTAATCCAAAAAAACTAAATTATATTGAAGAGAAGAATCAAGAATAAGTAAATAATTAGCTGGGATTAATTAAAGGGGAAAATTTATAAATGTCTATTTAATGCTATGGTTACTTAACTAAGGTAGTAGTTGGAAACTTCATGCCGTCAGTGTATGAAAAATTGTACTAATAAAAAACAATAAACAATAAAATTTCAGCCGCATTATTTGCCTCTATAGTAGTTGTGATAACGAAATTGCATAAACCACTGTTTAAACGTGGACTATATGTTTGGTAGGACGTATCTTTTGCAGGCCCAAAAGTCAAAGTCTTGAGAAGGAGGAATAACAATGTTTCTTTACTCAAATTTGTGAGTTTTTCATTAAAAATAATTACATAAAAATTAAAATGATATAGTGATAGAATTCACCTACTGAATCAACAACAATACTTAATTAAAAATATTATCTATGCATAAAATATGATCAATAATTCTCTGAATAATGCAAAGTTTGTCATAACTTTTACTAGTTATGTAAATTTAATTAAAAATTAAATTATTATGTAATTGATCTATTTAAAAAGTTATATCATCTAATTAGTTTAGATTTTCGTTTCTTAAAGTTTTATTTAATAATATCTAATAGAAAACCTTGTAAACTTGACCTAAAAGAAATTTTACATAAGTTTTTCCCTTTGAGTCACATGGAAACCCTTATCTCATTTCACTAATTTCTTTCTACCAAATTTTATTTTCCATATTCATGAACCATTTCATTAAATACAAAAAAATGGTTTGATTTTATCAGCCATTAACTTACGGATGGGTTTAAAAGAATATGATTATATAATTATATTTTGTTTCATTCCTTTTCATGACATATATAGCATATGTCAAATATGCCTTTAATTTATTGCCCAACAAGATCGAGTGTTTCTAATTCTGTGTCGTATTTTCTGTCATTGCATCTTTCTTTGGCTAAGACTGATTTTGTTTTTTTGAAGAGTAATGCAAATTTCATTAACTGGAGGGAATGAAATTTTCACCTCCTCCAGAACATGGCTAAGACTGATTGGCATAATTTAATCAAATGACTTTTCTATCCCTTTTTTATTGTCTTTCTTTAATCGATCATCTCATCCTCAAACGTATGCACCGTATTGTAAGGTCTTTGCCCACGATTATGAGCAGTCTACTTCTAATTGCCTTATTGGATTGATTGGGGTATGAAAATGGGATTTAGCTATCAGGCATGGATATTCAGCTCGACGGTGACCACAGAACTTATTTCCACTGAATTTTTGTTATTTAAAGCCCCTGGCCAATATAATATAAAGAAAATTTCCCAGAAAGAGCTTTTGTGGAATTGCACATAGAAAATACAATGTCATTGTTCAGTATCTCTGACATCAGCTCTGGCTTTGAGAAATATTTATTGTTGATCATTTTCGATGTTTTTTATAATAAAAAGAAAATAAATTAACTTAAAATAATTACATCACATCTTGATCAAACAATACAAAACATATCTTCAAATAAATGAGTAAAACTATTAGATATATTAAGTAACAAAACGATCCCAATTATTTTGTAAAAGGACCTAATTCTTCTCAATATATTAGCATAAGGATCCAAATTTGATTTTGATGTTGATTTCTTTATAATTGTCAATTTTAAGCATTCTTATTGCTAATTTCAATTCTACTCCACACATATGGTGTGGAATTGTTTGCTTATTTTTGGACTAGTTTTTAGCTTTATATTCACATATATTTGATTGAGAGGCAAAGGAGTTAAAGATGATGATCCCTATTTTAAGTTAATAAGTTTTAAATCTAAATTCTACATTTAAGTTTTTGATTTAATTATAATTAATATATATCTCGCACTTAATGAATTGAGTTGAAGTTTCCTTTTCTCAAATTATATCTTATAAAAAAATACACATTCTAAAGTTTATCTTTCCCAAAAATAATTTGGTACCTCCAAAATCAGAAAATTTTCCATTTTAAAATTTGATCTCTTCTTACAAAATTTGCACAAAAGCAGTTCATATTCAAGTCCAGGCTATGCCCTGGATTCTCAAACATACAAAAATTAAGCAGAATTAACATTTTTTTCAGGTTATCTTAATGACCCGGAGGCCACGCAAAGAACTATAGACAAAGATGGATGGTTGCACACCGGGGACATTGGCTACATTGATGACGATGACGAGGTTTTCATTGTTGATCGATTGAAGGAATTGATCAAGTACAAAGGGTTTCAAGTGGCACCTGCCGAGCTCGAAGCAATGTTGATTGGCCATCCCAACATCTCTGATGCTGCTGTTGTACCGTAAGTGTCCCTTAACATTACGTTAAACTGGCATTAACAAATGATTTTGAGTATATTAGTGGCCTGAGTTTGATTCATATGCCTTTATGTTATTTTGTAATTATGTGTTCCAGCATGAAAGATGAGGCTGCTGGAGAGGTTCCAGTTGCATTCGTTGTGAGATCCAATGGTTCCAAGATCACTGAAGATGAAATTAAGCAATTCATCTCAAAGCAGGTAATATTAAGAATTCTTTACTATTAATTGTGTTAGATATTTGACTCAATTTCTAATTGAGAATCAGTTTAGATTTCGATGAAATTTTATTGGTTGAGCACTATTTAGTGATTAAGCTTATTTAAAGGGGAATATACTTTAATAGTCAAGAGTTTCAATTCTTGATAACCAAATAAATGAACCCTATAAATATGAAATGAATCTTAACTTCTAAAGTTACGAGAGAAATGTAATATCTATGTGAGAGATGTATTTTTTTATGAAGATTTCATAGTGTTCTAGGGATGTGAGAAAGAGTGAAAACATCTGAGTTATATTGGATAAAGTGTACTATTGTAATATATACATTTATAGTGGATTTTTTTCTTTGGTCTGTGTATGTAAGCAATGATGTGGAACTATATGTTAAATAATATCTCTTGTATATGATTTATTTTTGTGTTGATATCGTTATTGAATAGATCTTTACTTGAAAATCTTAAGAGATTATTTAATTTGAAGACACCTTGTCCACCTAATACAATGAACAAGAACATATATCAGCCTGACTAACTAGTACCCTTGGCTTGATTGTTTTGCAGGTTGTGTTTTACAAGAGACTTGGCCAGGTTTTCTTCACGGAAGCAATCCCTAAAGCTCCCTCGGGGAAGATCTTGCGGAAAGATCTACGAGCAAGGCTTGCTGCAGATATTCCCAAGTAGCCCAAATGGAACAGATTGCGACATTCCATCAAGAAAAAGCTATCAACAGATGTAGATATGGAAGGAAAGGCCTAATAATATTATGCTGGTGATTTTCAATGCCAAGGAATTGAATTTGCTACTTTGGAGAACCAAGAATTTAGCAACAAAGAAAATTGTTAGTATCCTATTGGGGCTTTGTTTAAAATTGTTATTTTGTTCATGTATATGGTTTTGTGGACAAACTCGAAAAAGTTGTCGAACATATGTTTACAGTTTGACGGAGTAGAAACTCCCAACATTTGTCTGGTCTGTATCTCTTGAGTTATTTTTTCCCATTTCTATTATTGAATTGATTTTTCTATATCTGCTTTAGTTGAGCTTAAATTATCCTATGCTCGAATCATTGCTCTCGTCCCTGTTGCGACAATAGCCTCTTAGGGTGCCCAACAACTATATGGTTGGCAACTTTGGGCTTTCGGGGTCTACGCTCTATAAATTAAACAGCCAGGCCAGGTTCAAAAAAGGCCTGTCTAGCTAGAAAATTAAAAGATTTGAAGTCCACTTGAGAAATATTATCTTTACAAGTGCAATGATGGTGATTTTTAGTGTAATATTGTTTTTTGTCCAAGATTGAGTTTGGTCCCTTTATTATTTTAATGTGGTGGTTTTAATCCCGTATAGTTTTTTGTTGAATTTTAATAAATTTAATCTTTATATTTTTATTAAACTAATTTATAGATAATTGATAATACAGTAAAACTTCTATAAATCCATATTCTTAGACCCATGACAATTTATTATTTAATTGATAAATTAATAATTTATTAATTTATATATTAATTAATAAAAAATAATTTATCAAGGTATTTTTTTATTTTTTTTCAAAACATTAAACTTAATATATGTATTGCATATTCTAATTATATGAATATTATCAAGTTACCAGATTACAAATTATCATTATTCGTGACGAGCAAATTATTAATAATGTCATAAGAAATGATAAAGAAGATGAAATTGAGGATGATAATTCTGTATTAAAGCTTGTCTCGAGCAAAGATGCATTCAAAAGAATAATCGAATTGCATAATTTTCTCTTGTAATACGAGAATACTACACTAGAGTTTTTTAATGCATTAAGAAAAGTAAGAGATGAGATCTAATGAGACATCATTTTAAAGTAATATTGAAGTCATATTTTACAGAAGCCTTCTAATTAAATCATGTATATATATAATTTTCATGTATAAGAAGATTATTAATTTATACATCAAGTGAAACTTATATGTTTTTTTAAAATATATTACTTTATAAATTGAACGAATTATTAATTTATTATGTTGATTCCAACTTAAGACCGATCAAAAATATCATTTAATTAAAATTATTAATTGATCGGTTATAGACGTTTTACTGTAATATTAAATTCTATTGTTACTTTCATCCAAGTAGTTATTTTAGACATGTAAGATATAAGAATGAATCAAGAAAGATAATACTCCATCTGTCCCATAAACAATGAATTTGGTTAACTCTTTTTAGTCAAACTTGTTAAATTTGACTTTAATTATTTTAAATATGTAATTAAATTAAAACTCTAATAAATATATATTTAAAAACTATTTTATAAAAAGCTTTTCAAAATATTTTTTCAAAATTCAATTAACGAATATTTATATATAAATAGTGGTCAAATTTGAAAAAAGAAATTGATTGTAAGAAGGGAAACTCAAACATTAATTATTTAAACATATGATGAGTTGTTTTTTTTTTCTAAAATATATAAGTTATTAAAAACGTACGAAATTATTATATTCACTCATCATTAGAACTAACTTTATGATGGACAGTTTTTTTTGTATAAAATAAAAATTTTGAACTACACAACAAAAGGTACTCTATTCAATTTCATAAATCTCACTGCACCGTGCTAGTTTTCGGACCGTAACCTGAGTATGAAGATTCTAGTCTGATCGTAGGGCATCTCCTAAGGCCCTAAAACATTATTCCAGAACATCTTACAGAAGGTACTTTTGGAACTCTCAACTTCACATAAGTCTGTAATTAAACAGAAACGTGAACTTCAGCCAAGTCCGCTTTCAAACATGTAGGGGCCAATTCATATTTGTGCGTGTACGTTTTTTGGCAGATTCCTCTCTCTCTCTCTCTCTCATGCAATGAAAGACATAATATTAACATGATTGACCATTAGCACTTTCGTTTTGCTAATGAATGGTCTTGCTCAAAGTAATATACTGATATCTAAACATGTGAAGCCTAATAGATTCCTACAAGATTGCCTGCGTAGATTGTAGTCAGTATATACCCTTATCTTCTGGAATGTGCGGATTTAAAACAATTTTGTGCTTGGAGTACGAAATGCAAATGCAAATGCCTATATTTGCTAGCTTGACCACGCGACCATACATTTATGTATTTCACTGTGTGTACTTTTTGTACTGTTGCTTCCCACGATGAGAGATGGTGAAAAAAAAAGCAGACCAAGAGTTTACCTCTGCATCCCCCCACTTAAAGAACCTGAGTGCCGACACCTCAGCTTCCAACTTCCAACGTGTCAATTTCGAGGGTCAACTTGTGTTACCCTTGTGTCCGCCACATATCATTGCAAACCCTACTTTCCATTCTCACGCAAAGAATCCTCTCTATTCTGTCACTTCCCCTGTCCTCATCCTTTCTCTCTGCTGTCCTCTCGGCTCTTAGCTCTCTTAAAAGCTGAAAAGTGACGCTGACTCCAAGTCACTCCCTGCTTGGCAATACTTTATGCCCCTGCCTATCTTCTTTCGTTTCCTTTTTTCTCGTAAACGCCAAACATACAGCTTGCTTGGAACAAACGTTGCTTATCTTACCCTAGACTGAGACCATTAGGCTTAAATTTGATGATAAAAACCCTGTTTATGATTGATTTGGAGTTCAATTTTTTCCGTTGGTCTTGTAACCTGTCATAATTTTGGAATTAAAATAAAATTTCAATTTCTAATCGTACATTAGATTGTTCCGACTGTATAAACATATTATTTTCTCTGTTTCAAAGCCATGTTAACTTTATTGTTGTTGATATTTTTAAAATTTTTTTTATAACAGCGAGAGGTATTTGAAAAGAAAAAGTATACACAGTTCGAAAATCGAAAAAGAAAAAGCAACATTCAATTTTAAAACGGAAAGGATTATTATATACTAGAGTATTTATAATTTATTTATACTGAAGAGTGACTTAAGGACATATACATTTACATCGTGCCTTGAAAGAATCCACTTATTGCTTGATAGGGACTGACTGATGCTAGTCTTTAGTGAAACCAACGAAATATGTTGAAAAAACTGAAAAGAAATATGTGACGGAGATTACTCGGGATGTTTTATAGAAAATAAAACCAATCATAAAGGAGAAAGAAGCTCGATCATGGAACTCAATGGTGATGTTACCATGGAAATTTGAGGCATTATTTTGGAAGAACTTTCCCATTTGAGATTAAGAGAGATGGGTTTGATTAGACTGACAACGAGAGATAAAGAAAGATCGTTCAGACAGATAATGTATGTCAAACTAGTTATCTTTTTGGTTAGAGTGATAATGTCGGTGCATAATTACAAACAAGGAATGGACAAGAGAAAGGTTGGCTTTAAGTAGGATTTTATTTGCCTTACGTAGATCATTAGGAATCTCCACCACAATTCAACTATTGCTAGCTGCTGCAATTAAATTATATTGTTAAAAGACTATTTATTTTCTCCTTCTGGGTTAATCCTTCAAAATTACCTCTTCCTCCTTTTTCAACCCCGACAAAGTCAAATGTGGCGTATATATAAAACCAATTTTTTAAAGAAAATGAATAAATGGGATTTATTTAAAGTGCTTTTCACTGAGACAAAACACATAGGAGACGTTAATGCAGACAACTTAAAACAGAAATAGAGTAACATTCATTCTGTCAGCCATCAAGAGTTTTGAAGTAACACAATATAAAGAAACCAAATTATTGTCCTTAATGTACCAAAAATAATTATTGTACTTGTATTATGGCCTAGTAATTTTGGAGCAAGGAGCTATGCAAGTCATTACATAAAGGAGGTAGAGGCATTCTTCATTACATGATGTCAGTAATTTTGTAATTACACCTTCTTATTATGCTTCGTGAATAGTCAATTTTCGAATTATCATGCTTCATCACCAAAAAGAGGACCAACCTTTCGATTGGATGAAGAGAAAATCTTTTATTATATATAGTCTAACTCAAATTAACTAACAGTATCTAGTATGACTCTTAACTAGATATTGTCATCTAACTAAGCAAAAGTACTGTATTACAACTCTAACTAAATATTTGATATAATTATCTTAACACTCTCCCTCAAACTCAAGGTGATCTAGTAAATGCGAACTTGAGTTTAGAAACTAACTCTTGAAATCAACTAGGAAGATGAGTCTTGGTAAAGATATCAACAGTTTGATTTGAAGAGGTCATAGAACCAAGATGAATAGTCCCTTGTATTACATGATGACGCATAAAATGACAATCAATCTCAATATGCTTGGTGCACTCATGAAACACATCATTGTGAGCAATTTGTATAGCACTATGGTTGTCATAGTGAAGGATAGTGGTAGAAGTTTGGGCATTGCCCATATCTTTTAACAATTGATGACGCCAAAGTATCTCTGAAGTATTATCTGCAAGAGCACAATATTCAAATTCAGTGCTAGAATGGGTTGCTATAGTTTGTTTCTTGCTTCACTAAGAGATTAGAGAATCACCTAAAAAGAAACAATAACATGTAGTTGAATGTCGATATGTGGGATCACTTGTCCACTCATCATCATAATACCTAGATAAAATTAGAGAAAAGTGTGCAAATAAGTGAAGCCCATGAAATAATGTGCCTTTGATATAATGTAGAATACACAAAACTATTGAAAAATGAGATGATGAGGAGTAGCCATAAATTGGCTAACTAAATGAACAACATAAACAATATTAGGATGAGTCATTATGAGATAGACCAAACTCTTAACTAGTTGGCGATATAAAGTAGGAACACAATAAGTATCAAGAAGGCTAAGATGTGAGTTAGAAGTGAGGACAATATGAGTTATATTCATTTTTGTAGCGTTGGTAGCATGGATAGAAGAGATAGATGAAGTAGATCTTTTAGTAGACAAAGTAGATGAATTAGGAGTCATGTGATTACAACAAGAAAAGTCAAGGAGTCAAGATGAATTACTTGGAGTAACAAAGAGAGCAGTGTAAGAAGAGGAATTGGAAGAGATAATCTATTTTAATAGAGCCTCTTTGTCACTTATAGTTAGAGTAATATTTCCTTAAGATGTAGCAATAGCAATGGATCAAGATCCGGATAATGAGGAATCTCTTGTAAGTTTAACTATTTGACCTTTCGATCTAAGTAGGAGATATTCTTTAACATAATGCCCAAACTTATGAAAATATTTGTACATAATTATGGAGAAATTAGAAAAAATATGACCTCGTTGTCTACAATACGTATAAAACTAACCTCAAACTCTTTGGGTGGAAGGTTTGGAATTTATAGTAACATGAGCATTATCTATTCGTGGAGATTTAGCCAAGCGAAAACGTGTCTCCTGAAAAATAATTTCTCGAATAGCAATACACAATGTTGGAAGTGGAATTTGATGTAACAAAGAAGCCTTGATAACTTCATATTGTAGGCGAAGAGCCATGAAAACTTGAATAAGATGAAAATCTGCACTAATTCTAGCTTGAGTCAACTTATTTCAAATAAGGTGAATTTAGGTTAGAAAATCATTTATTGAATGTCCTGATTCTTGTTTTAGATTGTGAAAAGTAATCCACAACTGATAATAGTGAGCAACCTCAATACATTATGGCAAAAAGAAAAAAACCCTAAATCTTTTTTTATAGTATCAAAATTAGCAAACTACACATAAATGTTTGGAAAAGAGGTGTTATAAAACCAAGTTATTACCTAATGATTTTTATTATCCCAATCTTCAAGTCATTCTTTAAACTTGAAAGTAATCTTATTAGCATTTTTTGTAGCTCGAACAATGTCTCTAGTGATAATGTGCCTGAGTTTGCATCAATTAGAAACCTTTTCTTTCCATAGCTTGATTTCTTATGCCATTAGAAGTCTTTTATCTACAAGATTTAAGACTTGTTATGGCATGCAAGCTTTTGAAGTTAATAAAAATTTTACTTTTCAAAAAAAAAAAAAGAAAACGTTTCAAACATTGGAATCATAAATTGTAATTACTTCCAAAATAGTTGCAATTGGTCTAAAAACTTTAGATTTCTCCATCAAACAATCAAAATTGGTGGAAACTAAAAAACTAGATTTAAGTCAAAAGGTGTGGAAACAAAATTTTAAGATAGAAAAAAATGGCTAAGACCTTAGCTTTGATACCATGGTAAATGAAGAGAAAATTTTGTATTATATAAAACTATATTATTATAGAAATAAATGGAATATATTTATACATATATAACTCTAGAATTCTTTAAATTGAAATGCCAGCTATTTAGAAAAATATAGTAAAACTTTCTTCCAACAAGGGAGTATATAATTTTTTTAGCTATCACACTCATCGTGGATTGTGAGAGATGGTGCCTCGGTTAATTTCTGGTTAGACAAATGGATAGATGATGTGCCACTTTGTTCTAAATATCCTTGTCTTTTCTCTTTGGTGAAAGCAAAGAAAATGAAGATCCTTGATACATAGAATAATGGTGCTTGGTCTATCACATTTTAGGCGAAACCTTTACTCTTGGGAAAGGGAGTCTTATGATTCTTCAAACTGTCTTCTGTTATCTTTATGATAAGGAATGAGGATAAACTCAAATGGAACATGATCCCAAAGAAAATTTTTGATGAAAACCTTTTTCTCCTTATTGAATTTTCACCCAAGTGAGTGCAAGGTTTGGTTTCAATCTATTTGGGATTGTCTATTTTGCTCAAGTTACAATGTTTTTGATGGCTTGCGATTCTCCATCCTTATCAAAATCTTTGTTTTCCTCATAAGGAGTCTACTTCAGTGTGGAGCAATTACGATGTTCCTGGTATGGTTTAGTAGAGGAAAACTGCTCACATGTTTTCTTATTATGTAACTTCAATTAGTTCGTGTGTGGTTTTGTTCTCCAATAATGATGGGTTATATGGTGTTCTCTCTCAATACTATAATCATCTTTCTTTCAAGCATGGTTAGATTGTTCCTTTATGGGCATCATACCTAAGCGATGGATAATTATATGTAAGGCAACCTTTTGGTTTCTTTGGTTGGCGTGGAATGATTCCATTTATAATAGCAAGGTATGAGATTGTAATGATATCCTATTGCTTATTAGAATATGTTTCATGCTTTAGGTTCACACTTGTTATGGGGATGATGCAATTGATGATATTGGTTGGTGGTCAGATGCATGACACTCTTCAATTAGAAGGAACCCATTGCACCACCAACTTAAGGTTTCGTGGAAACCATTGTTAATGGTGAATATAAGTTCAATGTGGATGGCTTAACTAAGGGAAAATTAGGCTGGACAGGATGTGGAAGGGTGCTAAGAAACTCTAATGGTTTTGTGGTTAGGGTTTTCTTTAGCCTTCTTAGCATACGTAATTCTAACTATGCAAAGTTGATGGCCATCCTTCACGCTCTGTGCTTTTATTCTTCTTCCCCTTTTTCAAGGTCTCCTTTGACCATTGAATTAGACTCAAAAATCACATTTTCATGGGTAGCTAAAGTTGATCAGAAGCCTTAAGACAAATGACATATTTTCAATGAGATTGATTTATGGCGACTCTCTCTTGGTATGATCTCCTTTGTGCATATCCTTAAGGAAAGTAACTCTTTTGTAGACTCTTTGGCAAAAAATGGTGTTGGCAAAAATCCTTCATTCTCTACTTGGTTGCGATGACACACTTTTTTCATTATGCATCATTGTTGTGGTGATTTTTTTATCTCTATCAGTTTTCGTGTAGCTACTATTTGATTTTTATGTTATGCCTTTTTTTGATTCTTTATTATTCGATTTGCTCTAGTTTAAAGGTATTAAGTACCACCAGTTGTAGTCCATTAAATTTATATGTGTGTGCTTGAACCTTTGGCCCTTGTGGTAGAACTTCTTTGTTACTTTTCATTGATTTTAATACAACCTGATTGATGAGTTGAGAATAAAAAAGGAGAATTTATACTGTACGAAAATTTTAAAATTGAAGAAGAAAAATCTATACAATTATCTCTCAATACTAGATACCATTATCTCTTAAGATATTTAAAGTTTTTTAGGTTGTGAGGAATGAAATTGTTTTTGAAGGGAAACAATGGAATTTAAAGGACTTAGTTTTGTTGGTAAAATTTTAATCCTTCTAATAAGGCAATAAAGAGGGATAACAATGTCTTTGAATCTGTTTGATGGACTGATCTAAGGATAATATCGAGACCACACACTCTTAAGAATGCTATCAATAAAAAGAACATCCAAAGGAAAAACCCTAAGTCTAATTTCTTGAAATTCAATACGGATATCATAAGAGGAAAATTGAGTCCATTGGCAATAAAAAAAGTATTAAGAGGTATTGAAGGTAAATTTTTTTGCTTAATAAAACGATGATTTTATGAAGTATCAAATTAATCTGATACAGAAAACTTAGCAAAGCCAAGAATGATCAACAAAATGATTATAAGATCGGAACCCAAACAGGGTTAAACAAAATGCTTTACAAACAACAAAAAAGTACTAATAGCCCAAGTACATCCAAATCAGACATAAGCAATAAGCAAACATTTTACATAATAATAAACCCCACCCCATTGCATCATGCAAGATCGACACTCTAAGGACAGCATAATAATATAAGCAAACCTTATTCAAACAGGCATGCATCCAATAAAGTGACACTCGAGGTAGTGAATAAAATCACCCCATTCCATAAACCAATAAAGATAGAACAACTTGTTCAGCAATTAATTAGTTAAGACCAAAATACCATAATAGTTGTACATAAACCACCAAGAGAAAGAAGACATATAAAGGGAAGAAAATAAGCCAAATCTCACCACCATGCATAGAACATCTCACCTCGATCAACACCAAATTTCGCTAATGCATCTACCATTGAATTAGCTTCTGAAAAAATATGAGAAAAAAAAATATTACCAATTAAATTGCACAAAACTATCAATCTCATTAAATATCTTCCAAAAATTCCAAGGCCTTGAAGTGCTCTCATTCACCCAAGATATGACAACTTTGGAATCCAATTCAATAATGAGTTTGTATGCACCAACCTATGTAATGGTTGACAATAGTTTCACTACATAAGAAATGACCATAATTTTAGCATAATTAGAATCTTAAACTTCTAATGGTTCATAAAACACCCCACGAATGTGGTCGCGAAAATCATGTAAGACATCGGTGCACCCTACTGGGCTTGATTTACCTCGCATTGAACCATCCACATTAAATTTAAACTTGATATTTCCTTGTGGTAACCATGTCACACCTAACCAAGGTTGCCCTTGTTGCATCAACACTGAAGTTTCCATGATTCAACCCACCATCCATGCTCATCAACCACCTCATGCCCTTTAATCACTTTTACCAATAGCATCGATCTCACCTTGACAAGAAATACAATCTCATCTTTATCCCATTTTTTTGCTTTAAAAATAGAATCATTCTTAGCCACCCACAAAGACTAGATTGTTGCACTACCAAAAACCATCCAACTAGTTTTTGCATAGCCTTCATAGCAGTTATTGTCCCAAGCCTAAATGAAGACCTTAATTGTACAAGGGGTTATTTATGGAAGATTCCACCATTTCAAAATTGCGAACCATACCTTACAACTATGGTAACAAGAAATAAGGATATGGTCACATGTCTCTTCTTCATTACCACATCACCAACCTATTCTTGAATTTTTTGATCACTAGCTCCCATGTATGAAAACACCTAGGATTCGCATCCAATAGAATCCCTAGATACGTAAAAGGTAGAGATCTAACTTGGTATCGAAGAGTCTCAACCATTGTCTCACAAAATTCCAAGGAGGTTCCTACAGTGTAAACAACTGATCTTGAAAAATTAATCTGTAATCTTGATACTAATTTTTGAAAAGTGGCCTTTGAAATTTTTTGTCAAACACCATAGTTGGGAAAAAGGTCTCAAATTATTGAATAGGACTAAAGGATTATGGTTCATTGAGTTCTCAATACATGCAAAAGGCCATGGAAATTTTGGAAGCTCTTTCATCAAATTGATTCATCCTAAGGTGCTATTGGTTGTGTCCTCTTTTGGAATATTTTTCAAGAAGTTAATGGTCATGCAAACTCTTGCAAAAATAGAAGTTGATAATGTTGATCTATTTGTGGCTAGGATTTGACGTGGATAATGTTCCCATATGGGGAGCTATCAAGCTATTAAAGCCACTATGTAGTTATTGATACTAGTTCGTGGATTGACTGTTGTTGTGAAGGGCATTTTTTGATATAGAGACTAGTATTTAACAAAGAACTGATAATGAAATCATTTTTGGATAAGGCATAATTCTCAATTCTGGTTGAGGAAATATATTCAAGTAAGACCATGTGATAGTTCAGACCTTGACTAAATCGTGTTAAAGTTTAGGTAGCTTCCTGCATAACAGACCCACATTTTCAATTCAAAAGATATGTTTGTTAGGTGGATGAAGGCCCTTATTTATAAGCCCAAGACCCATTCTATCTTTTACTGATGTGGGATTCGTGACATACTACCCATCAATTATGCAATGCCTTTCTTACATTCGCCCTTTTTATCCATAGGGAAGAGGGACACACCTTGTTCTAAACCTACCCCAACCTTGATATCTTTCATGGGGTCCCTTGTTAGTGAAAAGTTTGGTAGGCTTTGATACCACTTATCTCATACCCATATTTTTAACCCAAAAGACATGTTGTTTAGGTGGAAAAAGGTCTTTAAGTATAAGCCCAACACCCATCCCATCTCTGATTGATGTGAAATTAGTGACACTTGCTTCTTGTTGTGTTAAAATATTGAGTTGATCACAAGAATTGGGGCATTGCTAGAAATATGGCCTTGGTGTATGTTATTTACTCTCTTTTGATTTTTAAGTATGTTGTTGAGAGATGTTTGTTTATAATCAGGTGAACTATTGCCTTGTTGATGTGTCTAGTTCGATAAAGTAATAATATGATTTCTTAGTAGAAAAAAAAAAGCTATCTCTCAATACTATGATTGCAAATTATAGCCATGGTAAATTTTATATTTAGTAACAAAATTTGTTCACAACAATTTTTATAATGTTATAAAATTTATCTACTTTGCAGCATAAATTTTATTCTACAATAGGTTACTACATATTACACTTAGCAAAATTGTTATAAATTATTTTGTATGTCAAAGCTATTAGTTTGAAAGCATGAAAGGGAGTAAGAATGTAACAAAGAAAAGGGTGGAATAATTGGTACCAATTAGAGCTACCAGCAATATGTTCTTTTCCTTTATCCTTTTTAAGTGGTATTGCTCGTTGATGCCAACCAACATCCCTACTTGATTGTTGGTCAATGACATTGGCAAAGAGATGGAAGGGAAAGGAAAAAGAAATAAAAAACAACAAAGCAAAAGAAGGAAAAAGGGAGACAAGACTTATGCAAGATATGATAGGTCAAATTCATAATATAATTAGATAAAAAAGATTAAAATCGAAATCTGAACTAATAGATTGATAGACCTTATTAAATAAATATGAAAATTTTGAAATAATTTGAATACTTTATTTAAAAAGTTTTTTTGATTAAATTTATGGTAAACGTCTTATATGCTATTCAATGACTATATATTGATTAAATTTTGTGCATGGATATTATTTTGATAATTAACTTTTAGTAAATTTTGATTACATGAATTAATTGTTACCGTTTGTTAAGTTTTGCGTGGTTTTCAAATTTGTGTAATCATCCTATCCAAATTCATAATTTCTTTATGTATGGTACAATTTGAATCTTAGACATAGTTATTTAATGATATATTATTGATAATATGGTAGTTTAGTTAAATTTATCTTTGTAATTGGTTGAATCATGCTTAAGAAATTGGATTTTTTAAGGATCATGATTTTTAAAATTTTCAAAATCAAGAACATCATGATTTTATGTAATTTTTGTACAATTACATTGGGATCGTTGTTTCTTGATAACTAAAAATTGTTACTAAGACCATAACGTTTTGTTAAATCTAATGGCTTGTCAATTGAAGGTGCTATGTTTCTAGGGTTCATAATGTCAAATTTTGTTTTTAATTTGGCTTTTGAAATGAATTTACTTTATGTGTTTTAATTCAAATTTACATAAGGGAACAAGGTTAAATTCATTTGGGGCTGATTATATAGTGTTAAATAGGCAAAATAAAGGACATAGGAGCTCAAATCAAGTTTCAATGGGGGAAGCTACTGTTCATGTGCTAAGATGCTGAAAAACATGAACAGTGCATGTGGATCAAGCCTCATTTCCAACAAAATGCTCCGAACTAGCTAGTATGATTCCCCTACTACTTACGGTTTGGTTTTTTCTCTCAATTGTAGTTCTAAAACTAAGTTTGTTAGATAAATGGATTGACAATAAAATTCTCTCATTTTATTTTCCTAGGATTTATGTCTTTTCATCTAATAAGTCTGGCTTCATTATTAAACATGATCAATGGATTGGTAATAATAGGTATTGGCACATTACTTTTCATGAGATACTGTCAGCATGAGCTGTAATTATTAATTTTTAGGAAATTTTAGGGGGAATATTTTCCTATTTTCTCTTTACTTTGCTTGTACTCCAAGCTAGTCTAGGGTTAGAATACTTCCTTATTTACTATTTTTTTTACTTGCACACCAAGTAGGTTTAGGTTTAGTTGGCTATTATAATTACTTGACTTGCACACCAAGGAGGTTGAGGTTTAGTTAGCTATTATAAATAGCCCTTTATGTAATTCTTTATTTTTTGGTCAAGTAGTTTAATTCTTTGATTAGATCTTGAATATTTTCTACATGGTATCAAAACAGTTCTAATTCAAAAGGAATTCTCTAACGTGAATCTCGTACTCAAAAATCACCATCACATTTTTTTCTTTCTTCTATTCATCTGAAACTACATGGTAGAAACCAATTCCATTGTTTCAACTGAATCAAGCAATTCCATGGTTCTAACCATACCAGGCAACCCAACATCACCAATTATTGGCCACCAAGACAATTCTATGTTTCCTACCAGTATTACATTGGATGAGACAAATTACTCATCATGGTCTCAACTCATAGAGATGTGTATTAGCGCTCGCAACAAAGCTGGATATCTCATTAAGGAAGCAAAAAAACTGCATCCGAAGATCCGAATCTTGAAACATGGATTACTGAAGATCACAAAGTGAAAAGCTGGCTTATTGATTCAGTAAGTCCATCACTAATGCAACGATTTATTCATTTTCCCACAGCCAAGGAGATATGGGAAACTGTATCAAAAACCTTCTATGATGGATCAGACGATATTGGTATTTTTAAGTTGAATTAGATATCTTTCTCTACCAAACAAAATGGTCAACCGTTATCAATATACTATAATGAACTTGTGGCTATTTTTTAGGAAATTGATCACAAGACTATGTTGTAAGAAGGAACAGTTGAAGGTGTAGTCCAATTACATTTTGCGATGGCTAAGCTTCAAGTCCATATTTTTCTAAATGGATTTGATTATGAATTTGATCAGGTCTATGGAGAAATCTTATGAAAAGATCCAAAACTCGATTTGGAAAGCACGTATGCATGTCATGAGAGAATATCAACAAAGACAGACACTGGGAAGCTCTCGTTCGAATCTTGAGAGCACAGCTATGCTAGCCAACCGAACTTGGCAAGGACCCTCAAACTTGTAAATTACATGTAACCCTGGATGTTTCTTTTTATGAATTAGAGCCTTATTATTTAGGGAGAATCTCTTGACTTTTTTTTTAAGGAGGAGAGCTCTAGTGAAGAGAATGTGTTACAATAAGATGGTAGAGAAAAGGAATTTATGGAGTTAGAGGAAATGACTGAACGTTTTTGGAAAAGTGTTCAACAATGTTGTGATAATGTTAATGAAATTGAGAGTGAGTAAGTTCTTCTTGCAAGGGAATTAGGTGTTTCCGTTACAGAGTCCTTAGAATTACCCATGCTTAGGCCTACACCATTAACTGAAGAATCAACCTAGAATGTTCTCTTTCAGGTAATCCAAAATCCCATATCTGATGAGGTAATCTCAAATTCCATAGTTGATGAATCTTATGAAATCTTGAAACCCATATCAGATGAGTTCTATGAAACACATGTTCCTAAATATTCACAAAGATCAAATAAGGGAGTCCCAAAGAAACAATATGAACCTGATCCTAAAGCCAAGGTCAGTTACCTAATTAGCAACTATGTGTCCTCTTATAGATTGTCTGAATCGTATGCACTCATTATTAATCAATTATCCACTGCATCTATTGTGAGTAGTTTGCAAGATGCATTAAAAGGTTCGAAATGGATCAAGGCGATGAACGAAGAAATGGAGGCTTTGCAAAGGAATGCTACTTAGGAACTGGTTTCCTTACTCGAAGGAAATAAGACGATTGGATGTATGATGGGTATTTATAGTGAAACTTAAAGCAGATGGAAGCATTGACAGTTATAAAGCAAGGTTAGTTGCAAAGGGGTATACACATAGGTATGGGGTGGATTATCAAAAGACTTTTACACTAGTAGCAAAGATCAATACAATTCTTATTCTCATATCTATAGTAGCAAATTGAGATTGGCCTTTACAACAATTTGATGTTAAAAATGCTTTCCTCAGTAGAGACTTAGAGGAAGAAGTCTACATGGAGTTACCACCAAGAATTAAACACAGTTTTTTGTGTAAAAGGAAAGTTTGTAAACTGAAAAGGTCACTATATGGGCTGAAATAGTCACCTAGAGCTTGGTTTAGGAGGTTTACTTCTATAATGAAAGCATTTGGTTATAAGCAAGTAACTCAGACCATACTTTGTTTATAAAACACAAAAAGGGGAAGGTAACAGCTTTAATCGTGTATGTTGATGATATGGTTTTAAAGGGAGATTACCCATATGAAATGAAAGCATTACAAGAATATTTGGATGCTAAATTTGAAATGAAGGATCTAGAGCAACTTAAATATTTCTTAGGGATTAAGGTTGCCAGATCGAAATAGGGGCTTTCCTTTTTGCAACGGAATATATGCTAGATCTTTTAAGCAAAATGGAATGCTTGCTTGCAAACTAGTAGACATGCCCATATAGATGAATCATAAGCTTGGAATTTTTCCAGATCAAGTTCCGACAGATAAATGTTGTAATTAGTGGTTGGTTGGAAGATTAATTTATTTGTCACACACAAGACTAGATATAGCTTATGCTATAAGTGTCGTAAGTGAGTTTATGCATGCACTAAGTGAAGAACATATGAATATAGTATATCAAATCTTAAAATACTTAAAGAGTGCTCCGTGCAAAGGTTTGTTGTTCTCGAAAAATGGTGTCTTTGACATTAAAGGATTTACGGATTCCAATTGGCAGGTGATCAAACAACTAGAAGATCCACATTTGGTTATTTTACTTTCGTGGCAGGTAATCTTGTCACTTGGAAAAGTAAGAAGTAGAAGGTTGTGGCAAGATCAAGTGCATAAGCTGGATTTCGGGGTATGGCTCATGGTGTATGTGAATTATTATGGATTAAGAGTATTCTAAAAGATTTGGGAATTGAATATGCAAAACCTATGAATCTTTATTGTGATAATAGGGCAGCCATTGAAATTGCACAAAAATCCGGTACAACATGATCACACAAAGCATGTTGAAATTGTTCGACATTTCATCAAGGTGAACCTCGATCAAAAAATTATACAATTTTCATTTGTTCAGTCTGAAGGTCAGTTAGCTGATATTTTCACGAAAGCAGTTTCAAGGAAAGTGTTCCATGGTATAATTGACAAGTTGGGCATGGTCGATATCTATTCTCCAACTTGAGGAGGAGTGTCAGCATGAGCTGTAATTATTAATTTTTAGGAATATTTTAGAGAAAATATTCTCCTATTTTCATTTTACTTTACTTGTACTCCAAGGAAGTTTAGGGTTAGAATACTTCTTTATTTACTATTTGTTTTACTTGCACATTGTCACGACCCAATTTTCAGACCATGACCGGTGCATAGGCCTAATGGACGTAGCCCACTAAGCCCAAGCAAGCCTATCTATATGACCTGTTTATCATTCCATCAAAGTTGCTAAAGTCACATTTCATAATTTCAATTCAAAATATTGATAACGATTGCCAACTCGTTGTGGCATTACCAATCAAAATATACATATAAGGTCTAAGGCATACATCTTAGTACTTTACATCACATGTACGTATTTACAACAAAAATGACTCTTGGCTTCCAGCAGAGTGACCAAGGTGAAGGTGCGGCTACGAAATGCCAAGATACCTACCAAGGATAAGAATCTATGAGGACACCTCGACCTAGTTACCGACTACCTCTTGATCTAAAAACATGAAGTTGAAAACAATGAGTATAAACCTAGTGAGTGAACGAAAGAAGAGAACAAGCAATCGATAAGAGAAGTTAAGAAATCATAATGCACTTATTTTCAAAAACAATGCAATTTAGTTTATTTCTTATTAAAACCCCTCATTAACCCTTAATGAATTAATCACTTGAAGATAAAAGATCCATGTACAATAAAGGATTTGAAGAGTGAAAACTTTAATATCATTCAAGCAAGTCAAGTGAAACGACGAGTCCTCACTGTAGCGGGAAGGCATTCTCACTAGATGAGGGTTTCTCAACTGGCTGAGGGTTTCTCTCTAAAACCCCTCATTTCAAACTTAATTAAACAAATTTCTTAATGTTGGGAGTCCATGATCAATTGTGGTGTTAATGATATGAAAAATGGGGCAGCAATCAAACAAGGTAGCATGCAGAACAGAAAGTTTCTCGCTGCAGCAAGATTTATGTGACAAAACAGAATGTTTCTCGCTGCAACGAGAAGCATCAGCAACTTTCTCTCTGCAGCGAGAACTAGGCCAGTATAACCCTCCAAACTAGAGAGTTTTTTGCTGTAGCAAGAAATAGGAAACCAACAACAAGTTTTCATTCTCTCAAGAAAAGGCCATTTAGCTGCAAAGATAGAATCAACTTGAACATGCTTAGGAATTTCCAAGGTTCAACATGCAAGATTCACATGTGTTACAACCATATACCATACTCATGAACTTTTTATAACACACACACACACACACACACACACACACACACATATATATATATATATATATATATATATATATATATACTACNCACACACACACACACACACACACACACACACTATATATATATATATATATATATATATATATATATGCATACCATCCCATCATCATCAACTCATGTGCACTCCCACACTGCATATAGATGGGTCATCATCAGCTCATGTGCACTCCCATACAGACATAGCTGGGTCATCATTATCACATAAAAAGGAACATCCAATGCATATTATACATATCAACATATTGTGATAACACATGAATCATTTATATGGCACATTTTCACAAGATAGAAACATTCACCAAAGGCTTATTCCCTAGGATTTTTAAGAAAAAGTTGGATAAAATCATTCAAATGTTTCACCTCGAATACATCTACATTTCTAAAGAAATTTTGAAATGCAAGTTCACTCACCGGTATTCGTTAAATCTTTACTCGACTCTAACTTCTTCTAATGGTCCTAATGCTGCAGTGGGGCTTCGTTGGAACTTATCATCACATTAGCATCATCACCATCAGCCCAACTTGGTATTAATACTATTCCAAAGCTATTTTCTAAATTGAGTTCTACTAGTCATTCCTACTAGCTACCAACTACCATTAAATGACTATTATTTGCACTACTCTAGTCACACTAAAAATAATTAAACAATCTCAACAATAAAACACTTACAAATCAAATTACTAGACATTATCAACAACTGAAATATCAACTCAATTTCAACACTCACCTTGCTAGATTTGTAATTGGATTCTTGCTCAAGAATTCCCAAACTATTATAGAGTCTTTCTTTCTCTCTCTAAAACACCTAGCTAGTGAGGGAAAGTATTGGTTTAAGATTTTGGAGGGTTTTTAAGGTGAAAGAGTAAAAGAGCACAAAGGGCTAGTGAAAAGGTGCACAAAAGCATGAAATTTGAGACTAACTTGAGAGAGTTATAGAAGCTTGAAAAGAACTCCTATGGAGGATGAAGAAACATGAAAGCGGAGAAAGAAGAAGAAGAAGAAGCTGTTGGAAATGTGAGAAGAAGCTGTTGGAAGATGATATTTATAGCTCAAGTTTATCCAACTCCACTTAAATTATGAAAATGCCCTTAACTAGTTGGCTTGTTCTCTTTCAATCCTTTATGCAGTCTTTTTACTCTTTTGACACTCGGACAAGGTCCATAATAGTTTGAAAATACTCGAGTTCACAAAACTTAAAAATTTTTACTGGAGATGAAAAATGACCATTTTACCCCTACCTTGGAAATCATCATTATTTTTATTTTTTTCATCATTTTACCTATATTTTCATCATTCATTTATGCATTAGGCCTACTTAGGCCTTAATATTGTTTAAAAAAACTTACTTTTAGGGGCTCACTAAAGAAATGATGAAATTACCCCTGGTCAGTGATATTGTGTCTACTTCTAGCTATGAGTCTCTAAAGATCAAGGTCTCACACACACCTAGTAGGTTTAGGTGTAGTTGGCTATTATAATTACTTTACTTGCACACCAAGTAGGTTTAGGTTAGTTAGCTATTACAAATAGCCCCTTATGTAATTCTTTTTTTTTTTTGATCAAGTAGTTTAATTCTTTGCTTAGATCTTGAATATTTTCTGCAAATACACTTTGGTTGGGAATTCAACAAAGGGAGGATTTCTTTCTTTTTTTTTGATTAAAAATTTCTATCCTCATAAACTAGTCCTAATAAAATCATTTGGAAAGAAACCTTTAATGGTTTTTACTATTCTCTATATCTTTTCACAAAGCTTTCTATGCCTTTTTCCTGCATCCTCAAAGCTTTTGGAAAGTTGTTTGGTCTAAGTTTGCCCCTTTTAAATTGAAAATCTTTTATTGGTGAGATTATCTACCAAGATCACTATCAAAGCCAAATTACTTAAAAGGGGCTTAGATGCTAAATTTTTCAAATGCCCTTTTTTTTCTTGAATGAGTTGGAATATGTAAGTCATTTATTCTTTACATTATGTTTCACTTGGAATATTTGGATGATGTGTTGCAAAATTTATGGTATTTCGTGGTTTGCCCCTGGTGGCGTGACCTCTTTATTTTTATATTGGCTTTATTATTCCCCTATTTCGTAGAAAAGGTGGAATTGAAAAGTGCTTTTCAATGTTGCCACTTAGTCGCTTTAGCACTTTTGAAATAATATGGGGTTTAGGGGCAAGCACTTTGACCAAATGCAACTCTTGGATATTATTAAAGTTCACCTAGCTTTCTGGTGCAAGGGTAAATGGCTTTTAATGTCTGTTTTAGTCATTGATTTCTTATCAAACCCTTCTACAATCTCTACTTTCTGTGTGAATAAAAAATCTCACTTTTTTACTTCATGGACTTGTCCTTCTTAGGGCTCCCTAAAACTTAATGTCAATGGCTCAAGTATTAAGAAGACGGGCCTTCTAGCTATAGGGGGTGTATTACGCGATCATGCAAGCATCATCAAAAGCGTTTCTTTTAAGTCTATTGAAATTAAAGATTCTAACAATGATGAATTTATGTATATTAAGGAATATATAATTTTCTTTATATCTTATTCCTTGGGACACCTTTGATTATCTCTTTATTGAAGTGATTCCAGTAATGAAATTATTTGGGGTAGCAATCATACCATTGTTCCTTGGCTTATGAAACATATCTCTAACTTCGTTGAAAACCTTAAGTTGGCATTTAGTATTTTACCACTTCATGATTTCAATGGAATGTGATTGATGGGCATTAAATTTTTAGAAATATAACATTCTAGTGTTTGGTATATGTCATGATCCAAACTCGGGCTTCATGACTAGCGCAAGAGTATCGATGTGAGTTACCCTCTTAACCCATGCAAGCCTAAAATGAATAAAGCAAAAAAATGCTTAGAATTACATCATGGAACTCATTGCCATGGAACAATATGTCAAACATGAATGAACATATTATATCATAAAGGATATGTATATATCATATTAAGTTTGCACACTCATGTGCTCAAATGCGGAAGCAATACATATCAAATTAACAAGCATGGCCATTTAGTGGCAAATACAAAGTGTAGCCATCTCATGGCAACTCTCAAAATACATGTCATATAATACAAAGCATAAGCAAAATATTGTCCATAATAGTCAGACATAATTGACCAACTTAAATAGGACTAGCAGAGTATGACTCAAAAACCATGGGTTAAGGCCTACTGGATGGCATATGATTGCCTACCTAAGACTGACTGAAGTGTTGGCTTTTCCCAAAGGACTGCGAGCCAATCAACTATTGATATGCAAAACAAGTGTGCCTTACATGTGTGAGTTATAAATAACTCCATGAGTAAATACGATGAGGGGGAATTAGCTCAATGGAAGAGTGTTTATCAAAGATACTTTATAAAAACAATGCTAGTAATCCATTTCAAAGAAATAACCAAGTTACCTTTCAACCATATCAAACATTGAAAAGTTTGGGAATTTAACCCCAAGCAAAATCGAGCATCCCAGGGTGCGAGTTATATGCCAAGTATGACCACGTACCAAACAAAACGTCAATACCATTGTCTCGACAGATACAAACTCATTAGAAAGAAATTTATAAAGTTTTATTGAAACCCATTCTTGAACCTTGAACTAAAACCAAAATTTGTAAAGTGTTCAAGTATTCCCAAAAAAATGATTTGTAAACATTGGGTTTTAAAGCTTTTGTAAAAGATGTTAGGGAAAGCAAGGTTTGGTTTCAAGAAAGTGAAATAATGTGGTTACCCTTATAAAACCTTTGAAGAAAACTGAGGACTATAAAAAATAACGTAATTCATAATAAATTTCGTATGTCAAGTCTAAATGCCATAGTTGGGGCATTTACCCAACCTAAGATTAAGGTCGAGACGAATATTGAATCTAAATGTCGACATCAACAAATGCAAATCTCAAGTACTAAAGTCGAAGCAATATCAATAGAAAGTCCAAATTTCAAAACAAATACCAGGTTCCAATTTCATAATGTCAAATATCATTTCAAAGAAATCGTGTAGGACTAAGTAGCATGGACAACCAAATCAAAGTGTGCCGTAACACCAAAGGGGTTGAATACATGATAGTTGTTAACCGTATAGCAAAAGTGGTAGGATTATGTCAATTACCAAACGAAACCAAATCAAAGAGGTAGGACTCTATTAACTAACTGATCAAAATAAAGCATTGTGCACAATGGCTAGTGTTTACTGTCACTAGCTACAGGTCCATAACTCAAGTAGGCTCTACTAAAACATTTTTGTATTATGTTTCCAAATGTCCAAATACTCAATCCCATATGAAAAGATGAAACCAATCACCATTCAAGAACAAAGGGTTCAATAGAATGAAGTTAAGTGTACAGAGTTCATTTCCAAGCAAGGTATATTCTCTCTCATCAACAAACTAAAATTTGAAGCAAAGGCTAAATCAAATCATTTTAAATTTCTAAACTTTGTAATCATTCAACTAGTCATAGACAAATATAAATTTTTGAGGCATCAAACTTTTCAAAGGCTTGATCCCCAAGCACAAAACTATATACATAGTATCATATTTTCATAATATATCTAGATTTCATTAAACTGTCTTTAAAACATTATTCATAGCATAAAAGTTCATCAAAATACATTTTAATGTGAGGTTGTAGAATAGACATGCATAATTATAGTAGAATAATTAAAAAAAGTTGTATCCACCCATTTCTTGGAGGGTGCCTTTTTTCCTCTTGGCACCTTTCATCGAAAGCGTAATTTTTTCAACAACTCAAATTACTCTAATATCACCTAGAAATGATATTCAAATATAAATACTCTCAAAATCTCAATTAAATGATATTCAACCACCAATATCCTCAAAACTCCTAAAAATTTTAGAATACTTTGAATACCCATTTTCAACCCTATGTAATCTTCACTTATTTCCAATTATGTCGACCAAACTTTCATCTAAACTTCATACCCATTAAGTAAACAACTTATTTTACCTATGTTTTCTTTTTAGTGAGTTTCTAATGGAGCGATCTAGCCAAATCCTGAAAACTTAGAAAATTTATAGGTTTTAGAAAGAGAAAACAAAAATCATAAAAACCAAGCTTTTGGGGGTGAAAATCCTTCCCTTTGGCACTTAGAATCCAAGATTTGTCGATGAAGTTTAAAGATTTTGAAAGGTAGAAAATTTGAGAGAAAATGGGTGGAGGAATAAGGAGACAAGAGAAAAATGAGAAATTTTTGGGTTTTTGGGCTTTTAAGCACATTTTAAGCTGACTAGGCAGCCTAGGATTGACTATGGAGAGTCTATAGTTGATCTTAGACTAGTAAGTTTGGTAGTCTACCCATTTCCCTTTCATAGGATTGACTATAATAGGTCTATAGTAGATCTTGGACTAGAATGTCCATTTTTGCCTAATTTTCCTTCACAGGATTGACTATAGAGGGTCCATAGTCGATCCTGGACTAATAAGTTGGCATTTCCTTCATTTTTCTTCCTAAGATCTACTGCAGATGGCATATAGTTGATTCTTGGCCAAAACCTTTGATTCCATTTGCTTTTTACTTCACAAGATTCGACCCTCTATGCACTAGGAACTTCCAAGGTTTGAATTTGTGAAAATTGTTTCCTTTAAGGCCTAATCTCATTCTAAATCTCTCTCACAACCTTCATGACTTTTTTTTATGACTTTGAAGGATGAAATGGAGGTGTTTAAGTCAAAAAAGGTATTTCCTAAGCTCACCAAGTTAATTGTCTAAGTGACGAATTTACAGGTTTCACAGTATAATGGGTAAATACTTATCAAAATCTTAGGAAGATAATATTTGCAGTGTTTTTGGTTCACAAGCTCTTTACTTTTATTGTGGTGTTAATTTCTAAATCACTATTTTGTATGAAAATGCAACTTTCATCACTTGCATACAAAGAGGCGTCTATGGCTTGGGTAGAGCTTATCATCTTCCTTTCAAGTTGTTAAGCTTGAGCTCAACCTAACTTGCCCATTTAACTATTATTTTATTACTAATGTTGGATTGATGGATTTACCTTTGAAAGGTAGTAGGTTTACTTGGAGCAATAATAAGAAAACTTTTTCTCTTAGTCGTCTTGATCATTTTTTGGTGGCTGTTGATTTTCTTGAGTGGAAGGCGAATTTAATTCAAATGTGTTTTCCTAGTTTGATCTCTGATCATATTCCGGCGTGTTGGATAGAGGAAAAGATAAATTGAGGGCTAAAACCTTCTGATTATTTAATCATTGGCTCAATAACAATGATTTTCATAAAGTTTTTAAGGAAGCTTAGGATGTTAGTGGTTAAAGGAGTTTAGATATTTGGAAGCGATTAATGGACATTAAACATAAGATTAAAGTTTGGCAGAAAAAGAGTTATGGATTAATGAAAAATGAGATCAAAGACCTTGGAGTGGCAATTTTGGGGAAAGGTTGTCACTTTGTAAGAAGGTAGAGGCAACAGACTTGTTAGTAGGGAAATTGTTTCAATGAAGGCGAGGTTGTGGAAGTTGTACAAAGACAAAGAGAAATCTTGGCATTAAAAGTCTTATGTTAAATGGTTTCTTAAAGGCGATTGTAACATGAAATGTTTTCATGTGGTTGCTTCTAACAGAAAGAGAGTTAATTTCGTTGATTGATTGGTGGTTAATGATAAGGTTGCGGATAAGCCTGTGGAAGTCAAAAAAGAGGTTGCAAGGTATTATGAGTCTTTGTATGGCTTTAGAGGAGTGGCCAAGTTAAGAGATTTCAATTGCAATTTTCTTAATTTAAAAGAGCAGTTTGTTGATATGATTGAAAGACCTTTTTTAGAGGAAAAAGTCTAGGGTGCTATTCACGAGTGTGATGGGAATTAGCCACCCAGGCCAGATGGGTTTAATTTTAATTTTTTTAAGAAGTAGTGGATGCTTATTAAAGATGGTATTATGTAGTTCGTGGAAAACGTTTACCATACGGGGATTATGGAGGCAAGTATTAACAACTCTTATGTTACTTTGATTCCTAAAGTCTCTAATATGAAATGTTTAAGAGATTATTGTTCGATTAGTTTCGTGAGTAGTCTTTACAAAATAACTACAAAAATCCTTGCAAATTGTATCAGGAGTGTTATTGAAGAAGTGGTGGGCAAGACTCAATTTGCTTCCATTAAAAAAAGGTAGATCCTTGATTGTGTTCTTGTCGCTGATGAAGTGGTTAATGGAATAAGGAAGAAGGGCTATGGGGGTCTTATCTTCAAGGTTGATTTTAAAAAGGCCAACAACAGCGTTGATTGGGATTTTTTAGATTTGGTGATGGGTAAAATGGGTTTCAAGGAAATATAGAGGAAATGGTTCAGATCGTGTGCGTCGTCAGTGTTTATTTCAGTTTTTATTAATGGAATTCCAATGAGACAATTTAGGATGAAGAGGGATTTATGACAGGGGTGTCCTTTATCTCCTTTTTTATTTAATATGGCTGTGGAGGCCTTTGCTGTTTAATGAAGAAGGTTGTTGTTATTGGTTTGGTGAAAGAAATTGAGGTTGGAAGGAACAGTTGCAAAGTATCTCATTTGCAATTTGAGGATGATACACTTGTTTTCTGTGAGAAGAACTTGGAAGAGTTGTTTAATATAAAAAAATTGCTTAGATGTTTCTAAATAACTCAAGACTCAAGATTAATTTTTTGAAGAATTCACTTTTTGGTGTTGGGTTGGAGGAGGATATTCTCAACTATTGGGCAGATTTCATCTATTGTAAAATAGGTTCTTTTCTTACCACGTATCTGGGATTGCCACTTGGTGCCAGGTCTAATTTGCTAAGCATCTGGACACTTGTTGTGGATAGATTTAAGTCAAGATTTAATGGTTAGAAATCTAAGCTTTTGTCCATTAGTAGGCTTCCCTTGAGTAAATCTATGTTCTCCAATTTATCAATGTATTTTATCTCTTAGTTCTTGTTGCTAGCATTTATAAAGAATGAGCTTGATAGCATTCAAAGGAGTTTTTTATAGGGCTTATATAAAGGGAAAAGGAAGTTGCACTCGGTTAATTGGGAGACCATTTGTAGTCTAATTTCTTGTGGTGGCTTGAGAATTACTGATCTAGGAGTGAAAAACAGAGCACTCCTCAATAAGCGGATTTGGAGATTTGGCAATGAGTTTGGTAATTTGTGGCGGAGTGTGATTGTTGAAAAGAATAAATATAATCCTTCTGAGTTGATTCCAAAAGTGTCAAACAACAGGAGTGATACTTTTGTGTGGAGCAACATCTTTTCTCCCCTTTCCCCCTCTAATGGTTATCATAATGTGGTTAAGGTAGGTTTGGGTATTTTGCATGATGATGGTAGAAATTTGCTTTACTGGCATGATAATTGTCTTAATGACAAACCTCTTAAGATTTTTTTTTTATGGATTTTTGTTAAAATATGGTAATTGGGTGAATAAGGAGCGAATTTGTGACGTTAAACTTAGAAGGAGACTTTTCAATTGGGAGGAACGTCAATGGGAAGTTTTCTACCAAAGAATCAGGGATATCTCTCTAGATCCTAATACAAGACACAAAATTATTTGGAAAGGATTATCTAGTGGTTTATATAAAGTTAAAGATTTTTGTAATGTTGTTTGTTTTGGTGACTATAGTAATAGTTCAAATTGGAAATCGGTTTGGTGTGGGCTTACTCCATTTAAGGTGAAAGTCTTTTATTGGCTTCTTTTGTGAGGCAAATTACAGATTAAAGTTGAACTCATGAGAAGGGGCATTTTAACATGTAATTTTATTACTTGTTTATTTTGTAGGAATGATATGGAATCTATAAATCATCTTTTCTTTAATTATGGTGAAAGCTGAAAAATTTGGAATACCTAGTGTAGCGAATATGGTATAAAGTGATCAGCTTCTAAAAATGCTTGGGACTTTTTTAATTCATGGAATGGGTTAATGTATAATATTGATTGTTTACTTTTGTGGAGAATGGCTTTCTATGCCATTGTGTGGTTTTTATGGCTTTTCCGAAATGATATGGTTTTTAATGGGAAGTTATGGGATTGTTCTCAATGTTTTGATTTAATTAAGATTAGAGTTGCTTGGTGGGCTAAATGTAAGTGGGTGAATATTTCTAAGTCTATTTTGGATATTTATAAAAATCTGAGTTTAGTGATTAAACCAAATATTTCAAAAATGGCTAGAAGTGATGTTCAATGATTTCCTCCTAAACTCGATCAACTCAAATTTAATATGGATAGGGCTTCTAAGGGTTGCCTAGTGTTGGCTCCATTAGTTTTTTATGATAATAAAACGTTCCCATTCATCTGTGTCTAATATTTCTACTTAAGTGTGCAGGACAAAAAATATATGCAAATAAATAATCAATCATTCAAATGCACATATCAAAGAGCATAAGAATAAGGAAGTCATAATTGATCAACAAGACAGAAGCCCCTTAGTCGATTAATGTAGAGTTAGTCAGCTAAGATTTAAATCAAAAGTTGGTGGGCTGAAGAGTATTGAAAGACAAAACCAACTTAGTCGACCAAGAAATAAGTTAGTCGACTAAGTGCACACTGCCAGAAACTGGAATCAGAAGACAGAGACGACTTAGTCGACTAAGATATCGGTTAGTCGACTAAGAGCATTCTGCTAGAAATTTTGAATTATGCACTAGAAGACAGATTAATTGCCAGAACTGCAACAAAACTGTTTCCAATGGTCAGAAACTGTTTAACACATTTTAGAACTGATTTTTCAAGTATAAAAGAGGGTTCTAATGGCTAGAAATGTATTGAAGGCTTCCAAGAACACAAAAAAGGCTAAAAAACCTACAAATACTTATTGCTCATTTACTGCACTCAACTCTTATCCTTGTAATTGTGATATGCACTTCACTTTGTACCACTTAGATGAAGTCAATGATCATAGGTACACATTTATTTCTCTTCTTCTTATATACTTAGAGTGTGCGAGACACTCTAAGGGATTTATTCAAGCTTAGATTGCTTGATTTAGTGTATAGGTTCTAACTTAGCCTTGAAAAGTTAGTTGTTGGGTTTTGGTTGATCCCGTGAAAAACCATTGTTGTAGGTTGTGGTTGAGCCTTTGAAAAACCACTATGGGTTTTGGTTGAGCTCGTGAAAAATCGTTGTGAAAGGTTGTGGTTGAGCCTTTGAAAAACCACTTTGGGTTTTAGTTGATCCCGATAAACACTATTGTGAAAGGTTTTAGCTAAGCTTGGTAAAAGCCATTGTAAAGCTTGGTGAAAGCTTGTGAATTTCATTGGTTCATAGTGGATTAGTTTGGAAAATCCTTGGTTGGATAATCAAGGTAGTGGATGTAGGTCTTGGACCAAACCACTCTAAATTCCTACGCATTATCTACTCTGTTTTGATTTTCATTGCTTTTCAAATTAGTTCCTCATCTTGCCAAGAGCCAAAAAGTGCTATTCACCCCCCCTCTAGCACATTTATTTGGGACCAACAAGTGGTATCAGAGCCTAACCCCTGTTATTAAGGTCTAACACCCTTGAGAAGATCCAAATGGCTCTACAAAAATCAGTAGTTGTTGAGGGACAATCAACACCCTTGAGAAGATCCAAATGGCTCTACAAAAAAGATTTTGAAGTTATGAAATTGGAGCTGGACAATAGAACTGAAGCTTTGCAAAAGGCAATAGATGAAAATGTTACTCTTAAGAATTTAAGTAAAGAATCATAAAAAAAGAGCACAAATTTTAGAAGAAACGTAAGTGACTTTTCCCCTAGATGCTATGTTTGTGATAAACTTGGTCATTTAACTTAGAGCCGCTATAAAAGAAGAAACACAAAGAAAACAAAAATGATTTGTAGCCCATTGCTACATTGCTACAAACCTTCAATGACCCATCAAAGTATGGGTACCTATTAAGAAAAATTGAAAACTTGTTTTGTAGGTTGAGCTACACTCAAAAGATACATGTTTAAAAGCTCAACTAAAGAAGAAGCAGCCTTGGTATATGGACAATGGCTGCTCAAGGCACATGACAGGAAATGAAATGCTATTTGCACAGCTAGACAAGAAAAAGAGAGGAACCATATCCTTTGGTGATGATTCAAAAGATAAAATACATGGTATAGCAATGGTTGGTAAGAACTCCAAAACTCAAATCAGTCATGTGTTATTGGTTAAAGGCTTGAAACATAATTTATTGAGCATTAGTCAATTGTGTGATAAAAGATTTAAAGTATGCTTTGATTCAAATAAGTGTGAAGTGATAGATATAAGCATTAATAAAGTCTTATTTATAGGAAGAAGATTAAAGAATATGTATGTTGTATTTCTTGAAGATCTTGAAATGAATTGTGAAATGTGTTTAGTAGCAAATGCTGAAAATAATAGCTGGCTATGGCATAGGAGACTAGAACATGTGAGCATGCATACTATGTCAAAATTAATTAAGAAAAATGTAGTTGTTGGACTGCCAGATATAAAATTTGAAAATGATAAAATATGTGATGCTTGCTAACTAGGAAAACAAGTTAGAACATCCTTTAAGACTAAGAAGATTGTGTCAACAACTAGATCTCCTGAATTGCTGCACATTGATCTATTTGGTCCAATAAGTATAACTAGTCTAGGAGGAAAATCTTATGGCTTTGTAATAGTTGATGACTACTCTAGGTACACTTGGGTTTACTTTCTTGCTCATAAGAATGATGCTCTACCAGCATTTATAAGTCATTGTCGGAAAGTTGAGAATGAAAAAGGACTAGCCATAGTTAGTATTAGGAGTGATCATGGAGGAGAGTTTGAAAGTGATGAATTTGAGAAATTTTGCAATGAAAATGGGTTGGATCATAATTTTTCTGCACCTAGAACACCCTAGCAAAATGGAGTTGTAGAAAGGAAAAACCGAACCTTAAAAGAAATGGCTAGAACTATGCTATGTGAGAATAACCTATCAAAATATGTTTAGGTTGAGGCAGTGAACACAGCAGCGTATATACTTAATAGAGTCTCAATTAGAGCCATGATATCAAAGACTCCATATGAACTTTACAAGGGTAGGAAACAAAATATTTCACACCTTAGGAGTTTTGGTTATAAATATTTTGTGTTAAACAATGGAAAACAGTCCTTAGGTAAGTTTGATGCAAAGAGTGATGAGGCAATATTTTTAGGATATGCATTAAACTCAAAGGCTTATAGAGTTTTCAACAAAAGAACTTTAACTATTGAAGAATCAATCCATGTAGTTTTTGATGAGTCCAATGCCTTACAAAAGGAAATTCATGATGATGATGATGATGATGTAGAGATCCTAGAAAAGAAAATGGAAGAAATAAGCTTAGAGAACAATAAGAATAATGAAGAAAGCTCACCTAGAAGAGAAATTGAAACTCCACCTCTAGAAAATTTGCAAAGAACAGGAATTTAGCATAGTGATCTTCCAAGGAGTTGGAGATATGCAAAAGACCATCCACAAGAACAAATCATAGGTGACATTTCTCAAGGAGTTAAGACTAGGAGAGCAACAAGAGAGACTTGTGAGTTTTCAGCTGTCATATCTCAAATTAAGCCTAAGACATTTGAGGAAGCAGAAAACGAGGAAAGTTGGATATTGGCCATGCAAGAGGAACTTGATCAATTCAAAAGAAACCGTGTGTGGTCATTAGTCTCTAGGCTTTTAAATCGCCCTATTGTTGGAACAAAATGGGTGTTTAGAAATAAGGTAGATGAGTAAGGAAATGTAGTTAGAAATAAACTTAGGTTAGTAGCCCAAGGATACAACTAAGAGGAAGGAATTGACTATGATGAAAGCTTTGCACCGGTTGCTAGGATTGAAGCCATAAGGTTGTTGCTTGCTTTTGCATGCTTTATGAATTTTAAATTGTACCAAATGGATGTAAAGAGTGTATTTTTAAATGGATTCATTCAAGAGGAAGTGTATGTTGAACAACCACCAGGATTTGAAGACTTTGAAAAATCAGATCATGTTTTCAAACTTTATAAAGCCTTGTATGGATTGAAACAAACTTCTAGAGCTTGGTATGAGAGGCTTTCAAAATTTCTAGTTGAAAAAGGATATGTTAGAGGTAGCATTGATACTACATTGTTTATTAAAAGATACTTAAAGGATTTAATTTTTGTTCAAATTTATGTGGATGACATTGTATTTGGTGCAACTAATGAGGCTTTATGCAAGAACTTTGTTGAAAAGATGCAGGGTGAATTTGAGATGAGCATGATGAGAGAGTTGAAGTATTTTCTTGGGCTTCAAATCAAACAAAGTGAGAAAGGAATCTTCATTAACCAAGAAAGATACACTCAAGACATGCTCAAAAGGTTTGATATGCTAAAGCTGAAATCAATTTGTACACCAATGAGTCCATCCACCAGACTTGATTTAGATGAAAAAGGAAAAGATGTTGATCAAAAGCTCTATAGAGGTATGATCGGATCACTTCTTCATTTAACAGCTAGCAAGCTTGATATACAATTCAATGTGTGTTATGTTGTGAGACCTCAACCCTTATAGGCTCATAACTATGCATAGACGCAATAACAAGGGCCATGGGTAGTTTCATCATTTTCTCTAAAAAGCTCCCAGAAGAAGGTTTTATGATATTTTTAAGGTCTAAATAGGCAAAAGACCAAATAAATAATGTGTAATGATGAAAACACGAAGAAAACTAGAAGTTTCGATAATTTTCACAACAGGGGTAAAATGGTCATTTTGTACCCTGAGTCAAAATTTTAAGTTTTTTGTAAAGCAGAGTAGTTTAGATCATTGTGGACCTTGTCCTAGTGTCAAAAGAATAAAAAAATTTCACAAAGGATTGAAGAAGAACAAGTTAACTTGCTATAGGGCATTTTCGTAATTTCAAGGGGAGTTGGATAAGTATGAGCTATAAATATCTTTCTTCCAGCAGCTTCCTCATTCTCCAGTAGTTTTTCTTCTTCTTCTTCCTTCTTCCCTCTCATGTTTCTTCATCCTTCATGGGAGTCCTCTTCAAGCTTTCATAACTTTCTCTCTCAACCTTCAATTTTCATGCCTCGGTGCACCTTTTCATGAAATCCTTATGCTCTTTCATTCTCTCACTTTAAAACCCTTGAAAAATCCCACTTTCATACTTTCTCTCACTAACTAGGTGTTTAGAGAGAGAAAGAGAGAGAAAGCTCCCATAATAGCTTGAAAAATTTATTGGAAAGAATTTCAAAGTTTCAAGCTACCAAGGTTCCAACGAAGCCCCATCATCCCATTTGGACAATGAGGGAAGTTAGGATCGGCTAAAGGCTCAAATAATACCGGTGAGTGGACTTGCATTTCAAAATTTTTTTGGGAATGTGAATGTAATTGTACAAACATTTGAAAGATTTTATCCAGCTTTTCTTTAAATATGTACCTTGGGAACAAGTCTTTGGTGAAGTGTTTTTATCTTGTTAAAATGTGCTATATAAATGATTTATGTGTTATCACAATATGATGATATGTATACTATGCATTGGGTGTTTCTTTCGTATGTTGATGTGGACCCTGCTATGTGCGAGTAGGAGTGCGCATACGTCGATGATGACCCAGCTATGTGTGAATAGGAGTACGCATAAATCGATGATGACCCAGCTATGTGCGAGTAGGAGTGTGCATAAGCCGATACTGACCCAGCCATGTGCTAGTGGGTAGTGCACATGACTTGATGACAGTGGGAGAGTGTGCATGATGATGGATATATATATATATATATATATATATATACACATATATAGATATGTGTGTCATGGAAAGTTCATGAATATGTATATGGTTGAAATGCATGTGAAATTAGACATGTTAAGCTTTGGGAATTTATATGTGTTTAATGTTGCATTTGTCATGTGAACAGGGTGGCCTTTTCTTAAGGAAATGGGGAATTTTTGCTGGTGCCCTATTTCTCGCTATAGCGAGATTCATTCTCGCTGCAGCCAGAAAGTTTGTGTTTTATGGCTTGAATCTTGCTACAGCGAAAACCTTTCTGTTTCGCTTAGTATCTTGATCGATTGCTGTGCTATTTTCCACTTTTTTCGTACCGTTGTTGAGCATGGACTTCCAACATTAAGGAATAAACAAATTAAGTTTAAAATGAGGGGTTTGGTGAGAAACCCTCGGCCAGCTAAGAAACCCTCAGCTAGTTGATAATATAAGTCAAATGTCATTGCAGTGAGAATGCCTTTCCACTGCAGCGAGGACCCGTCGTCTACTTTACTTGAATTGCATGAAAGTTATTAAAGTTTCCATTCTTCAAATCTTTTGTTGAGCATGGACCCTTTACATTAAGTGATTTAATCAATTTGGGTTTTCCTGAGGGGTTTTGATAAGCATTAAATTAAATTGCATTGTTTTGAAATAAACGCATCATGATTTTTAAATTCTTCCTTACTGTTACTTGTTCCCTTCCTTGTTCACTGACTGGGTTTATACTCACCGTTTTCAACTTCATGTTTTCAAATCACGAGGCAGCTGGTAACTAGGTCGAAGTGTCTTCGTATATTCGACCCTTGATAGATGTCTCGGCATTCAGTAGCTGTACATTCGTCCGAGTCTCTCCGTTGGAAGTCGAGTACTCTTTTGTTGTGTATAGACAAACCCAATGTAAATTATTAAGACATATGTTTAGACAACACATGTATATTAGTTGGGAATGCCATTATAAGTTGGCAATGAATAGCATTAACTAGATTCTAAATTATGAAATGTGACTTTAGTAATTTGATGGAATAATGAGCTGGATAATATAGCTAGGCTTGCTTGGGCTTAGTGGGCTATGTCCATTGAGCTCTCGCGTCGGTCATGGCCCGGGATTTGGGTCGTGACAGTGTTGGTATCAGAGCCCTAGGTTGTCTAGGTCCTAGGACTTTTCTTTTGTTGGTCCAGCGGAGTGTCAGGTCTTTATGTGGAAACTTCGGTTGTGAAGTGTGAACCGTGGCACATTTTACAACTAAGGGACAGCATAAATTCGCTATCTTAGAAACTACCTTTTTGCCTTAAGTATGATTATAAAATATGTTTAATAACAGGTGTTTGCTCTTGTCTAGGTAAGAATGCCCCTAAGACACGAGCCGCCTCAAGACGGATGGAGGAGTAAAATGCTCCTACTAAGATGACAAATAGGCCACGGGCATCCACCCTGACAGGCTGAGGTAGACGTGGTAGAGCCACTAGGCCAGTGAGAATGGATACGTTCATGAGTAAACGAGAGGAAGGACAGTCTTCAGGTGATGTAGATAGACAACCAGCTGGGGGCATTACCATTGAGGATTTGGCGGTAGGCCTACAGGGAGTCAACTGGGTCATAGAGATGATGGCGACCCGTATGGATGATATACAGAGGATAGTAGAGAGGAGACCTACAGCACAAGAATCCCCTAGCTCCCAAAGACAGGCCGATCGCCAACATCATGAGGTCGAGAGGGGACAATTAGAGATTTCTCTTCCTAATTTTCTTAAGCTTAAGCCTCCATCATTTTCGGGATCTGATGCTTCAGAGAAGCCCTAAATTTTCTTAGATAAGATAGAGAAAATATATAAAGCTTTGGGATGCTCTAGTGTTCGATCAGTTGAGCTAGCCGCTTTTCGATTAGAGGATGTGGCGTAAGAGTGGTATAGCTCTTTATGCAGAGGCAAACCAATGAATGTTGCACCATTGACTTGGGGTGAGTTTAGTATAACCTTCTTGGATCGATTCTTACCACTCAGTGTATGTAATGCTAGAGCTAGGGAATTTGAGACTTTGGTGCAGACTTCGAGTATGACTATGTCAGAGTATGACTTCAAATTCACACAGCTAGCTCGCTATGCGCCCTACCTCTTTTCTACTGAGGAGATGAAGATTTAGAGGTTTGTGGATGGGCTAGTAGAGCCATTTTTTAAGGCTGTGGCATCCCGAGATTTCAATACCTACTCCGCAGTGATAGATTGTGCTCAGTTTGATCGAGATGAGGACTAATGAGAGTAGGGCTGCAAGAGATAGAGCAAAAAGGGCCAAGATAAAAAGTTATCAAGGTCGTAGAGATTTCAGTAGTGGTGGTTCATTTTCTAGCCATCAGGGTCTACAACGGGACTCATGATTACCCTAAAAGAGGAGTGACTCACCTGGTGCTAGTATTGGGGCAAGATAGAGAACCTTTAGTGGGAAAAGGCAGTAAGATTCTAGACAGGGGAGTCAAGCTATCCACCCTTGTGATACTTGTGGGAGATGACATAGTGGACGATGCTTACGTAATGAGAGAGTTTGTTATGGGTGTGGTCAACCTGGACATATTAATAGGAATTGTCCGATGGCTCATCAATCACGAGATTCTACTCGTGGTTCCACCTAGCCAGCTTCATCTGCTCTTTCAGTTGCCTGCTCATCCGGTCGGGAGGCTAGTGGATCAAGAGGTAGAGGTACTGTTACTTCTTCTTAGGGCAGGCCATCTGGGTCAGGACGTTAGAGTTCTGTTGGTCAAGGCTAAGCGAGGGTATATACTTTAACACCCCAAGAGGCCTAGACATCCAATGTAGTGGTCTTAGGTACTCTTTCTATTGGTAATATGAATGCTCGGGTATTGTTTGATCCTAGTGCTACCCATTCTTTTATCTCTCCATGTTTTGCATCTCGTTTGGGTAAAGATTGTGTTAGGAGAGAGAACAATTAGTAGTGTCTACTCCTTTAAATGAGGTATTTATGGCTGAATGGGAATATAAGTCTTGTGTAGTTTGAGTCAAGGACAAGGACATATCGGTGAATCTAGTGGTGTTAGACACCTTAGACTTTGATGTGATCTTGGGAATGGATTGGCTATCACCCTGCCATGCCATTGTGGATTGTTATCACAAATTGGTGAGATTTGATTTTCCCAGTGAACCCTCATTTAGTATTCTAGGGGATAGAAGTAATCCTCCAACTAATTTAATATCAACCATGGCTACCAAACGGTTATTATGACAGGATTGTTTAGGTTACTTGGCTGTGGTAAGGGATACTCAGGTGAAGGTTGGTGATATAAGCTAAGTGTCGGTGGTCAATGAGTTCATGGATGTATTTCCCGAGGAACTACCAGGTTTGCCTCCCGAGCAGGAGATTGAATTTTGTATCGATTTGATTCTCGACACTAAACCTATATCCATACCCCCATATTGAATGACACTTACAGAGCTTAAGGATCAGTTAGAAGATTTGTTGGATAAAGGCTTCATCCGTCCTAGCGTCTCACCATTGGGAGCATCGATGTTATTTGTAAAGAAAAAAGATGGGTCATTGAGGCGTGCATTGACTACCGACAGCTTAATAAAGTGAAGGTAAAGAATAAGTATCCACTTCCAAGAATAGATGATTTATTTGATCAACTACAAGAAGCAAAATGTTTCTCTCAAATAGATCTCCGATCTGGGTACCATCAGTTGAGGATCTGGAATGAAGATATACCCAAGACCACATTTCGGACAAGATATGGGCATTATGAGTTCTTGGTGATGTCATTTGGGCTTACGAATGTCCCTGTGGCCTTTATGGATTTCATGAACCGGGTGTTCAAGCCCTATTTGGACAAGTTTGTGGTGGTGTTTATTGATGACATCTTGATTTACTTGAAAAGTCGAGAAGAGCACAAACAACATCTTAAGATAGTGCTCCAAACTTTGAGAGAACATCGACTGTATGCCAAGTTCTCCAAGTGTGAGTTCTGTCTTGAAAGCGTTGCATTCTTGGGACATGTGGTATCTAAGGATGGGGTACAAGTTGACCCAAAGAAAGTTGAAGCAGTGGAAAAGTGGCCAAGGCCAACGTCAGTTACAGAGATTAAAAGCTTTTTGGGTTTGGCTGGCTACTATCGTCATTTTGTAAAGGACTTCTCCAAAATAGTCACCCATCTGACTAAGCTGACATGTAAAGATACAAAATTTGAGTGGTCAGATGCTTGTGAGAATAGCTTTGAGAAGCTTAAGACCTGTCTCACCACAGCTCCAATATTAAGCATACCGTAAGGCACAGGGGGTTAAACGGTATTCTGTGATGCATCGCGGGTTGGTTTAGGGTGTGTATTAATGCAGCAGGGGAAGGTGATTACGTATGCATCAAGGCAACTTAAAAGGCATGAGCAGAATTACCCCACACACGATTTGGAGATGGCAGCAATCGTGTTTGCCTTAAAGATTTGGAGACATTATTTATATGGTGAGACTTGTGAGATATATACAGACCACAAAAGCCTGAAGTATATATTTCAGCATAAGGATTTTAACTTGCAGCAACGTACGTGGATGGAGTTGCTAAAGGATTATGATTGTACTATTCTCTACCATTTGGGTAAGGCAAATGTAGTGGCGGATGCCTTAAGTCGAAAATCGATGGGGAGCTTGGCACATATCTCCACAGATAGGAGATTCTTAATTAGGGAGGTGCATAGCTTGGGAGACATGGGTGTGCACTTGGAAGTTTTAGAGGTAGGTGCATTGCTAGCACATTTTAAAGTGAGGCCTATCTAAATGGACCGGATTAAAGAAGCATAAAGCAAAGATGAGTTCCTAGCTAAGGCCTTAGAGGACCCTTAAGGAAGGAAAGGAAAGATGTTTACTAAAGGCACAGATGGAGTGATGAGGTATGGAACTAGACTATATCTGCCTAATAGTGATGGATTGAAGAGAGAAACATTGGAAGAAGCTCACATGGCAACCTATGTAGTACATCTAAGGGCTACAAAGATGTATCAAGATTTGAAACAAGTATATTGGTGGGAAGGACTCAAGAAAGATGTAGCTGAGTTCGTCTCCAAGTGCCTGGTTTGTCAGTAGGTTAAGGTTGAGCATCAAAGGCTTGCAGGGCTACTACAGCCATTACTAGTGCCCGAGTAGAAGTGGAAGCATATTGCAATGGACTTTGTAGCGGGGCTTGCCTCGAACTAGCGGGGGTTACGACTTAATTTGGATAATAGTAGATCGGTTAACAAAATTAGCTCATTTTTTTTCTAGTTAATACTACTTACGGTGCTGCCTAGTACGCTCGAGTTTATATGGATGAGATAGTACGATTGCATGGTATCCCCATTTCTATAGTGTCTGACAGAGGAGCACAGTTCACTAGTAGGTTCTGGGGAAAGTTGCAGGAAGCGTTGGGCACTAAGTTAGATTTCATCACAGCTTTCCACCCGCAAACCGATGGCCAGTCTGAACAGACCATTCAGACATTGGAGGTTATGTTGAGGGCCTGTGTACTAGACCTTGGGGTCAGGTGGGATCGATATTTACCCTTAATGGAGTTTGCCTACAATAACAGTTTCCAAACTAGCATCCAAATGGCACCATTTGAAGCATTATATGGAAGGAGGTGCAGGTCACCTATTGGATGGCTAGAAGTGGGAGAAAGGAAACTCTTGGGGCCTAAGTTGGTGCAGGATGCCACCGAGAAAATATGCATGATTCGTCAAAGGATGTTAACAGCACAAAGTAGACAAAAGTCCTATGTTGATAATCGACGGAGGGACTTGAAATTTCAAGTGAGAGATCATGTCTTTTTGAAGGTCTCAACAATGAAAGGGATAATAAGGTTTGGCAAGAAGGGAAAGTTGAGCCCTTGAGATATAGGACCCTTCGAGATCTTAGAAAGGGTTGGAGTAGTGGCATATAGTTTGGCCTTACCGCTAGACCTTTCGAATATTCACCTTGTGTTTCATGTGCCAATGCTTAGGAAGTACAACCCGGATCCGTCACATGTAATACGATATGAAACCATCCAACTGAACAATGATCTGACTTATGAGGAGCAACCGGTAGCTATCCTTGATCAGCAAGTCAAGAAGCTCCGTTCGAAAGATGTAGCCTTGGTAAAGGTGTTATGGCAAAATCAGACAGTGATGAGGTGACATGGGAAGCCGAGAAAGAGATGCGAACAAAGTATCCCCATCTATTTGATGCTTAGAGGTACGCTACCTTATAGTTGAATTTAAATTCAGGGATCGAATTTCTTTAAATGGGGGAGAATGTGAGACCTTAACCCCTATAGGCTCATAACTACTCATAGACGTAATAACAAGGGCCAGGGATAATTTCATCATTTCCTCTAAAAAGTTCTTAGAAGAAGGTTTTATGATATTTTAAGGTCTAAATAGGCATAAGACTGAATAAATAATGTGTAATGATGAAAACACAAAGAAAACTAGAAGTTTTGATAATTTTCATAATAGAGGCAAAATGGTCATTTTGCACCTCGAGTCAAAATTTTAAGTTTTTGTAAACGTGAGTAGTTTAGACCATTGTGGACCTTGTCCCAGTGTCAAAAGAATAAAAAAATTTCACAAAGGATTGGAGAAGAACAAGTTAACTTGCTAAAGGGCATTTTCGTAATTTCAAGGGGAGTTGGATAAGTATGAGCTATAAATATCTTTCTTCCAGCAGCTTCTTCATTCTCCAACAGCTTTTCTTCTTCTTCTTCCCTCTTCCCTCTGACATTTCTTCATCCTCCATGGGAGTCCTCTTCAAGCTTCCATAACTTTCTCTTTCTAGCTCCAATTTTCATGCCTCGGTGCACTTTCTCATGAAATCCTTGTGCTCTTTCACTCTCTCACTTTAAAACCCTTGAAAAATCCCACTTTCATACTTTCTCTCACTAGCTAGGTGTTTAGAGAGAGAAAAAGAGAGAAAGGTCCCATAATAGCTTCGAAAATTTATTGGAAAGAATTTCAAAGTTTTAAGCTACCAAGGTTCCAACGAAGCCCCATCATCCCATTTGGACAATTAGGGAAGTTAAGATCGGCTAAAGGCTCAAATAATACTGGTGAGTGGACTTGCATTTCAAAATTTGTTTTAGGAATGTGAATGTAATTGTACAAACATTTGAAAGATTTTATCCAGCCTTTCTTTAAAAGTGTACCTTGGGAGCAAGCTTTTGGTGAAGTGTTTTTATCTTGTGAAAATGTGCTATATAAATGGTTTATGTGTTATCACAATATGATGATATGTATAATATGCATTGGGTGTTTCTTTCGTATGTTGATGTGGACCCGGCTATGTGCGAGTAGGAGTGCGCATACGTCGATGATGACCCAGCTATGTGTGAATAGGAGTACGCATAAATCGATGATGACCCAGCTATGTGCGAGTAGGAGTGTGCATAAGCCGATACTGACCCAGCCATGTGCTAGTGGGTAGTGCACATGACTTGATGACAGTGGGAGAGTGTGCATGATGATGGATATATATATATATATATATATATATATACACATATATAGATATGTGTGTCATGGAAAGTTCATGAATATGTATATGGTTGAAATGCATGTGAAATTAGACATGTTAAGCTTTGGGAATTTATATGTGTTTAATGTTGCATTTGTCATGTGAACAGGGTGGCCTTTTCTTAAGGAAATGGGGAATTTTTGCTGGTGCCCTATTTCTCGCTATAGCGAGATTCATTCTCGCTGCAGCCAGAAAGTTTGTGTTTTATGGCTTGAATCTTGCTACAGCGAAAACCTTTCTGTTTCGCTTAGTATCTTGATCGATTGCTGTGCTATTTTCCACTTTTTTCGTACCGTTGTTGAGCATGGACTTCCAACATTAAGGAATAAACAAATTAAGTTTAAAATGAGGGGTTTGGTGAGAAACCCTCGGCCAGCTAAGAAACCCTCAGCTAGTTGATAATATAAGTCAAATGTCATTGCAGTGAGAATGCCTTTCCACTGCAGCGAGGACCCGTCGTCTACTNTGATTTAATCAATTAGGGTTTTCCTGAGGGGTTTTGATAAGCATTAAATTAAATTGCATTGTTTTGAAATAAGTGCATCATGATTTTTAAATCCTTCCTTACTATTGCTTGTTCCCTTCCTTGTTCACTCACTAGGTTTATACTCACTATTTTCAACTTCATGTTTTCAGATCACGAGGTAGCTGGTAACTAGGTCGAAGTGTCTTCGTATATTAGACCCTTGGTAGGTGTCTCAGCATTCAGTAGCTATACATTCATCCGAGTCTCTCTGCTTGAAGTCGAGTACTCTTTTGTTGTATATAGACAAACCCAATGTAAATTATTAAGACATATGTTTAGACAACACATGTATATTAGTTGGTAATGCCATTATAAGTTGGCAATGAATAGCATTAACTGGATTCTAAATTATGAAATGTGATTTTAGTAATTTGATGGAATAATGAGCAGGATAATATAGCTAGGCTTGCTTGGGCTTAGTGGGCTATGTCCATTGAGCCCTCGTGCCGGTCATGGCCCGGGATTTGGGTTGTGATATATGTGCTCGTTTTCAACCTCATCCCAAATAATCACACATGACTGCTGTTAAAAGAATTTTTAGATACCTCATAGACACACAAACTTTAGGCATATGGTACCCTAGAGAATCATCTTTTAGCTTAGTTGGATATTCAGATGCTGATTTTGCTGGTAGCAAAACAGATAGAAAATGTACTAGTGGAACCTGCCAGTTTCTAGGTAGTATACTTGTGTCATGGTTAAGCAAAAAGCAAAATTCAATAGCTCTGTCTACAGCTGAAGCCGAATATGTGTCTCTAGGCAGCTGTTGTGCTTAAATCTTGTGGATTAAACAATAACTAAAAGATTATGGAATGTCAATGAATAACATACCAATATATTGTGATAACACAAGTGTAATCAACATTTCAAAAAATCTTGTGCAGCATTCTAGGACTAAGCATATTGAGATTAGGCACCATTTTGTTAGAGATCACATAGTGAAAGGTTACATTAAAATTGAGTTTGTAAATACTTTACATCAATTAGTTGACATCTTTACCAAACCTCTAAATGAAGATAGATTTTGTGAGATAAGAAGGAATTTAGGGATGATTAATATGCAGAAGTTATAGGTAAATTTTTGACTGATACACATAAAACAAAAGGCACTTAGTCGACTAAAGAGAATCTTAGTCAACTAAGAGTGTTCTGTCATCTTAAATAATAAGACTCAGTCAGTTAAATGAAGAAGGAATAAAATAATGAGAAGAATGTGCTTACCGGGTAATAAAGAAAGAAGAAAAACTGCCTAGGAAAATAACCAAGTTTGGAGGGAATTTTTCAAATTTTGAACAATAGAAAAACTGACAGCATTTAAGGGGAAGTCAGACAGTTTTTGGAGATTAAACTGCCTATTAACCTATTTCCTCTACATTTTCTCCTCTGAAACCGACTCACACAAAAACGAAACCCTCACCACTCAGAATCTCAAAACCCTCAATCAAAAATTTCTCAAATCAAAAATGGCAAAAACCTCTTAGAGCAAAGAGATTATTGAGAAGAAGCAAGGTAAATGGCCACTAGAAGAAGGCGTGAAAACAGAAATACATAAAAAGAAATAGAAAATTGGGTTTGCTTCAATGAGTGAAAATTTTGGGAAATCGTAAAAGGAAAAGGAGTAGAAAATAGAGAAGAAGAAAGAAAAGGGAAAATCATCAAAGAAAGGTAAATCTCCATCCTCCAAATTTAGAAACAAAATCCATGAGGATAGGTTTCAGAAAATTGAAAATGCACCAATCATTTGTGGGAAGTTTATAGACTGGAACATTTTTAATGAAGTGCCTGAATTTAAAGTAGTTTTATCAGATTATTTTGAGGAAATGAAACTAAAATATTTTATTACTTTTAAGAATCGAGCTTGTAGTGCCAGTTTGGTTAAAGAATTTTATTCTAGTATAGCAGTTGAGAAGGATGAATTAGAGGAGCCGAATTATTATCTTGAGGATGGCCTGAATGTATTTTTAAATGGGAAAGAATTTACTGTGACTACTACTGATTTGGGCAGTTTGCTTGAAATTGAATGTGAAGAGGGTGAGTTTGAATTTCCCAAAAACTACGATCCCTCATCCCTGTGGGAAGTGATTATAGGAAAGAAAGAGAAATATTCATCTAAGAGTAATGCTGGTTTGATCACTAGTCCACAAATCAAAATATTGCATTATTTCATTGTTGCTAATGTTCATGGAAGAGGGGGTAGTTTTAGCTATATCAGTCTATAAAATCTTTGTCTAATGGAACATGCCTTCAATGGCAGTCCATTAAACCTAGAAAGATTTATGATTGAGAGAATGAAAGGAACCTGTAGACTAGAAAAGATTAATCTGCCATATGGCAATATCATTATTGCACTGGTCCAGAAAAAGGGGATTTGGAGTTCAAGATATGCATTGGATCAAGTAAAGAGCAGGGATCAATCGATCTACCTCGGGAGTTTACCTAAGATGGGATATAAACTTGAAGGAAAAAAATATGTTAAAACTCCCAAAGTAACTCCTGAAGAAAAGCCTTCATTCTTGGCTCAACCAGAGGTAGCACCATCTCAATTCTCAAATGAAGTGATCTTCAACCTGCTTATGAGAATTGATGGAAAGCTCACAGACCAAGGAGCAAGAATGCAGAAAATTGAGGAGAAAGTGGCTGAACTAGAAAATGTGCTGAAGGAAAAAGGAAAAATACCTTCTGAACCTCTAGTTGCAGATACATCTGTAACTCCAAGTTTTGCAGAAGGACAGGGTGCTGAAGGTTCTACTTTCCAAGCCGAGGGTCAAGAACTTGAAGTAGATCAACCAAGGAAAACCCCTTCACCTAAGCCTCAAAAGGAAACTGAGTCAGAACAAGGGACTGAGGTGATTGGCTCACTTAATGAAAATCCCTCATCTCATCCAGAACCTGAGAAAGAGCAGCTTTCTCCTCCTAATTCAGAGAAAGTATCAATTATGGATGTCTTCCATCAGATGGTCAGGGAAGAGCAGGCAAAAAAAGAAACAGCCAAAACACAAGTTCAGAAGTAAGCATCTACTGAACCAGCACACACGATAGAGAAATAATATGGGAAAGGAAAAGGGAAAGCTATTATAGCTCTACAGGCCAAACCAAAGCCACCTGGTAAAGGGATCAAGAGAATGGCAACCAAGACTAAGTTCCTCAAAAGAAGAAAATCCTCCAAGATTGCTGAAAAGGCTAAACCAGCAACTATCTCTTCTCCTCAAGAACCCTTGGAAGTTTCTGACAAATCCTCACTTGAACCTACAACCACAAAAATCACCACCAGAACCTTCTCTTGAACCCCTTAATGTCAAATATTTCACTGATTATGAATCTTCTCCCTCATCCTCTTCAGAAAATGATTAAACATCCTTGAGTTTTGATGATGACAAAAAGGGGGAGAAGTGGAAAGCTAAGTGTCACGACCCAAATTTTGAGCCATGATCAGCGCATGGGCTCAATGGACGTAGTCCACTAAGCCCAAGTAAGCCTATTAATATAACCTTTTCACCATTCCATTAAAAGTTGCAAAGTCACATTTTATAACTTTGAATCAAAATAATACTAAACATTGCCATCTCATAGTGGCATACCAATCAAAGAGTACATATATTATCTAAACATAATTTAATAATTTACATTGGTTTGTCTATACACAACAAAAGAGTAGTCGACCTTTAGTGGAGAGACTCAGACGAATGTACAGTTACTGAATGCTGAGACACCTACTAAGGGTCGAATATACGAAGACACTTCGACCTAGTTACCAACTGCCTCGTGATCTGAAAACATGAAGTTGAAAACGGTGAGTATAAACCCAGTGAGTGAACAAGAAAGGGAATAAGCAAACATTAAGGAATGTTTAACGAAATCATGATGCATTCATTTTTCAAAAACAATGCAATTTGTTTTAGTTCTTATTAAAACCCCTCATATAAACCCCACATGAGTAAATCACTTTATGAAAAGTGTTCGTGCTCAACAAAGGATTTAGAGACTGAAAACTTTAATAGCATTCATGTGAATCAGGTCAAATAAACGACGGGTCCTCGCTGCGCGAAAAGGCATTCTCGCTGCTTTTCATATGACTAGCTTGTATATCATTGAAGCTTTCATTCTTCAAATTCTTTGTCATGTATGGAATCATTACTATCAAGTGATTAATCATTTAAGGGTTTAACGAAGGGTTTTAGTAAGAATGAAACTAAATTGCATTGTTTTGAAAATAAATGCATCATGATTTCTTTAAACTTTCCCTCTTGTTTGCTTGTTCCCTTCCTATGTTCACTCACTGCGTTTATACTCACCGTTTTCAACTTCATGTTTTCAAATCAGGAGGTAGTCGGTAACTAGGTCGAGGTGTCCTCGTAGATTCGACTCTTGATAGGTGTCTCGGCATTCTGTAGCTGTACTTTCGTAAGAGTCCCTCCGTTGGAAATCGAGTTTTCTTTTTTTTGAGATGTATAGACAAACTTGATGTAAATTATTAAGATACATGTTGTAGACAATATATGTATATTTTGATGGGTAATGCCACTGCGAGTTGGCAATGGTTAACATTATTTTAATTCGAACTAATGAAATGTGACATTAGTAACTTTGATGGAATAATGAACAGGTCACATAAATAGGCTTGGTTGGGCTTAGTGGACTATGTCTATTGGGCCCATGAGCTGATCATGGCCCGAAATTTGGGTCGTGATAGATGTCTATCACATACATGCTTATTCATCTCATAAGGTATATGGAATTTAACATCATATACACATCTCATGGCATTTCCTCATATTTACCCTTTCACCATATCGTGTGTAAAACATGCGTTACATGCATAATCTCAGAGTATTCATGATGCTTCCTCAAACATTTCATGTAGTATATGCAAAACACATCATATACATAAACATAATATCTTAGATGAAAATCATCATACATTCTATCACACATTTCATGCCTCAACATATCCAGCATACACCTCAAACATTCATGCATTACTCATAAATCATATCTCGTACATCCATTAGTCTAAAAATCGGAGTAATCGAGTGGACTCAAACATAAAGTGCTTGTCCCTCTTGTTGAAAACTAATACATAATATCATATTTACATACACAATAAGTTGAAAACAAATTTTAAAATATTTTCCTCATCCATAAATAAATTTTTAGTTCATAAATATTTGTAGAAAATCATATTCACCAATAAACCTTAAATCATACTTCAACTTTACATATCGAAATAGTTTTGAAAGTGATGTTTCCACTAACATTATAGGAAGCTCGATTACAACTCCGATTCCATGTAATCTGGTGTGTTTCAAGTGTTCCTCAAACATAATATTCATAACAATTAATTTCTAAACTAATAATCTTGGAATAATTAATCTAATAGCTTTCAAAATCTATTTGCTTTTGACTATAGCCACTTTCTCTCTCTAGACTAAGCTAGAAATGCATAAATCCTCTAAACTTACCTTAAATGAGCTTAGATGCTGAAGGAAATCACAAAAATCTTAGCTTTAATCATCAACAGCAATTTTTGGGCAACAATCATAACTTTTCAGCATTAAAAATGTGCGCTTTAAAGGTTTTAAAGCATAAAATTGACATTTTCATCATTAAATCTCAAAGCTAGGATCAAAATCATTGAAAATGAAGATTTTTGACTAAAAACAAGTTGAATAGGGTTTAGGAAAAGGTTTACCTTGGCAAAAATGGCTAAAGGTTAAGAAACCCTCGATTATTGTGTTATATTTATAGTTTGGAAAGTGAAAATACACTTTTACCCATTTTATTTTTGTGAAAATAACATCATCTATTGATAGATCGGGGCTATCTATCGATATATGAGCTTTAGAACCCTTTTTGAAAGCTTTTTGATTGCCATCTTTTAATAGATGGAAGCCATCTATCAATAGATTTGCCTATCTTTGGATAGATCTACTCATCTATCCATAGATGTTCTTTAGGGCAACTTTGATAAAACCTTCCTAGATTGTATCTATTGATAGATGAAGAACATTTATCGATAGATTGGGTCCAGAAAGCAAAAATAAACCTTAAAAACTTATCCAATTGAACTTTTTTTAACACCAAACTTTGTAAATCATCCTAATGCATTAAAACATGAATTTTTCCAACATCAAAACATACATTTCAACATTCTAAACACAAAATCATCTCAAAACATTACACCATGAAATTTTCCATTCACAAAAACTAAATTTCAAGTTTTCAAAAATACAATTTAACTTACTTATCTAAGGATTTATAACTTAGCAAATCTCACATTAGGGTGGGGTTTCATGAAAAAATAAGTAGGTACCACCCATTTTTCAATTTGTGTTCAATTTTTAACTTGTTTTCTCTTTGTACTTACACACATATGAAGATCATTTTCACTTGACATTTGGTATCCAAATTGCTTTGGATCCTTGAGAGTTAGTCTCAACAAATGTGTGCATAAAATAATAAATTGAACAAGGAATGTAATAGAAATTTATGAGTTCATACGAGTTCTTACGGCTAATTTCTTATCTTTCCTTTCCTTTAACAATAGTTTTAAATTTCCTATTCTCTTCTTCTAACCGATCATAGTTTCTTTGAAGTATTTCAACATCAATTTTTAGGTGATTCTTTTCTTCAGTCAATAATTCATTTTCAATCTTAAGATTTGAAATTTTCTCTTTTTAACTTAAGCTTAGAATTTGAAATAAAAAAGCTAGCTCTTCAAACACACTTTTTAATCCACTATTTGTAAAAACGAGTGGTTCATGGGATGAAGATCTTACCTTACGGCTTGGTATTGAATTTTTCAACTGTTTATTTTCTTCATCTTCACTTGATGAACTTCATCCAAAAAAAACATCTTCTTCCAATTATTTTTCATGAGCTTCACCATATAGTTCTTCTAGCTTTTCCAAAATTTCCTTGGCATTTCCACAATTACTAACTTGATCACATTGTCTCTTTTCAAGTGCACCAAGAATAGTATGCATGGCTTTGGCATTGAGTTTAATCAAATAAAGATCATGTGAATTCCAATCATCCATTTCTTTTTCAATCTTGTATAGACCATCTTCAATTTATATCCAAGCTTGATAATCATTTGCAATGATGAATGGCTCATTCTATATCTCCATATGAAAAAGTATTCACCATTGAAATGTGGAGGCTCAAGATATGATTATCTTTCTTGGGTCTTGTAGTCATCAAGTGCTATGAGATAAAAGTTTGCAACTTCATCACCTTTTTTATCTTGTGAGTCATCACTATCACTCCAAGTGGCCTTCATTGCCTTCTTTTGAAATTTCTTGAAGTGTTCTTCTTGTTGATGTTGGGGCATTCATACTTCGTGTGTCTTGTCTTTTTGAAATCAAAGCATATTAAGTGGTCTCTTGAATACTCCTCCTTAGGCACATCCTTTTTTGTAGGTTTTCTAGCTCTAAAGTTTTTCTTCATGAACTTATTAAATTCTCTAGCTAACATAGCCATATCTTTTAATTTTCATTCTCACTTTTAGTGCTTTTCTCATCTTTTTCAACTAAAGATTTAAGGGTTAAACCCTTTTGTTTGACCTCTTATTTCTTAGGTTCTTTTCTCTCACTCTCATGTTTAAGTGTCATCTCATAAGTGAGAAGGGAACCTATAAACTCCTTTAGCTTAAAATTATTTAGATTTCTAGCCTTTTCTATAGCCGTGACTTTAGGTCTTTATGATTTTGGTAGGTTATAAAAGATTTTTTTTACAAGTTGGGTATTGGGAAAGTCATTCCTTAAGGCCTTTAAAGCACCAACAATGTTTATAAATCTCAAACATTTCATTTATGTTTTCACCTTCCTTCATCCTAAAAAGCTCATAGTCATGTGTCCCAAATTTGTCTTTTATTTTCACACATAGACACTTTATTAAACTCACTAGCACCTACGGAGCAAAGAAGAGTGTTGTATGCTTTGCAATTTATTTGAATCAATTTCTTATCCTTATCACTCCATTGATGTTTGGTATTAATCACTATTTTACTATCTACTTCCTTATATGGAACATGAAAACCCTCTAATATGACATTTCACATATCTAGGTCTATAGATTGTATAAACATTTCCATATGTTTCTTCTTATAAGGATAGTTAGTACATACAAAGAGAGCTAACCTTCGGATTGATTGCCCTTCACCAAGCACTGTAGCTGTAACCTCCATTTTTTATGATTCAAGCTATTGTAAAGGATCACTCAAAGCTATTAGATTGGCAAAATTGGGACCTAACTTTGGTACTAATTGTTAGTAGGTTAAGCTCAATGTAACATATATCAAGAGGGGGGTAAATTGGTATTTAAGAGAAACCCTTTGAAAACCAAGTGTAAAAGTCAAATCTTTTGCAACTAAAATTTTTTTCTTGTATCAAAAACTAAGTGTGTGATTTTTTTGCAACAAGTCTGCAATAATAAATCATTGAGCATAAAAGCAAATCAAGGATTTTATGGTGGTTCGACTTTCTCTAGTGCCTACATCCACTCCCTTGGAAACCAAGGAATTTCAAATCCACTCAAGGAAATGTGCTTTTAACGGGATCAAGCATTAAATGCTCACAACGCTTTTCATGGGAGCAAGTGCAACCCTCAAAAATGTTTTTTCATGGGAGCAAGCAAAACCCTTTAATAGTGGTTTTTAACGGGTTCAACCACAAACCCACAAATAGCTTTTCAAGATTAAGCTAGAACCTTTACAAGATCAGTATAAAATATAGCAAGAATGCCTTTACAAAGGCTAGGTGCTAAAGGTTTAAGCTTTCTGTACAAAGAGAATAAATAATCTCAAGAATTTAAGCTCAAGGATTTTCAAGTGAGTGAATGAGCTTTTATGGCTTTTTGAAGCTTGATAGAAGACTAAGATGAAGGCTAGAGAGAAAAGATAGGCTTGAGTGTCTTTCTAGGGTTTTAAGATGTAGTGTTGGTCTTCTCTTGCTTCAAAATGACTCAAGGACCACCTTTTCTAGTCCTACGGATGTTTGGAGCAATTAGATACAAGTTTGAATTAAATTTACCCGTTGCTGAAGCTTGTAGATCAACTACAAGGCTCCTAGGTTGACCATGTTCTTTAAAAATCTTAAATTAGGGTTCCATAGTCGAGTATAAGCTTCATTTACTTGATCCAATTCCCAAGAGCTTGCATTTTTCAAATCTAGGTTAAGTTAGTCGACTATGGTAGCTTGAGGGTCAATTATGGCTTTAAAAAAAATCTTTTTTTTTTCAGCATCAGATTCTTTAAGGTTGACTATAAGATGCCAAGGTTGACTATGGCTTTGAAAAACTTCATTTCCATGAGCTCTCTGCCTCAAGGTCAACTACAGCTTTGTGTTCTTCAAGTTTTCCACTCATTCTACCACTAGATTGACTTGAGATTCTCTAGGATCAACTCTTGCCTTGTGTTTTCAAGATCCATTGACTTTTTGGAGCCTTTATTTAGCTATTCCTTCCTTGCCTCTTTTTGTAATCAAATATTAAGTCAAGGCATGGTTGCTTTGTATTTCATTAGTTGAAGATTCATTGTTTGAAAGATTTTGTGATGTTTTCTAATCATGCATGGCTTTTTAAACAATTGTTTGACTTTAGGGGATGAAAAGCATGATTGAGACAATTCCAAATGCTTGACATTAAAACCAAGATATCATGTGATTTTTGTCAAATCAAAATGTAATATAACTCAAGGCTAACAAAGAAGAATTAATGTGAAGAAGTTGGTGGACTGAAAATGGTGAGAAGAAAAAGAATAATGTGAAACAATCATTGGTGCCATTGTTATGGTAGGTGGGTAGTGGCTAGTTGTTGTTGATTTTGCACACGCAAGTATACGTATCGAACAAGTAATATAAACAGTAAGTCCAAAATCGTATCCCATAAAGATTTGCTCTAAATTCTTCACTAAGTACTGATATTATGACAAATTAATCTTATTCAAGTAACTTGATTTTGTAAACAATTAATTAAAACTAAATTCAATCAAAAACTAAAATAATTAACAAAAATTGAAAATTCACTAGAGAAAGGCAACAGATTAAAACATAGGATTATGGGTTCATTCAACAATTCATCTAGGACCAACTTGTCTTATTATTTACATTCATTGGTGGTTTTACTAACCTAGAATCCAATGCTATGTATAAGTTTCCGTCGAGATGCTTGCACAAATGCCTAACTTAAATGGGTCATTATATGTTTGTAGTAATCAATTAAATAAGGTTCATTAAGCTTGCGATTTAATTTGGCTATGTGTAGCAATTGGCGTATGTCTGCCCTAATCGCAAGTCAAATCATCTAAATGCCATGAACATACACTATTTAAACCTTAGTCCAATCTAAAATCTCTTTGTCGAGTCTCAACTAGTTTCATAGTTTAGTTAATTGTTGGGTAGACAATCAAAAGCATTAAGAACAAATTTGAATAAGTAAAATTATGCCCATTCATAGTAAATAAAAGAGAAACAAACATTCAGATTACATGTTGAAATCCACCATAATCCTAGAAGGATAATTTAGTTCATAGTATCTAATAAAATATCATCCAAATAAAATTAGCCATTAATCTAAGTCAAAGAAAATAAGAGAAACACAAAAGTAGAGAAAGAAACGAATGATTGAAGCTTTTCATCTTGATTCTCTCTCAAATTCTCTCGCTTTCTTGTTTTGTTTTTGGCTTCTTTTCTCCAAAATAGTTTCTTGTCATCCTCCTTTATGCTTTTTTTTTAAAAAAAAAAACTATTTATAGCCACTTGAAAAGCCCTAGTTTTTAAAAATTGTATGTGCAGAAAAAAGGGAATATCTTCGAGCCCCGTGGCACTTATTTTCTAGAGCTGCTACCCTCACTACTCTATTTTGGTGCCTGTGCTCTATTCCTTTCTAACACCGCAGATCTCATCATCTTTAGCCGTGTTCTCGAGGTTTTGTCTTGACTTCTGTTCTCCTAGTGTAGTACTTCCACTTTTACAAGGATTTTGACCATCTTCTAATCAAAACTAGGTAAAATAGTAAACATCAAAGTTGTAGTCCCTCATTTAGCTTTCCATTGGTTCAAAAATCTCATCAATCAGACATCTGTAGTGCAAGTTATGCCTAAAATACCTCTACAAGTTTAAAGAATTTAGCACTTATCCATCCATGCATAGTTCACCTCCATGAAGCTTTATGCACTTGAGAACCTTCAAAATAAAGACTAAATCAGTGATGGCTCAAATTAGGACTTTTAACAAGAAAATGAGCTCAAATTACTTGAATTAAAATAGTTCAACATGCATCAAATTAAATAACAAAAAACATAAAAACTACCTAAAATCAACTTAAAAACACAAAGACTTAGCTATATTTAGTAATCAAAATGTAGCAAAATAGCATAGTATAATAGAATTATCACCAGTAACTATTGGATGGGTAATGGCTAGTGAGTGGTGGGTGGGTGGTTGTTCACATTGCTCGGAGTCTTGAAGAGGAGTTAGGTTGGTTACGGTATTGGTTGGAGGAGGTTGCGGTTGAGATGAGGTGCGGGTAGCAAAATTAAAATCATGCATTAGGGTTTAGGGTAAGGAAATTGGAAAAAAAAGTTTTAATATGATCTATACATGTGTCTTATCGTATACTACATGACACATTTAAATTTTTAAATAAATGGGTATTAAATGGGTCATGAGTTATATGCGTGCATGGTAAAAAGATTAATTACTTGTGTCTCAAACGGATTTCATATGAGTTAGGCGGGTTTGACACGGTTAAGATACGATTTATTCATGTCTTAACCATGTCTACACAATTATTACATGAAATACAGTTACACTAATCCCAAGCTTGTTTAAAATCGTGTTGTGTTCATGTCATGCCGTCCGCTCGTGTACAAAATTACCAAGTCTAGGGGTAATGTGAGAGTGATTTTTTTAAATTGGTTGGCTTAGAAGACACTAATTTTGCTAAGCTATTGGCCATCAAGGAAGCTTTTACTATTTTTGCTGTATCAAAGTGAGGTCAGACCCATTCCTTATGGTAGAAAATGTCACGACCCAAATTCTGGGCCATGACTGGCGCATGGGCCCAATGGACGTAAGCAACTAAGCCCAAGCAAGCCTATTAGTCTGACATGTTTATCATTCAATCATAAACTGCTATGTCACATTTCATAACTTAGAATCAAAATAATACTACACTTTGCCAACTCATACTGGCATACCAAACAAGTGTATATACATTGTCTACAACATATATCTTAACGATTTACATTAGGTTCGTCTATACACAACAAAACAATACTCGACTTCCAACGGAGGGACTCAGACGAATGTTTAGCTACTGAATGCCGAGACACCTACCAAAAGATGGATACCAATCTACAAGGACACCTCGTCCTAGTTATCGGCTACCTCGTGATCTAAAAACATGAAGTTGAAAACGGTGAGTATAAACCCAATGAGTGAACAAGGAAGGGAACAAGCAACAACAAGGGAGAATTTAGAATCATGATGCACTTGTTTTAAAACAATGCAATTTAGTTCCATTCATATTAAAAACCCCTCATCAAGCCCTTAAATGATTAATCATTTGAAAATCATGAACCCATACATCAAGAACCATTTGAAGAGTGAAAGCTTCAATGATACGCAATCAAGTCAGATACGACAACGAATGTTCACTGCAGTGACGTTGGGATTAAGTTATTAGGCGAACGAGGGTTTCTCACTAAACCTCCTCATTTTAAACTTGACTCAATTATTCCTTAATGTTGGAAGTCCATGCTTCGATATGGTAGCAAAGAAGTGAAAAATAGGGCAGCAATTGGACAAGATAAAAGACAAAAACAGAAGGTTTTTTGCTGCAGCGAGATTTAATCTCGCTGCAGCGAAATTGTGATCCAGAAACATAATGTTTCTCGTTGCAGCGAGATTGAATCTCACTGCAACGAAATTGTAACCCAGAAACAGAAAGTTTTTCGCTGCAGCGAGAAGCTACCGTGTCATTCTCGCTGCAGCGAAAATGCATCCTTGCTGCAGTGAGTTTTCAGCCAGCCTACCCCTCTAAAACCTGAGAGTTTCTTGCTGCAGCGAGAATGATTTTTGCTGCAGCGAGAAACAGGGCACCAATGCAAAATTTGCCGGTCTTCCAAAGGAAAAACCACCCTGCTGAAATGTCCAAACCAACATGAAACACATAACAATTTCCCAAGGTTTAACATGTCAAGTTTCACATGCATTACAACCATAAACCATTATCCATTAATTTCCTATAACACACATATTTACATATGTATATATGTATACGTATATACCCATCATCATCATCACTAGCTCATGTGCACTCCTTACTCGCACATGGCTAGGTCATCACTAGGTTATGCGCACTCCCTACTCGCACATAACCGGGTCATCCTCGACTTATGCGCACTCCCTACTCCCACATAGCCGAGTCAATATAATTACACAACACTATATTCAAACATATATGTATATCAACATAATGCAGCCGCATAGAAATCCATAATAACCACATATCATAACATAAACCATTTCTCAAGAGCTTGTTACCAAGACATTCATTTTTGAGAAAAGTTGTATAAATTCATTTAAACACTTTGTACAAAACAGTCACATTCTCAAAATAGTTTTGATAGGCAGTCCACACATCAATTTTTTTGTTGAGCCTTTAGTTGACTCTAATTCCCCTAATGATCCAATTGGAAGGATGAGACTTCATTATAACCTAGGATCACATTAGCATAAACAATAGGTCAATTCACACACTATGAACCCTAAAAGCTATCTCTTAGCTAGCTTTCAATTGCCACATTAAATGGCTATCTATCTTCACTATCTTAATCACTAAAAAGTAATAAACATACTCAACAATAAAACAGCTCATACTCCCAATTACCAGCCATTATTCACAGCTAAAAACCAAGCTTAATTCATCACTTACCCTAAGGCTCCTTTGTAGTCGAATTCTCTTCTAATAGCTTCCAAATCAATGGGGTAATTCTCTCTTTCTCTATCTAAAATGCCCAACTAGTGAGAGAAAGTATGGAAATAAACTTTACCAAGGGTTTTGAAGTGAGAGAGTGAAAGAATACTAGGGTTCTAGTCAAAAGGGCTCAAAAGTATGAAACTAGAGCTAGAGAGAGAAAATTTTGCAAGCTACATTTCAAGCTTCCATGGAGGTTTTGAAGAAACGTGAGAGAGAAGAAGAAGAAGAAGAAGACAAGCTGCTGGAAAATGGGGGAAGAAGCTGCTGGAAGAAAGTATTTATAGGCTAAACTTATCCATTCCCTTAAAATTACCAAATTGCCCCTCCATAATTTAGCTTATTCTCCTCCAATCTTTTATACAATCTTTTTGCTCTTTTGACACTGGGATAAGGTCCATAATGGTCTAGACATGCTCGAATTCATGAAAAATGACCATTTTGCCCTTACCGTGAAAATCATCAAAATTTTGGTTTCCTTTCCATTTTAACCCTAATTTCACCATCCATTTATGCCTTAGGCCTACTTAGGCCAAAATATTGTTTAAAACTTACTTTTATGGGCTTACTAAGAATATGACAAAATTACCCCTGATCAAGGATATCGCGTATACTTTCCTTTACGAGTCTACAAAGGTCAAGGTCTCACAGAAAGTGTCACAACTCAAACCTGGGGCATTTTCAATGCAAGAGTATCGATGGAAATTACACTCTTAACTCATGCAAACATAATATAATAAGTGAACCACATAATCAAAGATGCCTCATGGGACTCATCATCATGGAATCATAAGAAATAAGTATAAACATGATTATATTATATATTAGAAAATATATAAACTAGTCAGCATGTTCATGTGCTCATAATGCAAAGGGAACATATATAACAAATCCTGTATATAGGCCGTCCTATGGCGAATACAATCCATAAGCCAACTCATGGCTAACATCCATAATATCATTTAGTACATGATTTAAATGGGTCATAATCCATAATTGTCACGACCCAAATTCTGGGCCATGACCGGCGCAAGGGTCCAATGGATGTAATCCACTAAACCCAAGCAAGCCTATTATTTATCTTACTTATAATTCCATCTAATATCACTAAGTCATATTTCATAACTTTGAATCAAAATAGTGATATACATTGCCAACTCGTACTGGCATTACTCCTTAAAAATTTACATACAATGTCTACAACATGTATTCTAATAATTTACATTAAGTTCGTCTACACAAAACAAAATAACACTCGACTTCTAGCGGAGTGACTCGAATGAATATACAGCTACCGAATGCCGAAACACCTACCAAAAGATGGACACAGTTCTACAAGAACACCTCGTCCTAGTTACCGACTGCCTCGGGATCTGAAAACATGAATTTGAAAATGGTGAGTATAAACCCAGTGAGTGAACAAGCAACAACAACAAGGGAGAATTTAAAATCATGATGCACTTGTTTCAAAACAATGCAATTTAGTTCCATTCATATTAAAAACCCCTCATTTTAAACTTAACTCATTTTGTCCTAAATGTTGGAAGTCCATGCTCAGATATGGTAGCAAAAAAGTGAAAAATAAGGCAGCAATTAGACAAGATAGGAGACAAAATAGAAAGTTTTTCGCTTCAGCAAGAATGAATTTCGCTGCAGCGAAATTGTTACCCAGAAATAGAAAGTTTTTCGCTGCAATGAGAACCAGTTTTGGTGAATGGTCCTCAAACCCGAGAGTTTCTCGCTGCAGCAAGCATGACTTTCACTGCAGCAAAAACAGAGCAACAAGAGAAACATTTTCCCTCACTCAACAAAAGCCATCCTACTAAACTAACAAAATCAACATAAAACTCATGAAAATTCTCAGAGTACAATGTGTCAAATTTCACATATATGTCAACCATATATCACATTCATGAGCTTTCATTTCATAAATCTAGATATGCATAATTACATGGACAAACATTAATATCATCATAATCACTCCCGGCTCACGTACATCCCCCCACATCGTGCACATAGCCGGTACCATCATGTGCATCCCCCCACATCGTGCATAATCAGTGCCATTGTGTACATCCCCCCACATCGTGCACACGGGCACTATCATCATCTATCTCTCACGCCACCATCATCAATTGCATGTGCATTCCCCACATCATCCACACACACGGTTACAGTCATTATACACAATATCATTCATCATGCATAACACACATATATATATCATCATAATACAATAGTGCATGAATCCATAGCAATCACATATTACAACATAAAACAACTTTTCAAAAGCTTGTTCCCAAGGCACTTGCTTTCATGAAAAACTTGATAATTCATTCAAATGGGTGGCTATTACATTATATTTCCCAAAACAAGTTTTGAAGGCAGTCCACTCACAGGTGTCGAAAATTCGAATTTCGGGTGCACTCGAACTAATAGTCCTCAAGTGCAATTCCTTTGCCTTTTCCGGATGTCTCACTACCTTGACAAATAACAAAGTCGAGGAATTTACTATATTGTCCATAAATTGATATAAACTAATTTAAATTACTAATGCTTGATATGTAAATGCAAAAACATGTCTGATTATCGCTTAATCGCGATATCGATTAAATTCGATCGATCACCCGATTAATTGGCGATTGTGTCCAAATCACCTCCAAATTAATCCACTTCTCCTCTAATACCTTAATTTACCACATACCATTTAAATAAAGCCAAATTCAGCATTAGAACCGTCACAGTTCCTTATAGAAAAATTCGGTCATTTGGTGCACTAGCACCGAAGTTTTTTTCTACATAACCGTTTCACCTTAATTCATCATTTTTCAAGCCATTTTCCATGAAATAAAAACAATCCCCCATTGATATTCAGCCCTCATGGTTCGACCAACAAGGAACCTTAGAGAAATTGAATATTTCTTTTGTGTTTTTGTTCATAACCATGTTTAACTATCCCTAAACACTAACATAGTCTAAAATCAAATTATTCCAACAACAATTCCTCTTCTGTACCCATTTTTCAGAATTGAATTCATTATGATAACTCAATATTCAACCATGGAAATCAAGAACAAAAGCATGGGTAAGCTAGGTACCAAGGAGAATTAAAGAAATTCTAGCTTACTTAGCTTGTTTCCTTGATTTCTTCACTTTTTCTTTGAATTTTCACCTACGTTTTCTTGTTTTTCCCTTTGTTCTTCCTTTCTTCTTGTTGCTGGTTGCCTAGGCCGAATATGGTGAGAGAATTGGGGATTTAATGGGCTGATTTCTATAGAAAATAATAAAATAATCAAGCATGTCACGTGTCACATGCTTATTGGCCTGTTTTTTTTTAACTTTTTTGACTTTTTCTTCTTAATTTTCCACCACAAATATTCTGGTATTTATCCAATCCTACCACAATTAAAATCCCTTGGTCTTGACAAGTGCTGGGGGGAAGAATTTACAGATTTACCCTCGGGGTGAAAAAATTACGATTTTGTCCCAATACTCCTAAATGTATCGGAATCACATTATTTCTACTTTTCAACCTCAAATAACACTAATATTGATCAATATTAACCAAATGGGGCAAAAAAATTGTTTTATAAAAATTCCCGTTTAGTCCTCTAGTGGTAAAATTACCATTTTGCCCTTGTGCTCCAAAAATATCGGGAATCATAATTTTTCACTGCTAAACATCATTTTATACTTCAATAATTATAATTATATTTCATATGATTATTCTTGATCAAATGTAATCAAATCTTGGCTAAAAATCTCCATTTTATCATCAAATTATAAAATGATCGTTTTATCCCTAATCGGTCAATTTTCCTGATGGACTCCCAACTGGACGTTGAACTCTGAATCACTATTCTAAGCCATTTTGTGGGTTTTAAAATTTTCAAATTTCTCTTAGAATTTCTATTTGAACTAGTTCAAGGCTCGATTTAACTTAGTTGTACCACTCGGTACAATACCGTCTTTTAATCGAGTTTAACAAGGTCTCACAATAATAGTTAAATATAAAAGACTAAGCCTGATAACTCTATGATATAGAGTTATTTGAGCTTAATTTTGATAGTAATTTAGCTTAGTTCTTGTTGTAATACATAGAAACTAATAGGTTTTATTTAAATTATTTTTAATTAGTTAATTTAGTTGAGTCAATCTAATCTTAGTTAATTTTATGCTTAATTTGGTGTTAATGTGATTAAGATAGGTTGTTATTGATTTATTTGTGCTTTTGTAGATGTTTAATGAAGGAAGAATTTTAATGGAAGAAGTAGAAGCAATTTCAAGGTGTAGACTTCTATTGCACATATCTCGGTATTTCAATCATAACTCTCTTTACAAACCTTCAAATGAGATGATTCTTGGACCATTTGAAAGCTAAGAGAAGAAGCTACAACTTTCATGTTAGTACTTCACCTATATTGGCCTGGAAGGTTGTCAAAATTCTTGTCAAGTTTGAAGTACTATAGTAGTCCTAGAGCAATTAAGATTTCTATTAATTAATTGGTCGAGGCAACGGCTTTGGTGGAGGTAGGTCGTGGCTCACATAATCTGATAAGGAAATCTTGTTTGGAATTGAACTCTTTCTTCACCCAACTTGGTCTAACTTCAAAGCCCTATAAAAACAACTTTTCAGAGGGCTTTTAAAAAAAACAATGAAACACTAGATGGACGGCTGAGAATCAAGTCTCAAAGTCATTGAAGTTAAGAAGAATTTGAAGGATTCAAGAAGATTTGGAGATCAAGATTACAGTTCTTGGGTTCCATCATTTTTTGTTATTCTTTATTTTCGTAGTTTGATTTTAATTTTTAAACTTAATTTGATGATGATGTGTGACTTGATGAGGAACTAAATTATTTATCTATAAGTATTATTGAACTTTGTACATAGTCTAATTTATTTATCTCTCTTTTGCTTATGTTTGATGGATTTAAGTTGTTTATTCTATTTTGTTCTTAATGCTTCTAGTTGATTGGCCACCAAGTAGATTGAATTGGAAACTTAGGTTAAATCTTGATGAAGGAGATTTAGGTAGACCTTCAATAAAATAACGTATGATCGAATGCACTTAATTGATTTGGTGGTTTGATTTGCATATAGGGTAGACATACACCTATAAGCCATATGTAACCAAGATTAGAGCACGAACTTAATAAATCTTTCTTCAACTTAATATACATAGATATATAGTAAATTAATTGGGAGAGATATTTTTATAAGAAACTCGATAAAGATTTGTAAATAAATTAGGACTATAGGTTAACAACTTAATCCATTAAACTAAGTTAAGAGAGAGAGGGAATATTCAGATGAAGTATTGAGAAATATCATAATCTTAAGTTTTCTAGTCACTCGAATTTAATAAAGTAATTTTACTGATAGATTTTAGATTAGTTTTAGTTATTAGTTTTAATTTTTCTTTTTAATAATTAGGTTGTTTGGATAAGATTAGAGTGTTATAATTTTAATAGTTAGCAATTAAAAATTAATTCAATTCTCCATGAGAATGAATTCTACTTTCTACTATATTACTTTTTAATGATACATGCACTTGTATGAGAATTCAACAATAGGACCATGACACCATACACAGCGGAGTACGGCTTAAAGTAAAAAGGTTGGCACTCACTAGATGCCATGATGAATCACCTACCAAAATTGATTGTAGAAGTAGCTCCCTCTAAAGGACAATGAGCCAAACAATCCATTGATCTAAAATAATGAGTCCATTTTACATGTGTGAGTTAAAAATAACTCCATGAGCAGATACCGAAAGCGGGAACAAGCTAGTGGGGAAAAGTATTTAACAAAATACACTTTCAGAAATATGCAATTAATCATTTATCAAATGTTTTGTAATACTTACCTTTACAGACAACCATAAATCAACACAAGTCTTTCTAGGTGTAATCATAAATCGAATCCCGTTTTTCCTAAGCATCAACATATGACATTCTAACTTATCAAGCGTGTAAAATATACATAGGGTTTCCAAGTCCATTATCTTTCAAACATATCAAGGACAAATAATCCCATACTTTCCAAGTCCATTGTCTTTTAAATGAATCATGGAACGTATGTCATATAACCTCCAAAGTCGGTATCTTTCAAATGATACAAGGATAGAAAATGTTTTTAGAAAGCATAGTTTGTAAAATGGTTCATAAGCCATTTAAAGAATATTTATAAGTTTGGAGACCAATTCAAGAAGTCTAGATAAAATCGAGCTAAATATCAATTTAGGAGCATTTGAAACAAAAATAGAGGATGCCAAAGATTCTGTTTTAAAACAAACTCATTTTGGTATTTAGAAAACCTTTTGAAAACATTTAAATTTCAAAGTAAGCCTGATCTATTGATACATTGACTCCATGTATAGAAAGATTGTCCCATTTATTGATAGATTATCTTGATCTATCGATATTTATATGAAGCAGAATGCATTTTCAGTGGTTTTGTGTTGTATCTTTGAGAAACCCTAATTTTACATATTATGGAAATTTGGTTAAAACTAGAATTTTGATGAATTATACTTTGGTGATGATTGTATTCGAGAAATCATTATCATTTGATGCAAAATCCTTCCCCATTATTTTGTTATAGTCATGGATGAATGATGGCTGAAGGGATGGTTGATAAAGGAAGCAAAATGAAAGAGTTTTTTCCATATTTGTACTTGAAGGATTGATCCCTAATGGTTAAAACTCGACCCTAGTGACATAAGGCTAAAAAAAATCAAGGGTCTAGTCAAGGGTCAAGCATTGAAGGCCAAAACTTGACTTTAGGCCAAAAAATGAAGCCATAGTCGACTATGGAGATTGAGTAGTCGACTATAGTAGAAAAATGAAGCCACAGTTGACTATAGTGGCTTTTTGGCAAGTCAGTACATAAAGTGTTCAAAACAAGCCCTAGCTTTCATTTACATTTTCTCAACCTCCAACTTCTCCCTGACAACCACCAAACACTCCTTCAACTTTTCAAAACCCCATTGGACAATGATTCAATCTTCCAAACTCAAATCCCAAGTAAGATTTGGCATTCTTGTGTTTTAATCACAATGTTTCAACCTAACTCAAAGGTTTTGGAAATTTCAGCTCATTGAATCCAAATTTGAACTAAGATTTTCGGGAGTTTTTGTTCTTCAACAAGGTTGTGTAGGTAAGAATGATTAAGGTCTCATTATACATGATTTGGGTCTAAAGTATTATGGGTTATTGGCTTGAAATAAAAAAATGGGTTTACTTGGTTAGTTTCAAATAAATGGGTTTATTGGAAAAATAAGGATCTATGCTAGAAATTGTTGTGATAGTTTGTGTTGAGCTCGAATATTGTACAACGAGTGAGGTTTGATGAAGCAAGGCTTAGAAGCACGCTTTTGTCAAGGTGAGTGAATACACCCTTTAAGTATTTGAATATGGTGAAGCTAAGCATGGTTTATTAAGTTATTTGACTTGCATTATTTGAATACCATGTTTACAATATTAAATTAAATGATTTTATCAAATGTTTTCAATGAAGTTTTAGAATTGCATTATGTATGTAAATATCACTACTATATATTAGTTTTCAATAAAGGGGGATGAGCCTTTTCAAATGTTTTACTTTAAAAACTTCAATCCCGTTATGGATAGAATATGAGAAATGTATGTGGACTTATGGATGACAAAGGGATGTAAATTCCCATGTTTATACTTGATGATGAGCATGATGAATGAGTATTATTGGAAGAATACAAGAAATGAATGCTTAGGTAGAGGTAGATGTTCTCATCCTTAAGCTTATGATATGCCTTATGTGACACAAATTTGAAACGTGCGAGAAATGTTCTTTGAGATAAGATGTGATGTAATACCACATACCTTATGAGAAAACCTTGCTTATGAGAATGGGTCATAAAGAAATATATGCATGGTATGTTGATGATACACGTATGATATGTGCTATTCTTTATCATGATGATAAGCCAAATGAAGGGGTAAGAATACCATATGAATATCCCTAGATATGGGGGTAAGAATATCACATAAATATGGCCTAGTTGTGGGGGTAAGAATGCCACATGAATATAGCCTATAAGTGGGGGTAAGAATACCACACGTGTTAAGAGCAATCTCACCCATCATGATAAAAAATTCCACCATGTTGTGATGATGCTCCACGTGAGTAATGTCGATGTGCCACTTATAATCGCAGATGTGGAGAGCCCAGATGTGGGCCAAGTTCTTGTTGGCATATTTGCATTCATGATTAGTACATATTACTCTTGTATTATGATGTTTCTTGTGATTGTATCTTATGCTTGAAATTTTGGATTGAGTTGTAGATTAAACACTGAGCTATGAGATAGTCAAGAGAGGTTATTCATTAGAATAAGTCCCAATGCATTGGTTGAGGTTATTAATATAAAGAAAGAATGGCCACTTAAGTTTTATGGATTGAAAATGATGATTTAAAAAAATGTTTACTTGAGTTATATGATTGGAAGATGATCACAAAGTGTTATGATTGAATCATATTTGAAAAATTTGAGTACATGATTAACTCACATGCCTTATGAAAGGCTTGGAGGAAATTACCCATGGCTTAGGTTTATGTGGATAAGTATTGTTTTCCTTAAGGAAGGTTTGATACGACAAGTAAGTTACAGCTTCCTTGTTTTTCCTAAAAGGTTTTCATAAATGTTCAACTTGTTTAATGGATTATGTGTTTATGAAATGTCGATTTCACTATGAAAGTGAGACTCATTTATGATGACTCTAATTTATAAGAAATTTTAAAAGGAAGTATGTTTATCTCAAGATCATGTTTACATTAGTGATGAAATTTTGTGCAAAAAATCTCCCCCTTAGCTTGCCTTTCCCATATTCACTCACAAAGTCTTTGTGACTCACAAGTTATTTTCTCCATTTATTTTGATTGCAAAATAGTGATAGCTAATCAGCCACCCGAGTCATGGAGATTTGATTCGTTCTTTTTTCTTGGTAGGTAGTATAGTAGCCTTCTTGAAGCCTAGAGAGTTGGGTCATGTACCAATTGACGAGTTGGTCTTTATTTATTAATTATGTTATTACATTGCTGGGTATTGTTATGATGATGTAGCCATGTTATGGCATTATACTCGGTACTGATGTTATATAAGCATACTATATGAATAGAACATGATGGCTTGATAGCCTATATGAGCACCACAAGTGTGCATATGAATGTTATATTTATGGGTACATGGATCCACATTGGATTATGAAGTATATGATTATGGAAATGTTCATGAGCACATTGATTGTGAAATCCATAATGGTGCAATTTATGCATGTGCTTGGATGATGATTGATATATGATGACTAATGGTTATGTATAATGACATTAAGCTTGCTTGGGTCTAACGAGCTATATATGTCTAGGTCTTTGTGCTAGTGATGATCCCTAAGAAAATAGGATGTGACAATCTATCGATACAATGGTGAATTTGCTACATAATGCAACTGTTCAACCTTGAACTCACCACTAGGACTTCAACCAAGTCTATTATCAAATAATCAATATTCAAACATCTATAAACATTATCCATTATACAAGTTCATCATATTAGACATCAAGTCAAGCAATTCATCGAGCATAAGCCAATGACAACAAAATCACCTAGTGTTGTCACACTAGATGGTACGGTTCACATAGACATTGACCAAAAGAAAAGGTAGGACTTAGTCAACTACCTATACCCAGCAAGTCTCGAGAAAATACCTCAATTGGCTCGAGCTGTAAATCCTTGTGAGTTTTGGGATATAACCTCAATTGACTCACCGAAACTCATTATGTACAATGGCTAGCACCTATTACCACTAGCTACATGTCTTTTTCTTGATAGGTTCTAACCACCACATTACAACAATCCAATGTTCATAATATACATACAATCAAAAGGTGAAACGCATCACCAAAATATCATAGAGGTTGAGACATAACCACAACCAAAGTCAATCAACCATATCAAAAATCTCTCAATAAATGACCATAAGTACCATGGCCTCACTAAGGAGAAATAAATTCTCACATTAACGTTTAAAATCATCAATCATACATCAATAATAGACAAATGAGATGTTTGAGATGACAAAACTTTGAAAGGCTTGTTCCCCATGCTCAAAACTTGTACATAGCATACTATATATACTTAGTTGATCAAAATACCTACCAAGTCCCTATACTCATGCTTATTGTTCAAGTAGTCCCTATACTCAAAATTGAAGTAATTGAATCCCTTAATTTTAGAAATTGCTTCAATTTAGTCTTTTCCCATACGACATCTAATTTTACTATTAAAAGGAATGATGTCAGCATTGACAAGGTGCTGACGTAGATAGTTTGATGATGTGGCACCAACATGATGACATGGCATGGCAGGTGGCTCCAACGTGATGGTGTGGCATTACCAATGTGGCACTAACATGATGGCCTGGCAATGATAACATGGCACTGAGATGTTGACATGTCGACGCCATGTGACAAATTAAAAAAATTTTCAAAAAAAAATGTGCCATGTCATAGGGACTAAATTGAACAAAAATATATAGTGTAGGGACTAAATTGAACAAAATTGAGATGTTGAGAGATTAAATTGAAAAAAATATTTAAAAAATACAAATATTTAAGTAGATGATAAATATACTTATTAATAAGCCAAATATTTAAGTGTAAAAGATTTATGGTGTAAAAAATTATATATAAATATTTTCTTAATTATTTGATTTTAGAATATGCACATTAATTTATCTTCTTTGCAAAAATTAAGTTTGAATTCTCCTTCTATAAAAAAAATTTGAAAAAAAAAATTCATACCTCAAGCCAAATTTAGATGAATAACTTGCATTATGTTGGAATAAAGTAATATAAAAAGACTAAATAAATTATTTTTTCTTTCATTTATAATAATATAAAAATTTGAAATTTATTTGACTTAGTTTTTAATTTGAGTTGAACTCAGATTAGCAAAATAGGTTGATTTAGTTACAACTTTCACAATTTACAAATACCCATTCTTTTTGAATTATTCAATCCTTACCAAATTTACCTTTTATTTAAATTTACTCAAAATTTCTTATAAAACGATTTTATTTAAGTTCAAATACCATAATCAAATTCTACTAAATTTAAATTTAAATTATTTTTGGGATCTATAAAAAATTTGTAAATACAAAATGAAATGGTACAAATATTTGCAATTATATTTAACTCTAATAGCCATAAATGCAGTCTTTAATGCAACTTATTTTATGCTAGAGGGGGGTGGATAGCATTTAAAATTTTTTGGTTAGCCCTTTAAAGCTTGTAGAGCTCTTAATCAGCTAGATGAAGGAAGGTTTGAAACTTATTAGAATTAAAAGACACCAAGTAAGGAAGGGTAGAGAGAAGTGGACAATACAAGAGTATTTATAATGGTTTGGTCCCCTTGACCTACATCCACTACCTTAATCTCCTAATCAAAGTTTTCCAACCTAACTTCACTATACTAGTGGAATTAACAGCTTCCACCAAGCTTGTACAAGATGAGCTTTTAACCCAAGCTTTATTCCCTTACAATGATATTTTAAAATGCTTCCCATGCTCTAAGTACCCCAGAAAAGAAGAAAAATAAGTACAACTAGAAGTCTTTACAAATCTGAAAAGATTACAAGCAAGCTCAAACACTTTTTTTGGAATAAGAGTGAATAACAAGTGTTTTTGGTGAAATATAGTTGGCTTTTTTGCTCAAAATGGCTCTTTTCTCATTCAATCTAATTTCTTTGAGCGTTGGAGCTTCCTTTTATACTTGGGGAGACAGATTTTTCTGTTGAGGACAATTTTTAATTGTAAGGACAATTTGATGTCATTCTAGTTGTTATTTTGTCCTCTACTATTTAAATTCAAATGGGCAAACAAAAATTGGCTAACTGGTTACAAACAGCTCTAATCGATTATAGCTTCTCTACCTTGCACTGTCTTGTTAATGTGTACTCGGCGTTACCCTATTACAGGATACTCTAACTGATTAAAGGACCTTTGTCTTCAAGCTTCTTTACCTCAGCAGACTTTCTTTAATTGGTTAACTCTCCCCTTAACTAATTGGAGCTTCGCTTCTTTTAGCCTTAACCGATTGACACAAGCTCTAATCAATTATAATATTTTTGAATTTGAATTGCTTCATTTTGGCTCTTTTCAATGGTCAGACTTATTTCAAATTTGAATTTTGATGCTTGGAGGTTTTTCAAGTCTTGTGCTTTAACATATTAACCCCATGCCTTAATCGATAAGCAAACCTTTATTTCCTTTGTCTAGTGCCATTTTAATCAATTAAGTCAAAGGCTAATTGATTAAGAATTTTTTGTTTTGTTTTAACTTGTCACCCTGTCATGTCATAACTAATTAAAGCTTTTTGTTAATTAGTTACAAAAGCTCTGTCTTAACGAACCCTTTCCATCTTTCTCACTTTAACTAATTAACCTATCATTATATGATCTTGCCTTTAAACACTAATTTTATTAAGGGGATTAACTTTATCCTGCACACTTAAATAGTGAAGTTATACATTAATGAATGAGGAATGTTTTGCTATCATCAAAAATATATGGAGTCAACATTTATTGCTTTTGAAGGTGCTCATTCGAAGGAGATCGAATAAGAAAAGGAAAGCTACTCTCGGATTCATGGTAGAACATTGGGTGTTGTGGCGTTCGAAGAATGGGCTTTACAATGCCATGAAAAGAGTAGTGCACTGCCTCAAAATAGAGACTTGGGCACCATGACATAAAAGGATGGAGGTCGTGATACTAGAGGAAGAACTCATAAACAAAAAGTAGAACCTTAGGCACCGAGGCACTAGCGAAATGGCGTCATGACACTACATGTTAAGCCTCCTAGGCATAAATTTTGGGAGTTGATTTTGAGTAGGATTCTGAGCTCTATTTAAAGGCCCTTTCGGAGTGCTTGAAAGCAACAATTAAGATAGATTTTCTCTGAAGAAAAAGAGCCCTTAAGTAAGCAAGAAAGCAAGGAAAAACTCTTGAAGATTGAAGATCAAAGACTTGAGAAATCTTAGTTTTCTTTTCTTCTTTAGTTTTTCTTATACTTTCTTTGTTTTGTGTTGATGGTTAAACTTTTTGGAATGATGTTTTTAGTTGTTATGAGAAACTAAATTTCTTATCTAGAAGTGCAATTGAATCCAACATGTAGTTTGAATTTTAATGCTTTTTCTTGCTTAAGATTGATAATATTTGAGTTGTGTATTTTAGTCTTGTGATTAATGCGTCTGATTGCCTGATCACCAATTAGATAGATAAGGTAACCTAAACGGAACTGGAAGAAATAGTTTAGTGTAAGTCTAGGATGAGATAGCATATGTTCAATTTAAATTGCATGTCATATGTGGCCATAATTAGAGTCTAAGCTTAATGAGTCTGTCTTAATTGCAATTTACATAGGAATATAGTATTTTAGTTTAGAGAGATATTTTTATAAGAGCATCAAAAGAGACTTATAAATTCATTAGAACTCTAGGTTAACAACTCAGCTATCTAGTAAGTAAAGAGAGAGTATAAGAGATTCAAATGAAATGTTGAGAGGATATTGTGGTTCTAGGATTTTGTTTGATTGAGTTTATCTAGTTAATTTGCTATTCTTGTTATTAGTTTTAGTTTTTAGTAATTTTAATTTTGGTTATTTGAATAAGATTAATTGTGTTAATTTTAGTACTTAGCTAAAGTTTTTGGGGGCAATTCCTTGTGAGAATGATACTCTACTTTTCATCATATCATTTGTTAACAATACGTTCACTTTGTGGTTAATTTGACAACAAGTGTTTTGCATTGAATTTAGAGTAGCTTTCTTTCTCTGATTCGAACTCCTTCGAATGGGCACCTTCAAAAGCAATAAAAGCACAATACTATTCTAATTAAAAAAGACCTAATCAACCTAAAATTAACTAAAAATAAACTACTTAAATGCTTAAAATAAACTTCTAAAACGAGACTAATTCATATTGAAACTCAAAGACTTAGTTGCTTTTAATGCTTAAAAAGTGACAAAATAACTTTATAATGTAAAGTTATCATCTGATACTTGCGATCTGAGTCTTGATAATTTAAGTTCCTTGCTTGTTGATGGCTCGATACTTCAAAAGCCTTTCTTGATACTTTTATCTTCCATGCACAATTCTAACTAAGCCTTGTCTCGATACTAGATTCCCCTGGTCTCGATACATTTCACTTTGCTTTTTGGAATTTGCCTCATGAGATGTCATTTTGATACTTTTGCAAATTAACTGATCTTGATAGTAATTTACTTGGCCATTTTGAATTTTGAATCTTGAAGTTCTGATGTTGATATTGATATAATTTGCCTCGATACTCAGGCACTTTCTTTTATTGTTCACTTTCTGAAGGTGTTGTCTTGATACTAAAGATCTTCCTTCTAGATACGATTGGACTTCTTCTCTGAAATCTGAAGTTTGAAAGCAAGGTATCGAAATTCTGAAGGTGTGTCTCGATACAAAATCCTTGCTTTCTAGAATTTTGCATTCTTGAGAAGTTGTCTCAATACTTGATACTCTTGTTCTTGATACTTCAACATTTGTTCTCTGAAAATATAACTCTTCATGAGTGGAATGTCGGTATCATCCAGAGTAGTCGTGATACACCTTCTTCCTTTGGTTGTTTCCTGAGGCATACATAAACAAACTAATCTCGATACCCTTTTTCGAGGTCTCAATACTTTAAGTTAGCTTTAGCTTCTTAATAAATATTGGACTTAAGTACCTCGCCTATTTGTCAATCAAAGTCATGGGGTTTTATTTGAAGTCTAAATGCACTAGGCATTCAATATTTTGATCATTAGCTTTTATTATATTAAAACAAAGAATCAATTATAAAGCTAACATATACTTAAAGTTTTGATACCTTTATGGTATGTTTAATGAGATATAAAGGTCTCAAATCTTCCTTTTGTAAATTCAGGACTCTTGTCTTGTTTTCAATGATAACTTTTTGTCATAAAAAAGTGTTTAGTTTTTTGTTACTCCTTTGTTTTAGATATTACAGCTAGGCTTCTTCTTTCGTAACCCTTTATTGGGTTTTATGTATCTATTTTCGATTAATAAAATCTATTTTACCGTTCAAAAAAAATGATTAGCCACTTTAAGTTTGTTGTCACAATTGAAAAATTTGTTGCCAATTATTACATATTTAAAACTAATTTAAAATAAAAAATTAAAAAATTGACAATAATGGTGCTAAAAGACACAATGAGCTTGAATTTTTTTTTCTAATGTACAATAATTGAATAAGTTTAACTCATTATTTTCTCCCTTGCAATTTTATAGGGAAACCTTTCTTAACTAAAACTCTAACAGCATGTTTGATTAAGATGAATGTGTAGTCCATTACCCTCTTATTACATTGTTTGGTTCATGAAATGGTTATTCTGAGGAATGGTCACTCCGAGAAAAACCAAAATAGTTATTACTAAGCCATCCCCAGTAATAACTATTCCATATGGGTCATAATAGGTCAAATAATTTTTAACATTTTGTGAAATTACTGTCCTATATATAATAAAACCTTTAATTTCCTATTTTCTTTATCTCTCTTCCTCAACCACCTCGCTTCTTCTCTCTCTAACCTCTTCCATAGTTGTCATTGTCTTTCATCGACCAATACCGTCATTTTTCTCTTGCTTTCACCCTTATTTCGTCCTTTGCCATAAGAAGCACCAAAATTGGTACTCTAACAACCATATTTGGTTATAGGAAGTGCTAGATTGACGCTCCATTGAATCAACCACATCTTTGGTGATCGAGCAACACTAGAGAGCAAGAAAGAAAAGAAGAAAAAGAGAAAAATGCAAAAATAAAAATATAGAAAAAATAAAATGAGATTTAAATAAAAATATATATTAAAGTTTAATTTATAAATTATTAATATTTTAAATTAATTGTAAAAATTAATATTTTAAAATAAATAATCATATTAAAGTTTTAATTATAAATTATTAATTTTTTAATAATTTATAAAAAAATTAAATTTTCAAATTAAAAATCAAATTAATGTTTTAAATAAAATTTTAAAAATGATATTTTAAAATAAAAATCATAAATTATAATAGAAGATAGTGTTGCCTTTTTATTCTTTAGTCCTTTGTTATTCCAAAGATGTTCTTGTCAAGTATACATTGGAATAAGTCAGAATGACAACTATTTTATGAATCAAACTATAAAATAGTTGTTTTGTCTTACTATATTTTCACATAATATATATTCCATTTCCTCTCTATTTCATTTTGTAAACCAAATGTGTCTTAAGTACGATCTCAAAATGCTAAGAAATGATATAGAAGAGGCAAATACAGTGACTTAAATATATACAAACACAAAATATTTATCATTGAAGTTTACAATATTTACAAACGCAGTACTGCTATTATTTTTATCTCCTCCTTTGGATTCCAAACCATGTAGCACGACTGATTACCTTTTACTTAAGGATATAACGAATATTAAATATAATTTTTTCTTACTTAGAATTAAGATGGAAGTGAAATAGAGTAGCAATGAGTAATTACATTTTGCATGAGCCATGCATGCTAAAGACAGAAAAGATTATATATGGAGGGATTTAATATAAAAATCTTAAAAGATTTGGAAATTGCAGTCGTGCCGGAAGTAGGGTATATTTTCTTTGCAGCCAAACACAATGATATGTATGATAGTGGATCCAAAACTGAAACAGAAAACACCCAAAAAGTGCACAAAGTGCGGGAAAAAGTGGGTTTCAAACGTGACCCTACTCTTGAAACTCATGGTAGCTTAGCACCAAACAAAACTATGGCAGCCAAACAGCACTAAAATCTATAAAGTATCATGAAAAAGAAATTTACAAAAGCTTAGCTTCAACATGAGACACACACAGCCACTTGAAGAGATGAGGTTTATGATGATATCCTTTTGGCACATAAAAGATTTCACTACAACCATATAATATGAAAATATATATAGAACTAACATCCAATAGAAAAAACCTAGCAAAAGTGAGAGAGAGATGATAAATTTTACACGTACGAGCAAAGAACCGAACAATTCATTGCATCAAAGCATTCTGATCTCACACGCGGTAAGTGTATGTATCATTACTTTAAAAATTGAACATTTAGTTCCAATAATAATAATGAAAAAAGGGTAGTCATTGTCCACTTGTAGGCGGGAAAGAGAACCATGATTCTTCCTAGTGAGTTCCTCCCATAATCTTTTATTGTTTATTAAACCCGACAAAACACAAACATGTCCACTACCATTTTTATCTCAGTTTCTTCTTAGGATCATTTCTCATTTATCTATTTTTCTGTAGGCAAAACCAGGGGCTCCCTCCTATATCTCTCATCGCTGCTCTCACCTAATCCTCGCATTTTCCCATGTGAGTCTCTCTGTCTCTCTCTCTATTTTGCTTGAATCGAGCAAATGCTTTTTTTTTTGTTCGCTTTCTTTATATTAATTAATAAATGGATATTGATAATTGCAGTTCCTCTCTCGTCTTGCTTATCTCATGCTGCCAAATTACCGGTCATCCTTTAATTATTGGGTGGATTTAATAGTGTAAATGCGAGTCTATGCAATAATATTATATTAATAAAATAAGTACGGTCCAATTAACTTACTCGGAGAAAGAACAAGGAAAAGTCATTAATACATGAAATATTTAGGTATCAAGGGGGGATGAAGCTGATGATTCCATGTCTTTTGGGTTGTTAAAGTACAAGGAACATAAGGAATTGGCTGCTGATTAATTTGAGATAATAATAATAATAATAATATGTTTTTACAAGGGAATTAATGTTCCTAGAGCTTGGGAATCTTTATGACTAGGTGACTAACGATATTGCTGAGAATAGTATGTAGTTTCTTGGTTTGTGTTATGTCTGTTATTAATAGGCAAAGCTCAGCGCAATCATAGCCGACCTGCAAGCTTATGATCCCACAATCATGGTCTGATAAATAATATGTTAATAAATTCTAAACATTGTTTTTCAGCAGCTCATTTTAAAAGCTAACCTGTTTGTGAGAACATAGTGGATTTGATTTGTCTGCTTTTCTACAGTTTTAAATCCCATACCCCATGTGATTGTCTCAGTTTAACTTGTGTCAATAAAAAAAAATAAGAAAGATTGAAAGAGAGAGACAGAGAGAAATTCATAATTCAAATAAGATGTGATGTAAGGTAAATGACTAGTAATCCAAACCGTCGTGGCATACATGCAGAAAAACAGTGGGTCCCAAACAAAGGCATAATGGACGATTAAAAACCATCTGCCCCCTCTATGCAATTCCCCAAAATCTTTTCGGTATTAGTTGCCTTTCTGGCTCTGACTCTAAATGATAGGTGCCGATCAGGCTATGATCATGAAAAAGTACTATGAAGCTAAGATCGATGAACACCTATGTGTGTTTCTTTTAATGTGTTAGTTACATTTGTCTAGAGACGCCTCTATCACTCTCCAAAGAGACTCAAACTATTTGTCGTATCAATAAAAATTAATTTCCCACAGTTGGGTCTCTCTCTGGTTATTAATGTCATGTCTTGCAAATTAAACTTATCATCTGTTTCATGTCATGAAATTTGTGCACATATGGGATCTGAACTTTGAACTTGGACAATTAAGAATGAAAAGAAGAATGAGCTAACAAGGGCTGAAGAAGTTGATTGGATTTAAATGTCCTCGATCTGACCATTAAGGCATGATTTTAGGAACATTAACTGATCAAAGAGTTGTACCGAGTAGCACCAGTGGGTTCACTGTAATGGGACTATGTCTAATCTTGTACGGTTGTTCAGCGCACCGTAAGATAATCTTTGCGGCAAATGTCAAACTGGTCTGTTATCATGTTGCATGTTTAGTCTAGTCAAGGCAGTTTATCTTGTTCATAATTTAATACCTATCTTGGCAAGTTGATTAGTGCATCATCTAAACCTGATTACCAATTAGAGGAGAGAGGGTAGGATCGAAACAAGTGCGATTGGACCAATGACTAGATGGCTAAATTATACAGATTCACAAGTTATTCAATATAAAGAAAACTTTAAAACATAGATGATTATATTAAAAAAAAGTTAACTGCTTGAAATTATTTTTTTTTTCTAACTTCTTATTTGTTTATTCGGGAGCATCCAGGGAAATACCCTACAAGTTTTTTCCTTGGACCGACAAAGGATTAGAATGCTACCATTAATGGAGGCGACAACCCTTCGATTCCCCACTGATCTTTGCACATAACTGTCTCTCTTTCTCTCTCTCTCTCTCTCTCTCTCTTTCTCCATAGGTCTTCTCTTTTTTACTCTTCTTACTATTTGTGGTTGCAGGAACAGTGAACCTTTGCACCTCATATAATGCTAGACATGCCCACTCAAACTGCTTCATATCTCTTCCCCTACCTTCCTTTTTATCTTCCATAGACTGCTTTTGATTTGCCTATAAACTTTTAATTTCTCTCGCTTCTCTCTCTCCTACCTGCCTTTGAATCATCATTATCATTTTTTCGATCGCATTAAACTCATCACCTTTCCTTTATTATAGCTTGAGTACTTCCAGTTTCCCTCAGCTCTCACATAATGGATTATCAGCCTAATACTTCTCTTCGTCTAAGCCTACCCAGCAGTCAACTCAACCTAGAACTTGTCCTTGAGCCATCATCTTCTTCCTCATCGCCCCATAGTCTAGCCGAACCTCGAATTTTCTCTTGTAACTATTGCCAAAGGAAGTTCTATAGTTCACAAGCACTTGGAGGCCATCAAAATGCCCACAAACTAGAACGAACACTTGCCAAGAAAAGCAGAGAGCTAAACTCAGCTGTCCGGACTCATGGGGGATCGAATTCCCAGTCAGGATCCAGCAGCGTCAGTGGTTCGGACCATGCTCAACGTATGCTGTCACCAATCGCCCCGTTTGAACAACATGGTCGAGCTGGTAGGTTTGCTGGAGAAATTAGCTATGGAAGGAGAGACATCCACTATGGTTCTAGAGAAGGGATTGCTTCTTGGTCCAAGGGATACAGGCCTGAAAATGTTCAGGAGGAGTTTAGCCAGCTTGACTTATCTTTAAGGCTTTGAAGATTGAAATTGTACTCCTTTTTGGAATTGTATTTTCGTTATATTTTTTGCGATACGCTTATATGTTTGAAATGCAAAATATTCTTAATAGAAACAAGAAAGAGTGAACATGGGGAAATTTTATTAGAATATATATATGTGTGTACTGAAGTACATCACTGATAATCTTAATTTTCAAGGGTGTAGAATGAGAAAAATTATGATCCAATTACGTGCTGCCATGTAGATTTCATGATGTCATAATCATATTGGTTGGATTATTTCAAAGACACATAGTTTAACCAATTCACGTATGTGTCATATATTTATCTCTTGAAATAATTTGAAAATAATATTTAAATTGGACCAATTAAAATTTAATTATTGATCATCTAATTTAGAGATAATATTCATATTTTTGACCAATCAAAATTTAATTATTGGCCATTCAATTCATCTCTAATAATTATTATAATTTAGAGATAAAAAATCAAATTTAATTATTTAATTTATCTCTAAATAAATCAAAATAATTTAGAGATAGCATCTAACTTCGGCCAATCAAAATTCAAAGATTCAAAGTCTGGCCAATCAAAAGACTCTTAATGAGTCATCATGATTTATCTCAAATTAAATTAAAATAATTTAGAGATAATTTAAAGAGATTACATTCTTATCAAAGTCTCCCATCTAGCATTATAAATAGGGGGCTTCTTAAAGCCATGTGAATCATTTAGAGGCATTCAAAGATTCAGAGGCATTTGAAGATTGAGAGCATTTCAGAGATCAAGAAGAGTAGAAGATTTTTGAAGTGAAGATCAAGCAACAGTGAAGTTTGTGATCAAGATCAAGTGGCAGCGAAATTCGTGATCAAGATATCAAGCGGCAGCGAAGTTCGTGATCAAGATATCAAGCGACAGCGAAGCTCGTGATAACGGCAATGAAGTTTGTGATTAAGATATCAAGCGACAACGAAGTTCATGATCAAGAGATGAAGAGTTCGTGCTCAAGATTAAGTCAAGAAGATCCCTGAAGTGAATATATCAAGTATAGTTCGTGATCAAGATTAAGTCGCCGAGACTCTTGAAGTGAAGATATCAAATTTAGTTCGTGATTAAAACTAAGCCTGTATTCGTGACTCTTGTAGGCGAAGTGAAGAAATTAATTAGAGGAATTTTCAAAGATTATAACTCACATCAAAATATTTTATATTTGTCTCATAATTTTCAAGTCAAGAAAATTTTGAGGAGAAATTTGTGTTTGCAAATTTCTGGCACGCTTATTGGGACTATCTCTGCCTCTTATCTTTTTTCTTCAAACGAATTTTCAAATTGTAAATGGCTCTAAAGACGAATCTCGCCAACAAGCCCTCTATCAAGCCTGCTCGAGCTAATCTGACAATCTTTCCTACTTCATCGTCAAGCACGAATATTCCAACACATCCATATGGTACTCGGAGAAAAACAGAAGCTCTTACTAAATTGTATAAGCAAACATTCCTAGTCCTTAACCAAAATTCTTTATATGATGCTTCTTCCCCAAGTTCTGGAAAAGTTTCTTCCATACCACTTACTTCCTCTAAAGGATCAAGTGCAAATCAACTCAAGGAACATAATGGCTATTCAAGCAATAACTCTGTTTCATCATCACCTCGCCAAAGTTCTTCGTCAAAAGTAAATTCTAGAGTGATAATTCTATTTTATAGAATTATTTTAGTCCAATTTTGTTATGAAATATTAGCTAAGTCCTCAATTTTCAATTATAATTTACTTATTTTTAGTTGTTGTTATAATTAGGTTACTTTTAAGTTAGTTATTTTATTTTTATGTTATTACTTTTAATTTGGTTATTAATTATTAGTTTTTATATTTTTTTTAGGATTAAAAGTGATTGAGCTTAATTTTGAAAAGTAAGGTGTTGAAAGACCCAAAATTTGCTTGCATATGCTTCAGTATTTTAGCCATATCTTGAGCTACAGAACTCTAAATGATGTGATTCTTAGACCATTGGAAAGCTAAGAGACAGAGCTACAACTTTTATGCAAATTACTTTGCCCATTTCTGAGTCAAAGATAGAGAAAATCGTATCCACAAATAGCTGGACGTATTGTGTCGGGAATGGAAATTTGTAAAGATGAACAATTGATTTTTGGACCTCTCATTACACTTTTAAGCCCAATTAAACCCTAGGTCAGCTTAAGGAACTTTAGGTTAAGCTTATTAGTATAAATAGGATATGCTTAATAACATTAGGAGCAGAACTTTTGAGAGATTCAAGAACCTAAAAGTTGAGGCTGAAACTTGGAGATCAAGACGTCAATTATTATTTTGTTTTCTTCCTTGGCTTTTAATTTTCTTGTTACTCTCAATGGTTGAATTTATTATAATGTTATTTATTTTTGCAATCATGAATAGCTAATTTTCTTTTTCTAGGATTGCAATTGAACACACATGTAGTTTAAATTTTTAATCTCTTTCTTACTTATCTTTAATGAGATTTGAATTGTTTATTCCAATTCGTTCTTAATGCTTTTAATTGCTTGATCACCAATTAAATTGATCTAAAAACCTAAACAAACTTGGGAAAGGGAGTTTAGGGCAGACTAAAATTGAGATAACATATGATCATATTAATTTATTTATGTATAGAATAGGGATATACCTATAAGCATATGTAGCCAGATTAGAGCCTGAACTTAATGAGTCTATTTTAATTTCAATTCACATAGGGATATAGTGTTTTGGTTAAAATAGATATTTTTATAAGATGAGTCGAGAGACCCTTATAAATAATTTAGGACTCTAGGTTAGCAATTCAACCCATTGAAATAAGTTAAGGAAAAGAGGTAAGATCTAGATGAAGTGTGAGGGATATTATAATCCTAGACTTGTTCAATTTGATTTTTACCCAATTATATTGTTGCTTTGATTTTTCTTTTTAATAGAAATTTTGGTTAATTAATTTAGTTATTTGGATTTGATTGTTTGGATAAGATTAAATTGTTATAATTTTAGTACTTAGTAAAATTTTAGATCAATTCTCTGTGGGATCGATACTCTGCTTGTTATTATACTATCTACTCGATATGTATACTTGCGTAGTGGAATTTTAATTGACAAGTTTTTGGTGCCGTTACCGAGGAATTGTTTTTAAAATTTTTACTAATATTAATACCAAGCAATTTGGTCTTACTTCAAATTTTATTTTCCTTGTTTTAATTTTAGATTTTGTTTGCTTGCAGATATCTTTGGTCATTGTTTGCAAAGAAGAAACAACTTGAATCTTGTTCCTCTTGATCCTGAGATAGAAAGAACTTTCAGAAGACGTCGAAGGGAGAATTTACAAGTTGCAGCTTTAAATCAGACAATGGTTGAGGATAACAATAACAATGGCAATAATGCCATTAATTTGGTTCTCGGAGCAAGTAGAGCACTGCGAGATTATGTTGTTCCTCTTTTGCAAGGTTTACACCAAAGCATTAGGAGACCTTCCATCAATGTGAATAATTTCAAAATTAAACTAGCCTACATTAAGATGATTCAGTCTTCAATCTAGTTTGGTGGGTTACCCAGTGATGATCTTAATGCTCATTTAGTAAATTTCCTAGAGATTTGCGATACCTTTAAATACAATGGAGTAACTGATGATGCTATTAGATTGAGACTGTTTCCGTTTTCTCTGAGGGATAAAGCAAAAATCTGGCTTAATTCATTGTCCAATGGGTCTATCACTACATGAGAGGATTTGGCTCAAAAGTTTCTCACAAAGTTCTTCACGCCTGCAAATATTGCAAAGATGAGGAATGATATCACCTCATTCACACAATTTGATGGTGAGTTCTTGTATGAAGCCTGAGAGAGGTTCAAAGAACTACTGCGAAGATGTCCACATCATGGGATTCCTGATTGGTTGCAAGTTTAGACATTCTACAATGGGCTTATTAGGTCAATTAAAACCACAATTGATGTTGGTGGTGGTGGGGCATTGATGAGTAAGAATGCTGCTGATGCTTATAATTTGTTGGAAGAGATGACTTCAAATAATTATCAATGGCCTTCAAAAAGGCCGAGTTCGAGAAAAGGTATTGGAGCCTATGAAATTGATGGAATTGGCAACTTAGCTGCACAAGTGGTTACACTGTCCAAGAAATTTGACACACTGGGAGTTCATGCTGTTCAAAATTCATTTGTAGTTTGTGAGATGTGTGGGGATGGCCATTCAAATTATCAATGTCCATATAATTCTGAATCAGTCCAGTTTGTGGGGAAATTCAATAGACAGTAGAACAACCCAAATTCCAATACTTATAATCCTGGTTGGAGAAACAATCCCAATTTTTCATGGAATAATAATGCAGGGCCTTCTAATCCAAAACCCAACATGCCTCCTGGTTTTCAACAACAAGTTAGACCACCAGTTCCTGAAAAGAAGTCCTAAGTGGAAGAACTTCTCTTGCAATATATATCAAAGAATGATGCTAGAATTCAAAGCTTTAGAGCATCCTTGAGAAATCTTGAAACCCAAATGGGACAACTTGCAAATTCCATCAACAATAGACCTCAAGGTTCCCTACCTAGTGACACATAAATCAATCCTAAAGGTAAGGAACAATGCCAAGCAATCACTTTAAGGAGTGGAAAAGAGATTGAAAGGGTGAATGAAAAAGCAGTTGAACTTGAGAATGAACATGTTGATAAGGAAGGAATGTGTGAAAAAAAGAGTGAAGTCGAATAGGAAGAAGATGTCAAGGCTGAAAATCAAGGAGCTTCTCAAGTCATCCATCATTCACCACCTTTCCCCCAAAGGCTCCAAAAGCAAAAGCTTGAAAAGTAATTTCAGAAGTTCCTCAATGTCTTCAAGAAATTACATATAAATATCCCTTTTGTTAAAACTTTGGAACCAATGCCCAGTTATGTCAAGTTCTTGAAAGATATCCTCTCCAAAAGGAGAAAGCTAAGTGAGTTTGAAACTGTCTCCTTTACAGAAGAGTGTAGTGCAATTCTCCAAAATAAACTGCCACCAAAACTCAAAGATCTAGGTAGTTTCACAATCCCTTGCACAATTGGTAATTTATTTTATACAAAAGCTTCAAGTGATTTAAGTGCAAGTATCAATTTAATGCCTTGGTCAATTTTTGAGAAACTTGGTTTGGGGGAATGCAAACCCACTTCTGTTACTTTGCAATTGGCTAATCATTCTTATGTGTACCCAAAGGAAATTATTGAAGATGTTCTTGTCAAGGTAGATAAATTTATTTTTCCAGTTGATATTATAATTCTTGACATGGAAGAAGATAGGCAAATTCTAGTCATTCTTGGGAGGCCATTCTTAGCAACTGCTAGAGCTTTGATTGATGTTGGAAAAGGTGAGCTCACTTTGAGAGTTCAAGACCAACAAGTAACATTTAATATTTTAAACGCTTTAAAATTGCCTGTGACATCTGAAGACTATTTTTTTGTGAGTGTGGTAAATAACTTTACAAATGATGTTTTCTTAGAAGAAAATCCCAATGATCCTCTTGAAGCATGTTTAGTTGCTAACTCTGATAGGGATGATGATGAGTTTATTGAATATTCAAATTTGTTGAATGCTCACTCCAAATTTAAAACTAATCATCAATTTGAGTCTTTAGATATTTTAGCTTCTTTGGTGCCAGCTTCTAAGCCCTCCATTGAGGAACCACCTACTTTGGAACTCAAACTTCTGCCTGCACACTTGAGATATGCTTTTCTTGGAAAATCTTCTACTCTTCTAGTTATTATTTCTACTGCTCCTACTAACATGCAAGAGTTGAAGTTATTGAGGACACTTAGAGAATTCAAGAAAGCAAAAGGGTGGACCATAGCTGATATTAAGGGAATTAGCCTTTCTGTTTGTATGCACAAAATTCTCCTTGAGGAAAATCATAAAGCCACAATTGAATAGCAAAGAAGATTAAATCCCATCATGAAGGAAGTGGTCAAGAAGGAAATTGTCACGACCCAAATTTCGGGCCATGATTGACGCATGGGCCCAATGGACGTAGTCCACTAAGCTCAAGCAAGCCTATTAATCTGACGTGTTCATCATTCCATCATAAATTGCTAAGTTACATTTCATAACTTAGGATCAAAATAATATTAAACATTGCCACCTCATACTGGCATACCAAACAAGTGTATATACATTGTCTACAACATGTATCTTAATAATTTACATTAGGTTTGTCTATACACAACAAAAGAATACTCGACTTCCAAAGGAGTGACTTGGACGAATGTACAGCTACTGAATACCTAGACACCTACCAAGAGTCGAATATACGAAGATATTGAGACCTAGTTACCAGCTGCCACGTGATCTGAAAACATGAAGTTGAAAACAGTGAATATAAACCCAATGAGTGAACAAGAAGGGAACAAGCATACCATAAGGAATGTTTAACGAAATCATAATGCATTCATTTTTCAAAACAATGCAATTTATTTGAGTTCTTATTAAACCCCTCATGTAAACCCCACATGAGAAAAAAAGTCACTTATTGAAAAGAGTTCATGCTCAACAAAGGATTTGGAGAGTGAAAACTTTAATAGCATTCATGCAAATCAAGTCAAATAAACGATGGGTTTCTTAACTTAAATTATCATCTAGTCGAGGGTTTCTTAACTGGCCAAGGGTTTCTCACCAAACCTCCTCATTTTAAACTTAATTCATTTATTCCTTAATGTTGAAAATCCACGCTCAACTATAGTACCAAATAAATGAAAAATAGGGTAGCAACCGAACCAAATGGGGAGAAAAATAGAAAGTTTTTCACTGCAGCGAGATTAAATCTCGCTGCAGCGAAATTTTGGGTTTCAAAACAAAAAGTTCCTCTCTGCAGCGAGTTTTTGACCAACCAACCCCTTCAAAACCCGAGAGTTTCTAGTTGTAGCGAGAATCAGAACATCAAGAAAAAAGTTTCCTTTTCCCTTAAATCAAAGCCATCCTACTAAAATAACAAAAGCAACATGAAACACATACAAACTCCCAAATTTCAACAATTCAAATGCTCACATTTTTGCATTACAACCATATACCATATATGTATATATATATGTATATATATATATATATAT
>NC_030858.1:12463417-12467274 GCF_000208745.1 Theobroma cacao | reverse complement strand
ATCTGATTCAACAATGAAGGTCTCACGACGAAACTAGCAAGTAGGGTTCCATCCTCACCATTATTCAACTGGATCCCTAGAGATTTCATCTCAAGTAACATCGAAAAATAAGAACTCCGAAGTGTTGCTAACGACGATGAGGATTTACGACTTAAGGCATCCGCTACCACATTTGCCTTTCCCGGATGATAATCAATCACCAAGTGTAATCCTTAATCAACTCCAACCATCGTCTTTGTCGCAAATTAAGCTCTTTCTGGGTGAGCAAATATTTCAAGCTTTTATGATCAATAAAAATCCGATAACGCTCACCATATAAATAATGTCTCCAAATCTTCAAAGAGAAGACTACTGTTGCTAACTCCAAGTCATAAGTAGGGTAATTCGGCTCGTGCTTCTTCAATTGTCAGGAAGCATAAGCTATTACTTTTTCATCTTGCATCAATATGCACCCTAATCCCAACTTAGATGCATCACTGTATACCACAAATTCTTTTCCATTAACAGGAAGTGTTAAGACGGGAACAGAGGTTAACTGGTACTTTAGCTCCTGAAATCGATTCTCACAAACATCATCCCACTCATACTTAACTCTTTTAAGAGTCAAACGAGTCAGAGGAGCTGCTATCAAAGAAAATCCCTGAACAAATCTCCGATAATAACCAGCTAAGCCAAGGAAACTACGAATCTCAGTTACCGTTCTCGGTTGCTCCCATTGCAAGATTGCCTCAATCTTCTTGGGATCGACATAAATTCCAGCTTCAGACACCACATGTCCCAAGAAAACCACTTCCTTCAACCAGAATTCACATTTAGAGAACTTGGCATAAAGTTGTCTCTCGCGCAAAGTTTACAACACAATGCGCAAATGGATAGCATGTTCATCATCATTCTTCGAATAAACCAGGATGTCATCTATGAATACTATCACAAACTTATCCAAGTATGGATGGAACACCCTGTTCATAAGATCCATAAAACTGCCGGGGCATTAGTCAAACCAAACGGCATCACCAGAAACTCATAATGCCCATAACGCGTCCTGAAGGCAGTCTTGGGTACATCCTGCTCCTTAATCCTCAACTGATAGTACCCAGATCTCAAATCAATCTTAGAGAATACCGTAGCGCATCGTAATTGATCAAAAAGATCATCTATTCGGGGTAAAGGATATTTATTCTTAGTGGTCACTCGGTTCAGCTGACGATAATCAATACACAATCGAAGAGTGCCATCCTTCTTCTTGACATATAGAACTGGTGCTCCCCAAGGAGAAATGCTAGGGCGAATGAAACCTTTATCCACTAAATCTTGCAGCTGGACTTTCAATTTCTTCAACTCCGTCGGAGCCATTCTATATGGAGGGATAGAAATAGGTACAGTACCCGGAAGTAAATCAATAGGGAACTCAAGCTCTCGATTAGGAGGCAATCCCGGTAAATCATCAGGAAATACATCAGGAAGCTCACTTACTATTGGGACATCCTTTAACTTAGGTTCCCCCTTTGAAGTATCAATCACGTATGCCAAATAAGCCGAATACCCTTTCTGCACTAATTTCAAAGCTTTGATGATCGAGATTACACATGACAGTAATACTCGACGTTCCCCTACAAACACAATCTCTGCTCCCTCTGAATTTTGAAGAACAACTTCCTTTCGAAAACAATCCACGTTTGCTCGATGTGCAGTTAACCAGTCTATACCCAATATTAGATCAAAATCCAAGATCTCTAGAGGAATTAAGTCACCCCTAAATTCTTCCTCGCCTACCTTTACCCCACAATCTCTATAACAACTGTTTCTAACTAGCTATTCTCCTAAAGGGGTGTGAATTACAATGTCTTCCTCTAATGGTGATAGGTTTCTATCAGCAATCGATGCAAATGTGGTGCCCACATAAGACCTATCTGAGCCAGAATCTATCAAAACATAAGCATCTTTATCAAATAAAGACATAGTACCTGTCACTGCTCCAAGTCGGACCCGTGCCTCATCTTCTGTCACAGCGAAAACTCTTGTCGAGGTACGAGTCTGTGGTCTCGAAGGTGGATGTGCTGGGGTATTACTTTCCACACCGAACCGTATGGCCACTCCTTGTCTCGGTGGCAACCCAGAAGAATCTATCCTCTGCATATCAGTGTGAACTGGTGAAGATGATGCAACTACCGTGGCTCGTCCTAACCGTGGGTAATTACTCCTAATATGACCCGTCTGTCCACATTGGCAATATCTTGTTGGCCCTCTACATAGCCCACTATGATAATTCTCACAATTTTTGCATTAGTCAGAACCTTCGAAACTCTTCCTAGAACCAGTCATAGCAGATCTGCTAAACCTCGAAGGTCTCTGTTGTGATGGTGGAAATGGAGGTCGAGGAGATGTCACGGAAACAGAAGTAGTACTCCTTGAAATCGCTGAGACCTTGCCTCTTTTTACTGGCTGACTAGAAGACATACCCGGATTCCTCTTTTTTGCAAACTCAGTCCGAATCCTCGTATTCTCAGTCACGAGCTTCTCAGCCCGTAAAGCCATCTGTACCACCTCCTTATGCGGCTCCCTACCAGTCACTATCATCCGTTCTTTAATCTCATTACGAAACCCTTCCTCGAAATAACTGGCCTGATCCTGCTCAGATTTCACCAGATTCGGCACATATAACATCAACTCGTTAAAACGAGTCTTGTACTCCTCTACAGTTAGATTCCCCTGTTTCAAACTCAAACATTCTTTCTTCTTTTCTTTATGATGAAAATAAGTGAAATACTGACCATCGAATTCCTTGAGAAAATCGAACCACGTTTGAGGAGTAGTGGAACGGGACTTCACTGAATTCCACCAAGTACGAGCCCTCTTCTTTAATAATCTCGTAGCCACCATCAGCTTCATGTCGTTGTCTAATCTCATATCAGAGAGAGTCTCTAAAACCTAATTAATCTAGTCTTTTGCCACAGTGGCATCCAACTCACCCGTGAAAGACACACAACCGAGCTATCTAGCCACCTTTAGCTTCTTGGAAATGGATACATCCTGTACCGGTGGTGGAACTAAAGGAGTAACTGGTGGTACTATAGGTGAAACTTGACCAGTTTGAGCTCTACCAGCCATTGCGGTAAAGAAAGCTGCCAATGCCTGTGATGCCTCAGTAGGCATGGTGGGAATACCAGTAGGTGGCGGAAGAGGTGGAAGATGTGGAGGACTATCGGCCTGCTCAGCAGGAGGTGCTGCCTGAATGGTAGACACAGTCGATTCTTCCCCTACTGCATCTAGCTGACGACGTTGGGAATGACCTTTTCCCCTCCCAACCGATCTAGTGAGAGGTGGGTGTCCGCGTCGAGGAGGCATAATAATCTATAAGAGAAAACGAGCTAGCTTAGGGAACCTTAGGCTCTATATGAAAATGCATGCATTCTATTCAACCTAACCTAACTTAATCTGGGGCCGCACTGATATTGTAAATTGTTTAAAACCACTTTAAAACAAAAAATTCTTATCTTTAAAACCAAAGGCTCTAATACCAATCGAATTGTCATGACCCGAAACCTCCCTCAGGCCCATGACAATCACCGCGATGTCCCGATTTACACTTATTATCTAGAATGCCAATTGGAACCCCGCAAGGCTTACATATCAGTTTTTTTCCTTTCCTGTGAGCAATCGTTGTTAAATTTTGAGTTTTTAGAGAATATATACTATTTTAGATAAAAAACAATCAAAATAAAATTTTCGCCACACAGGGGTATTTTGGTCATTTTTTTCTCAAAAATTTTGAAACAGGCTAAAACGTAATATACAAGTACAAAACACATAATTCATATTCAAAATGAGTTTAAAAGTCTAAAATATTCATTTAAAAC
>NC_030858.1:12423828-12459400 GCF_000208745.1 Theobroma cacao | reverse complement strand
TGGAAGGGTGTGCATGATGATTGATATATATATATACATCTATGGTATATGGTTGTAATGCAAAATGTGAGAATTTGACATTTTGAACTTTGGAAATTTTTATACGTTTCATGTTGATTTTTGTCATTTTAATAGGATGGCTTTTTCTTGAAAGAAAGGAAATTTTTTTTGCTGCTCTGTTTCTCGTTGCAGTGAGATTCATCCTCACTGCAATGATAAACTCTCAGGTTTGGAGGGGTAATATTGGCCAAAATCTTGCTGCAGAGAAAAACTTTTTGTTTTATAGCTGAAATTTCGCTGCAGCGAGAATAGATTCTCGCTACAACGAAAAACTTTCTGTTTTGCTCCTTATTTCATTCGGTTGCTATCTTATTTTCCACTTTTTTAGTATCATAGTTGAGCATGGACTTCTAACATTAAGAAATTAATTAGTGAAGTTTGAAATGAGGAGGTTTCGTGAGAAACCCTCGACTAGTTGAGAAACCTTCGTTTGGCTAATAACTTAAATCCAAACTTCGCTGCAGCGAGAATGCCTTTTTGCTGCACCGAGGACCCATCGTTTACTTTACTTAATTTGCATATAGGCTATTAAGGTTTTCACTCTTCAAATCATTTGTTGAGCATGGACCCTTTTTATCAAGTGATTTACTTATTTGGGGTTTACATGAGGGGTTTTGATAAGAGCTAAACTAAATTGCATTGTTTTAAAGATAAATGAGTCATGATGTCTTTAAATTTTCCTTGTTGTGGCTTGTTCCCTTCCTTGTTCACTCACTGGGTTTATACTTACCATTTTCAACTTCATGTTTTCAGATCAAGAGGCAGCCGGTAACTAGGTCGAGGTGCCGTTGTAGATTTGTTTCCTTGGTAGGTATCTCGACATTCAGTAGCCATACGTCACTCGGGTCTCTCTGTTGGAAATCGAGTCTCTTTTTCTATATGTATAGATAAACCTGATGTAAATTATTTAGACATATGTTTTAGACAATACATGTATACTTGATTGGTAATGCCACTACAAGTTGGCAATGTTTAGCATTAATTTGATTCGAAGTTATGAAATGTGACTTAGCAACTTTTGATGGAATGATGAACAGGTCATATTAATAAGCTTGCTTAGGCTTAGTGGACTACGTCCATTGGGCCCATGCGCCTGTCATGGCCCCAAAATTTGGGTGATGATAGTAAGTCTAGTTCAATGTGTTCCTAAGAAAGGAGGAATGACCGTGGTGGCCAATGACAATAATGAGCTCATTCCAACAAGAACTGTGACTGGATGGAGAGTGTGCATGGACTACCGCAAGCTCAACAAAGCTACAAGGAAAGATCACTTCCCTCTTCCATTCATTGATCAAATGTTCGATCGCTTGGCTAGTAAGGAATATTATTGTTTTCTATATGGTTATTCTGGTTATAACCAAATTGCTATTGCTCTTGAAGATCAAGACAAGACTACATTTACTGTCCTTATGGCACCTTTGCTTTTTAAAAAATGCCATTTGGATTTTGTAATGCACCTGCCACCTTTCAGAGATGTATGATGGCCATATTCACAAACATGGTGGAAAAATGTTTGGAGGTATTTATGGATGATTTTTTTGTCTTCGGAAATAATTTTGATGATTGTCTTTTAAATCTTGCTAGGGTACTCAAGAGATATGAAGAAACAAATTTGGCGCTCAACTGAGAGAAATGTCACTTCATGGTGCGAGAAGGTATTGTTCTTGGGCACAAGATTTCTAGTAGAGGCATTGAGGTAGATAAAGTAAAAATTGAAGCAATTGAGAAATTACCACCTCTAATAAATGTCAAAGGTATTAGAAGTTTTCTTGGTCATGCTGGTTTTTATAGAAGATTTATTAAAGACTTTTCAAAAATTTCTAAACCACTTTGCAATTTATTGGAGAATGATGTGCCATTTAAGTTTGATAATGAATGTCTTGTTGGTTTTGATGAATTGAAGAAAAGATTAATATCTGCACCTATCATAATTAGTCCCGATCGGACTCTCCCTTTTGAATTGATGTGCAATGCGAGTGATTTTACGGGTGGGAGCTGTTTTGGGACAAAGGAAGGATGAAATCTTCCATTCCATCTATTATGCTAACAAGACTTTGAATGAGGCCCAGAAAAATTATACCACAATAGAAAAGGAGCTTTTGGCTGTGGTTTTTGCTTTTGACAAATTTCGCTCCTATTTCTTGGGAATAAAAGGGATAGTGTACACTGATCACTCAACTATCAAATATTTGATTGCCAAGAAGGATGCTAAGCCAAGATTGATAAGGGGGATTCTTTTACTTCAAGAATTTGATCTTGAGATTCGTGATAGAAATGGAACAGAAAATCAAGTTACAGACCACCTTTCAAGATTAAAGATTGAAGCTCAAGGTAAAGATTTAACCTTAATCAAAGAGATTTTTCCTAATGAACAAATCCTTCAAGTTGGTTAGAAATCACTTCCTTGGTATGTTGATTTTGTAAATTATTTGGTAAGCAATATTATTCCTTTTGATTTAAATTCTCATCGGAAAAAGAAATTTTTACATGATGTTAAATTTTATTTTTAGGATGAGCCTTGTTCAAACAGTGTAAAGACCAGATGTTCAGAAAATGTGTCCCGGAAAAAGAGATTTAAAGTGTGCTTCACCATTGCCATTCTTCAGATTATGAAGGACACTTTGGAGGAACAAGGATTGCTGCTAAAGTCCTCTAATCAGGTTTGTATTGGCCTACATTATTTAAGGATGCTCACAATTTTGTTTTGCATTGTGATAGGTGCCAAAGGGTTGGAAATATCTCAAGGTTGAGATGCCTTTCAACAACATCATGGAGATAGAAATTTTTGATGTATGGGGTATTGACTTCATGGGTTTGTTCATATCTTCATACAACAACAAATACATTTTACTTGCTGTTGATTATGTCTCCAAGTGGGTTGAAGCGACAACCTTTCCTCATAATGATTTGAAGGTGGTAATGAATTTCATCAAGAAAAATATTTTCACTTGATTTGGCACTCCAAGGGCAATTATTAGTGATGAGGGAAGTCACTTTTGCAACAAATATTTTGATGCACTTCTGGCAAAATATGGAGTTAAACACAAAGTTGCCACTGTGTACAATCCTCAAACTAGTGGCTAAGCGGAAGTATCGAATCGTGAAATTAAGAGGATTTTGGAGAAAACCCTATGTCCCACAAGAAAAGATTGGTCAAAGAGATTAGATGATGCACTGTGGGCATCTAGGATTGCTTACAAGACCCCAGTTGGTATGTCTCCATATAAGTTGGTCTTTGGCAAAGCTTGTCACTTACCGATGGAACTTGAACACAATGCTTATTGGGTTGTGAAGAAGTTAAATTTTGATCTACAAGCAGCAGGTGAGCAAAGGTTGTTGCAACTAAATGAACTTGATGAATTTCGCCTTCAAGCTTAAGAGAATGCCAAACTCTACAAAGAGAAAACAAAGCAATGGCATGATAAGAAAATATTGGAAAGCTTTGAGCCAGGACAAGCAATGTTGCTTTAAAATTCTCGCTTGAAACTATTCCTGGGAAAGCTCAAATCAAGGTGGTCTGGTCCTTTCATTGTCCATGAGGCATTCCCACATGGAGCGATCAAAGTCAGAGGGATAGATAGTCAAAAATTTAAAGTCGATGCACAAAGATTAAAGCATTATTGGGGAGGCGAAATTAATCATAAAAAATCCTCAATGCACTTGCTTGATAAACGCTTCTTGTGAGGCAACCCAAGCTTCTTAACCTTACTTGTTATTATTTTATTTTATTTTAATTCATACTTTTTACTTTATTTCCTTTAATCTATTTTTTTATGTTTCTTTTTGCAGGTAATTGGTTTTTAAAGAAAAAAATGCAAAAAAAAAAATTCAAAAAGAAAAGAAAAAGAAAAATTTTTTTAAAAAAAGATCAGAGCCATGGCCTTGAAATATGCAAGGAATTGGGCATGAAAGAGAATATTTCAGTGCCACGGCCCTCAAAAGGAATGCTGTGGCGCTGAAAAAAGCAAAGATTGGCAGAATGTTCGAGCTTCGTGATGCTCAAACCCGAAGCGTAATGCTTCAGGTTTGCACAAGTGAGAGCCGCAGCCCTCACTTGTGAGGGTCGTGACGCTGGGTCAGGGCCCAGCCCCAACCCTTTAAAAACCCTTTTTTTTTTCCTTCTTTCACTTTCTTCTTCTCCTGCAGCCAAACACCCTCCTCATTCCTCATTCCCTTTCAACTTTACTGCCTTTTTCTTTCTTTTGCACTCAAAATTTCTGCATTTTATTTTTTCTTGGATTTGTTATCTATTTTCACTTAACACCACTACACTCATTGCATTCTTAAGGTAAGCACTCCTCCTTCCCTCTTCCCAATATGTAGTTTCCACTCGTTTATAATTTTATAATTTTTGGAAAATAGAGAGAGGATGAGGTTGGTATTAATGGAAAATTTTATAATTTTTTCATAATGAATGAGTCCTTTGTGCATGTTTGTAAATGGGTTTTCTTACTTCCTCGTGATTTATGCTTTGAGTGTAGAAAATTTTTTGTTCCCTATCTAATGGATTCATGAATTTTTATTTGTTGCCAATATAATTGATAGATGCTTTGTTGATTTGGGTAAATAATGGGTTTGTTTAATTTTTGATGTTTAGATTATCAAGTAGAAATAAATGTTGAAATTGTTGGTGCAACACATGCCATATCTGATAATTTTGGATGAGTACATTTTCATAGATTTATTTTTATTTTTCATTGGACTATGGCATTGTGAAAATTATGATTATGAGAAGGCTGTCTTAATGTTGTAAGGCATAGAGAATTTATGTTGCATCTTAAGAAGTGAGACTGTCAAGGGAAAGCTTGAATTTTAATTGTTGCATTAGACAGAAACTAATTAAACTCATGCTTGTAAATCTTTCATATTTTCATGCTTGTTCACACAAAACTACTTGCATATTTTTCCTCTAGATTTGTTTTGATAATTAAATTTCTTTTGTAGGAATGGCACCAAAACGATCCAAACCAAGTTCCAGTGGATCTTTTTATAGATTGAAGTTCATATCTACCGAAGCCTCTACGAGATATCATACGTCATTGATCAACAAAGTGCCAATTTTCGAACGAGGGATAGATATCCCCATTTTGCCTTACAAGGAGATTCATGACATGCTTAGTGACAGATATTGGCATCGATTTAGTGACCAACCTGAAGCGGCAGTGGTTCCTATAGTCCGAGAGTTTTATGCGAATGTGGTTGAGCATGTTGATGGTGTGGCATTTGTTGGTGGCAAACGAGTTCCTTTGACAGCCAAGCTATCAATGCATTTTTTGGAACCCCCAATATTGAAAATGATGAATATGGGTAGTACTTGGGCGATCATCAGGATTACAATGAGATTATCTCGACGTTGTGTGTTGAGGGAGCCCAATGGAAGACATCGCGTGGTGAACCAGTTTCATTCAAACGAAGTGCCATGACAAAGGAGCTGAAAGTTTGGTTACACTTTGTAACGGCACGATTACTCTCATCCACTCATATCAATGATGTCACGAGGGATCGTGCAACGCTTATTTATGCCATTGTCACACATAAATTCATTGATGTTGGTAAGGTTATCTCTCATGCCATCCTACATACGAGTCGTACTAAATGAGATGGTATCGATTTTTCTTCCTTGATCACTGCTTTATGTGTGAAAGCTGGTGTGCAATGGAGTGATAAAAAGGAGCTACAACAACCAAAACTTCCTATCACCATGGGCATTCTTAAGAGATTAGAGGAATCTGCACCAGTTGCTGGTAGTTCTTCCTAAGTCGCTCCCCCACCTTTACAGGCAGTTCCCACACGTAGTGTTGCTCAATGGATGGAGCCCATTGATCGTCGATTAAATCGTCAGGAAAGGCAGAATCGAGCGATTGAACAGATAATGAGAGCCTATGTTGAACACATTGGGATGGATATGTCTACTTTTCCTTCGTTACCTATGGATTTTGACTCTGAAGATGATTTTGGTGGTGACAATGCGGAGGACTTGTAGACTACAGATTCGGAGTGAGGGGAGTATTCTTGTCCCTTGTCTTTTATTGTTTTTTATCACATTGAGGACAATGTTCATTCCAAGTTTGGGGTAGTAGTTTAGAATTTTGTTAGTTTATTTGTTGTAGTTTTATTTTAAGATATATCTTGCATGCTTTATTTGTGTTTTGCATGTTTTGTTGTGTTTCAAAAAAAAAATTGAGATAGTTGTATCTCCTTCATGATTATCCCAATCTTAAGATGATATTTTAATTATCTTTTGATTCTTAGCTTTTGGGAAGCATATAGTTATGATTTAACTTTATGTGATATTCTTGTGTTAGCTTTATTTTAGAATGTGACTTCTAATAATTTGAGCACTATACTCTTTTACTTAGAATTTTTGTGTGATTTAGAGAAATTTTATGTTGGGGAAAAAGTATAGTGAAGTCAAGAATTCTTGAATTTGTTTGATTCTCTCTCGAGGCAAAATCTTAGATAACACTTAGGATAGGAAGTGATTTAGGCCATCTTTCGATCGTTTGAGCCTTTTTGAGCCTACCTTGTTATATTTATCCTTAGTCACCCTTTTTGAGCCTAATTTACCTTTTCTTTGTAATTATACAATTATGTTAGCCTTGACCTTTCTATTTAAATCAAACAATTTGAACCTTTCACCCTCTAAGTATTTTAATCTTTCTAAGGAATGGTTTGAGCTTAAAGATAAATTGAGGGAGAAAAGTGAAAAAAAAAGTGATGGTTATTAGCAAAATTACCCCTAGCTTATAATTGTCAAAAATAAGTTTAGGGGTTGAAAAAGAAAAGAAAAGAAAAGAAAAGAAATAAAGTGTGTTGTACAAAGGAAAGTTCACTTCAAGTTTGGGGGTGCTATAAAAAAAATGAGCTCTTTATATGTCCTAGATTGATTAAGTGCTTAAGGTGAATTTGAGCCTAAATATATCTTTATCATACCTTGACCCTAGCCTTACATTACAAGCTTGATAAAGACCTACTGATCCTTGAATAAGTGTTAATCTACATTAGTGAAGAGAGAGAGATGAAAAACAAACTTATGGAATCTTAGTACTAATCTATGCTTAGATTTAGCATAAACTAATCCGAATTGCATGATAGTCTTTGTAAGAGAGTATTCACACACACACACGAATGTCCATTCAAAAAATAAGTTTTCACTTAAATTGATGTATGAATTTAAGGATTAGCTGTATGCTACCTTAAGTTGGAATTGGAGTTAATTTATGAGGAAAAATTGGGAAATCATGATTTGGTATTTCTATCTTTCATTCAGGGATTTTTTTTATGATTCAGTTTTCTTTTTCTGATTTTCTTTTGCTCGAGGACTAGCAAAATCTCAAGTTTGGGGGTGTGATAATTCTATTTTATAGAATTATTTTACTCCAATTTTGTTATGAAATATTAGCTAAGTCCTCAATTTTCAATTATAATTTAGTTATTTTTAGTTGTTTTAATAATTAGGTTACTTTTAAGTTAGTTATTTTATTTTTATGTTATTCCTTTTAATTTGGTTATTACTTATTAGTTTTTATATTTTTTTTTAGCATTAAAAGTGATTGGGCTTAATTTTGGAAAGTAAGGTGTTGAAAGACCCAGAATCTGCTTGCATATGCTTTAGTATTTTAGCCATATATTGAGCTACAAAACTCCAAATGACGGGATTCTTGGACCATTAGAAACCTAAGAGACAGAGCTACAAATTTTGTGAGATCACTTTGCTCAGTTCTGCTTGGAAGATAGATAAAATCATGTCAAAAAATAGCTAGACGTACTGTGTCGGGAATGGAAATTTATAAAGATGGATAATTGATTTTTCGGCCTCTCATTACACTTTTAAGCCCAATTAAACTCTAGGTCAGCTTAAGGAACTTTAGGTTAAGCTTATTAGTGTAAATAGGATATGTTTAGCAACATTAGGAGCAAAACTTTTGAGAGATTCAAGAAGCTAAAAGTTGAGGCTAAAACTTGGAGATCAAGACGACAATTATTGTTTTGTTTTCTTCCTTGGCTTTTAATTTTCTTGTTAATCTCAATGGTTGAATTTATTATAATGTTATTTGTTTTTGCAATCATGAGTAGCTAATTTTCTTTTTCTAAGATTGCAATTGAACTCACATGTAGTTTAAATTTTTAATCTCTTTCTTACTTATCTTTAATGAGATTTGAATTATTTATTCCAATTTGTTTTTAATGCTTTTAATTGCCTGATCACCAATTAAATTGATCTAGGAACCTAAACAAACTTGGGAAAGGGAGTTTAGAGTAGAGTAAAATTGGGATAGCATATGATCATATTAATTGATTTGCGTATAGAATAGGGATATACCTTTAGGTCATATGTAGCCAGATTAGAGCCTGAACTTAATGAGTCTATTTTAATTTCAATTCACATAGGATTATAGTGTTTTGGTTAAAGTAGATATTTTTATGAGATGAGTCGGGAGACCCTTATAAATAATTTAAGACTCTAGGTTAGCAATTCAACCCATTGAAATAAGTTAAGGAAGAGAGGTTAGATCTAGATGAAGTGTGAGGGATATTATAATCCTAGACTTGTTTGACTTGATTTTTACCTAATTATATTATTGCTTTGATTTTTCTTTTTAATATAAATTTTGGTTAATTAGTTTTAGTTAATTAATTTAGGTATTTGGATTTGATTGTTTGGATAAGATTAAATTGCTATAATTTTAGTACTTAGTAAAATTTTATATCAATTCTCTGTGAGATCGATACTCTGCTTGCTATTATACTATCTACTCGATACGTATACTTGCGTAGTAGAATTTTAACTGACATGGAGCGATGGCTGTCATGACAATTGAAACAGTATCTCTAGAAGAATAAGTTGCACTTCTTACAAAGATTGTGGAACCTCTAACAACAAGCATCAGGTAAAAAGATGAACAAATTGCCTCATTGATGGCAAAAATTAGCAACCTTCTTGGAAAGGCATCAATCAATCTTGGCCAAAATCAACGACAAAATCATCAAGGTAATGAGGAGAATTGCACTATGGAAGTGGAAAGTAATCTCCAACAAAAATCCAATGAAGCGGTCAACACTAGTCAATTGAAAGAAGTCATCAAAGAAGCCATCAAGGAATAGATGGAAAGTGTCACTCAACCTTCATATACTTATGCCAAGCCATGCTCTCAGAGAATGATCGCATGAGGATGCCACTTAACTACCAACCACCAAAATTCCAACAATTCGATGGTAAAGGAAATCCTCGTCAACATGTTGCACACTTTGTGGAAACTTGCAACAATGTTGGCACCTATGGCGATCTTATAGTGAAATACTTTGTGGAAACTTGCAACAATGTTAGCACTTATGGCGATCTGATAGTGAAATAGTTCGTTCATTCTTTAAAAGGCAATGCCTTTGATTAGTATAAAGACTTAGAACTTGGGATGATTAACAATTAGGAGTGACTAGAATATGGGTTCTTTAATCGCTTTTATAGCATTCAATGTGTGGTAAGCAAGATTGAACTCACAAGTTCGTGCTAATGGAAAGATGAGCCTGTGGTTGATTATATCCACGAGTGGAGAAATCTCAATGTTAATTGCAAAGAGCAATTGTTCGAGTCGTCAACCCTTGACATGTGCATCCAAGGGATGAATTGGAGATTATGCTATATTCTTCAAGGTATTAAGCCTAAAACTTTTGAAGAATTAGCTACTCATGCCCATGACATGGAATTAAGCATGTCAGTAGTTGGAAATCAAGGACTTCTAGTGCAAGAACCAAGGAAGGGCAAGTAAGATGTTCGTAAAGGGGGTAAAACTTTGACAAATAAAGGTAAAGGAAAATAGTCTATGATTGTCAACACTAAGCCCACCAAGGTGAATACCAATTCAAAGAAGACTTAAGAGACAAAAACTAGCCTTTTGCAAGATAAAAGGAAAGCGTCTTTGAAAGAATGACAAGAAATGAAGTATCCTTTTATTGACTCAGATATTGTAGAAATGTTGGAAGAACTTTTGAAGGCTAAGCTTATTCAATTGCTAGAGATGAAGCGACTGGAAAAAGCTAATTGAGTAAATGACCTCAACTACTACAAGTACCATTGCTTGATTGGTCACCCTATAGAAAAATGTTGTCTTAAAAGATAAAATCATGGGTTTATACAAGGATGGGAAAATTGAGTTTGAAGAAGAAATGGTGATAGCAAATATAGCATAAGCAACTAATATGCTTTCTCCACTTAATGCAGGGAGTAAGAATATAAAATTTGGATCTTTGAACTGCATAATGTCAACACCAAATGTAGAGAAAACATACAATCCTCAAGATAATGGAGGAAAAGCTTGTGGTTCTACAATTGAGGATCTAGACAATGAACGATGGATCCTAGTTACCTATAGAAGAAGAAGAAAAAAAGTTTTCCCAATGATAAGCAAGCATCAAGAAGATCCAAAATGTTGAAACAACCATCCAGGAAAATGATGCCAAAGGCAATGCCAAGGAAAATAACTACAAGCAAATGTGAAATTTTGTTGGTACAAAGGCTTAGATGACTAATCACCATTAATGACTTCATGCCAATGCAATTCAAAAATCAAAATTCAATTCCAACACCATGTTTCCAAATTGATGAAGATGTTGGGAATGAAGAAAAAATTAAGTTAGATTCTAGTTCCGCTTATGGTGCAAAAATTACATATTCTAAAGAAGACTTATTGTTGGGGTCTACCTTTAATAATCGACTTCTTTTTTTCAGGGATAAAGTCATGAACAGAAGATCAATCGAACACAGATATATGATGGATCTATTGTCAACTTACTCCCACAAAAAATAATGAAAGAGCTTGGAATATCTCTAGATGAATTATCGAAGAGTTGTTTGATGATCCAAAAATTCAATCTTGAAGGACAAAGTGCTGTAAGAAAAGATAGACTTCAACTTTTCATTAATGTTATGGAATCTAATCCATTGTTTCATGCGATTGATACAAACACAACATACATGTTGTTAGAGCGACCTTGAGTACATCAAAATGGTGTAGTGTCATCAACACTTCATCAATGCTTTAAATATTGTAGAAATTGTCAAGTGAAGATGGTCATAGCGGATACTAAACCATTTACTATAATAGAGGCACATTTGGTCGATGTTAAGTTTTATTTGGAAAGTACCTTCGTGGAAGAGGTACAACCCAAAGGTGATCAGGGAAATGATGAAGGAAAATCATCAAAGGTAAAGGGAAAGAAATCATCATCATCTATAGAGCAAGATGATGATCTTATCGAAGGCTTCAAAAATTTGACTTTGCGATTCTTTAGCTTGCAAGAGTTAAAAATCACTAATTCTTCATTAAAGGTATTTGTAAGGAAAATAAAAGGACCATTGGTTGAACATGATGATTTTCCCTTTCAAAGAGCTAATGGTTTCAACCCTATTGCTTATAAGCTTCTAATAAGGGATGGCTACAAGCAAGAAGAAGTTTCTAAATTAGTACACAACCTAATGAACCAACCAAAGAAACTCCACAAGATCCTTCCAAGAATTACAGATTTTGGAAGAAAAGGACAAATGTTGTCAAAGCTATAAAATTAGGGTTGGGATTGACACCCTTAAAGTTGAAGATTCACAAAGAAGCTTCAAGACACATAACGATTAAAAAAGTTGAAGACAAGGAAGAAACCTTAGTGGAGTCATCTAGACCTTTAATTTTCGATCACTTGGACATAGCCACAACTTAAACTTTAGTTTTTGATCGATTGAGCATGTCTTCAAATCAAGGTTCAATGTTTAAGAAAGATCATACAAAAGTGACTTCAAGAAAGTTTGTGAGTTTAAGGCTAAAATGATTACCATCATAAAAAAGGAATAAAAAAAACCTCATGACACATGAACCAAAGGATTTCTTTAACATCATCTTTTCACGAATGAAAAGAAAAAGTGAATGGATAGTAACAAATGATGAAACATTACAGGCTAAAAGGCACATTATGGTTGTGACTAAACAAGCCTTATCTTCAAAAGAGGAGGAGCAAGAAGAAATGGAAATCTTGACATGTAATCATGTGTCTATAGTAAAAAGTGATGAAAAATCTAAAGAAGAAGATATCCAAGAGGCTCCCCCATCATTAGAGAAAGGAAATCAGCTTACAATTAATGAATTAAAAGAATTTAACATAGACACTACAGAAGATCTTTGACCAATCTTCATATGTGCTAGTTTAACTTCTGAAGAAGAAAAATCTTATCTTGACCTTTTGACAAGGTATCAAGAAGTCTTTGCATGGACTTATAAAGAAATGCCAAGATTAGACCCTAAAGTTGTTGTACATCATCTAACTATAAAAAAAGATGTTTAACCCATTAAACAAGCATAATGACGTCTTCACCCTAACTTGATTCCACAAATTGATGTTGAGGTCAATAAACTCATTGAGGCTGGCTTTATTCGAGAAGTCAAGTACCCTACTTGAATTTCAAATGTTTTTCCAATTAGAAAGAAAAATGGCCAAATTCAAGTTTGCATGGATTTTCGAGACTTGAACAACACTTGCTCAAAAGTTGATTTTCCTCTCCCTTTGACAAAAATAATGGTAGATGCAACAACTAGGCATGAGGCTTTATCTTTTATGGATGGCTCTTCTAGTTATAATTAGATTCGCATGGATCAAAAGGACGAAGAGCTCACAGTATTTCGAACTACTCAAGGAATATATTAGTACAAAGTTATTCCTTTTGGGTTAAAGAAAGCAAATGTCACTTTTCAAAGGGTGATGTAGAATATATTTGATGATATGCTTTGCAAGAATGTTGAATGCTACATTGATGATTTGGTGGTTAAGTCCAAGAAAAGAGTTGATTAGCTAGAAGATCTTTGCTAAGTATTCGAGAGATTGCGTGGATATCAATTGAAAAGGAATCCTTTAAAGTGTGCCTTTGGAGTATCTTCTAGTAAATTTTTGGGATTCATAGTGCGCCATCGTGGCATTGAAATTGATCAATCAAATATATATGCAATCATGAAGATCCCTGAGCCAAGCAATCTCCATGAACTTAAAAGTTTGCAAGGAAGGTTGGCTTATATTCAACGCTTCATATCTAACTTCGCTGGTAGGTGTCAACCATTTAGTCGTTTGATGAAGAAAGATACGTATTTTATTTAGGATGAGTCTTTTAGTAATGCTTTTAAAAGCATAAAGTCTTAATTACTAAGACCCCCAATTTTAAGGGCTCCTATACCAAGCCTTGATCATAGGATTGGAGATTGCAGTGGACATGTAAATTACTCAACTTAAAATGTTTAGAGATTCTAAGTTGGTTGTAAACCAAATCCTTTCATTTTATGAAGTTAAAAAGTCTAAGCTTTCGCCATATGTCAACTAAATTAAGAAGCTTTTGAAGTGGTTTGACATAGCTAGCACAAAACAAGTGCCCAAAAAAAAAATACACAAGTAGATTCTTTGGCTAATTTGGCGTCAGCAATTGCATCACCAAGTACAGTTTGCAAATGATGGATTTTGCCACCAATCACTCTAGGTGAAGAAGTCGATGTAGAATCTAATGTCGTCTCAGCCCTTGAAGTGGGAAAAGAAGATTGGAGACAAACATTGATTGACGACTGATAATTCTATGATATAAAGTTTTTTGGGTTTAATTTTAATATTAATTTAGCTTAGTTCTTGTGGTAATGCATAAAACTTAGTAGGTTTTATTTAAATTATTTTAAGTTAATTAATTCAGGTGAGTCAATCTAATCTTAATTTGGTGTTAATGTGATTAAGATAGGTTGTTATTGACTTATTTGTGCTTTTGCAGATGTTTAATGAAGGAAGAATTTTAATAAAAGAAGGAAAGCAATTTTGAGGTGTAGATTTCCACTACGTATGTATCGGTATTTCAACCATAAGTTTCTCTAGAGAACTCCGAATGAGATGATTCTTGGACCATCAGAAAGTTAAGAAAAGATGCTACAATTTCTTGTTTGCACTTTGCCCAATTTGGTTAGGAAGATAGTCAAAAATCTTGTTGAATTTAAAGCACTTTAGCAGTCCTAGAGCAATTATGATTTTTTCTAATTAAATGGTCGAGGTCGTGGCTTTGGTAGAGGTAGGTCATAGCTCACGTAATCTAATGAGAAGATCATAATTGAATTTGATTCTTTCTTCACCCAACTTGGCTTAACTTCAAAGCCTTATAAAAATAATATTTCAGAGGACTTTTAAAAAAAATGAAACACCAAATTGAAAGTTGAGAATCGAGCCACATAGTCATTAAAGTTGGGAAGAAATTAAGAGATTCAAGAAGATTTGGAAGATTAAGATTACAGTTCTTGGGTTTTTTTATCTTTCTATTATTCTTTTATTTCCTTAGTTTGAATTTAATGTTTCAACTTTATTTAATGATGATGTGTGACTTGATGAGTAATTAAATTACTTATCTAAGATTATGATTGAATTAAATACGTAGTTTGATTTATTTATTACTCTTTTGCTTAAGTTTAATGCTTTTAAGTTGTTTATTTTATTCACTTCTTAATGCTTATAATTGATTGGCTACCAATTAGATTGAATTGGAAACTTAGGTTAAGCTTTGACGAGGGAGATTTAGGTAGACCTTGAATAGAATAGCATATGACCGAATACACTTAGTTGATTTGGAGGTTTGATTTGCATATAGGGTAGACATACACCTATCAGTCATACGTAGCCAAAATTAGAGCATGAACTTAATGAATCTATCTTTAATTTAATTTACATAGACATATAGTAAATTAATTGGGAGAGATATTTTTATGAAAAACTTGACAGAGACTTATAAATAATTTATGACTTTAGGTTAGCAACTGAATTCATTTAGCTAAGTGAAGAGTGAAAGACAATAATAAAATGAAGTATTGAGGGACATCATAATTGTGCCATCCCCCTCGGGGCCCACTCCAAGGTATTGTTACGTCTGGGTCTCCATCGCCACAGCTATTCTTCATGCAGCTAGAATGGTTAAAGGCGTTCCCTTCGGGGGGAGCAAAAGGTCTGGGGTTCGAAGCATGGTGAGGGTTACGGCCCCGTTTTTTGCATGGAGAATAGTCATGGCGATGGGGACCCAAACATAACAATACCTTGGAGTGGGCCTTGAGGGGGATGCCACATAATTCCTTTGTAAGATTTGTCAACTCAGCTTGTAAACCATTAGGGTGCTCGATAATTTTGATAATGTTCTCGAAGCTTCTTAGTTTAATCTTTTGCATACGTACTACTGAAATATGGTTCAAGGTCAATAAATTTGCAAACTTTTCTCAAGTATTCTTTAACTATGTTCTTCAATGAAGATAAATCAAAAGTCTCGCTATAGGAAGAAACAACCTCTTTTTCATATCTTTATTCTTGGAGATAATGACAAGATCTTGGTAGTCCTTGAAGTATATCATAGTGATTCTAAATTGCGTGCTATTATAAAGAGCATCCCCCAAGGATCAACAAGTGCTATTATAAAGAGCACTCTCTAAGGATAACAAATTGTGTAGAGCACCCCCAATGATCAACAAGTGTTATTATCAAGAGCACCCTTCAAGGATCAACAACTGCTATTAGAAAGAGCACTCTCTAAAGATCAACAAATTGTGTGCAATTGTAAAGAGCACCCTTCAAATTGCTACCAATTTCTTCCACTTCAATTGGGACTTGCCTTGATTATAGACTAGTAGATTTGAGATGTAACTATAAAAAAAAATTAAAACAAAATTATAATAGTAAAAAAAAGGGCATGTACGTAGGTGAAGAAAATATAAGTTTGGTGGGAGTTCTTGTAATGTGTCAGGAAGTTGACTAAGTAGGGCATCTTAAAGCTGGGCAATATGCATGGCTTTCTTGACTCAACATTAAGCTGCAAGGTGGCAAGATAAATGGTGGCTTGCATGATTTTTAGCATGGCAATTGAAACAAATGATGGCTAGCATAATTTCCTTGCCTAGACATGTATTGTGGCAAGAATGCAAAATGGGTGAGCCTTTTAACATGGTAGAAAGTTGATTTAACGTGGGCATTAGCCAATTCTTGAAATCTTTGCTGAGTTATATAACATGGAAGAAGGGTCATGAGAATTAAAAGACATTAGCCAATTCTTGGCTTCTTTAAATGTTTACTTAGTTTTGTAACATGGCATGAAATTCTCAAATGTAGCAAGAATCGGATAAACAAAAAGGCAAGATATAAAACTATCAAAATAAGAATAAGAAGATTAGTGGAATTGCCTTGAGGTAGAAGTGAAAAAATGAAAAAAGGGAGAGGGCGACAAACCTTATAATCCCAACAAGATGAATAATTTTTCTACTACGTTATTGAACAGTTGCAATTCTTAAATTGATTTCAATATGTAGAAAATTGATAACGTGCTCTCTTTTTATAAAGGCATATTAGGATTCTACAATATCTTAAAAAAATTTCTACAAAAAAAAAGTGCCAAAATTTCAAGACTCGTCCACTTGCCACATTCAAAATCATGTGTGAACAAGTATTGAGAGGACATTTGTAGAATGAGAAAAATTATGATCCAATTACGTGCTGCCATATGGACTTCATGGTCATAACCATTAATTAATTATAAAATAATTAATTTATTGGTTGGATTATTTTAAAGACACATAGTAGAACCAATTCACTTATGTGTCATATATTTATCCCTTGAGATAACTTGATGATAATATTTAAATTGGACCAATCAAAATTTAATTATTGGTTATCCAATTAATTTGTCTTTAAATAAATGAAGGTAATTTAGAGATAATATTTATATTTTTGACCAATCAAAATTTAATTATTGGCCATTCAGTTTATCTCTAATAATTATTATAGTTTAGAGATAAAATATCAAATTTAATTATTTAATTTATCTCTAAATAAAATAAGATAATTTAGAGATAACACCTAACTTAGGCCAATCAAAAGAAAAAGACTCAAAGTTGAGCCAATCAAAAGACTTTCAATGAGTCATCATGATTTATCTCTATTTAAATTGAAATAATTTAAAGATAATTTAAAAGGATTACATTTTCATCAAAATCTCCCTTCTAGCGTTATAAATAGGGGGCTCATCCAAGCCATTTGAATCATTCAGAGGGATTTGCGGATTTAGAGGCATTCGAAGAATTTTAGAGATCGAGAGGAGTACAAGAGTTCTGAAGTGATGATTAAGCAGCAGCGAAATTCAAGATCAAGATATCAAGCAAAGTTTGTGATCACGATATCAAGAGTTCATGATCAAGATTAAGTCGTGAAGACCCTTGAAGGGAAGATATCAAGTATAGTTTGTGATCAAGATTTTGTCACCAAGACTCTCAAAGCGAAGGATATCTTCATGATCAAGATATCAAGTGAAGTTCATGAACATGATATCAAGAGTTCATGGTCAATATTAAGTCGTGAAGACCTTTGAAGCGAAGATATCAAGTATAGTTCATGATCGAGATTAAGTCACCAAGTCTCGAAGATATCAAGTTTAGTTCGTGATTAAGACTAACTTCAAATTCGTGACTCTTGAAGATGAAGTGAAGAAATTAATCAAAGGAATTTTCAAAGATTATAACTCACATCAAAATATTTTATATTTGTCTCATAATTTTCCAGTCAAGAAAATTTCGATGAGAAATTTGTGTGTACAAAAGGTTTTAATGATGTACCTACGCAAGTGACTTAATGATAAATACATATATATACCTTTATTTTAAAAATATAATTAATTAGATTTGAATTTCTTCTTTACAATAACAAAAATATTTAACAGCAGCACTATATTTGGATTATTGGTAGCTAATGATACATGCACTCATAAAATACAACTACTTTGTATTACTCTCTAACATCCTGAGTGCAAAGACCTAGTTTGGATGAGAATATTATTACATAAGTCTTTTTGTAATCATATTAACCCTAAGCTCAACAAATTAAGAATTGACATGTAATTAAGAATTGTCAAATAATTATATTTGTATGTTTAGTGAAATACATTTACTTTGTAGTACTCTTTAACATCCTAAGCGCTAAGACGTAGTTTGGATTAGGAAATTATTGTATAAGTTTTTTTGATCATATTAATCATAGGCTCAACAAATTAAAAACTCACATCTAATTAAGAATTGTCAAGTGATTATGTTTATATATTTAGATTTATGCTTTTTATCAGTCGTGTTAGATAAATAGCTTAAAGTAAAATGCAACTAAGAGGAGGATGAATTGGTTGTTTAAAAATTTTCTTGTAAAAATTCCTTTGAAGGTTTTCAGTTAAAACTTTTGCAAAATAGGAATGATGTTCAAAGCAACAACAATATAACTTGAAAAACTCAACTTTGAAGTTAAGAAGACAAGTTTCAAACCATGGCAAAATAGAGCTGAATATAAACTTAAAAACAGAGTATGAAACTTGAGCTAAAGCTTGTAAAAATGATGAAGAAAGAAAAAGCAACACAACCCAATTTTATAGAAGTTCGGCCCTTAAAGCCTACATCATCTCTCTTGATTCTCAAGGAGTTTGAAGACATTTCTCATGGAGTTTGAATCCACAAAGAAATGTCTTTTAAATTAGGTTAAGGCACAACCTTAAAAACCAATATTTTATAGTTTAAAGTTTAACCATATTACCTTTTAATGGAGGTATAACCAATAACTATCTTTTCAATGGAGGTATAACTGACAACTACCTTTTGAATGGAGGTATAATTGGCTATTACAGTGAATACACTCAAAGGTTACAAAGCTCATGACCTCACAAGGTTGATAAGCTAAGCTAAGTACAAAAGAATAAAGATTTTTCAGAGAATATAGGCTGCAAAAAGAATGTTTTACTAAGAGAATGTGCAGCAGAAAAAGAAAAAATGAATCTTCAAATATCTCAGCATTTCTCTTTCTTTTGGAATGATTTTCTGCTCTTTCTTCTTACAAAATGACATCTTCATAAAGTTATTTATTGTCTTTCATGATTTTTACCTATTAGAGTAATTTAGACTCAAAATTTTGACTGTCGAGACCACTTGAATCACGTCATTCGTACTTCAGGGATTGATCCTTTGCAATTGAGGATTGACAAATGCTTTAGTGTGGGAGCTTATGAAGATCGATCTATAGATGTGTAAGGGGTCGAACCTTTTTGTCTGATTTTCATCCAAAACCTTTCTACTTCTCAAGAATCTACCTTTGGATCCTTGAGATGTTAATTCTTCTTGTCCCATCTCAAAGTCAAAAGCTTTTTATTTTCCTGAGGATTAACCTGTACTTCTTCAAGCATTGATCCTACTTCCACGTTAATGCCAAAATTTGAATTTTAAATTTGTTTTTGAATGCTCCATTCATTTCTTTTAAGACAGTTGCTTCCTTATTCTCTAAGTCTCAATTTTCCTTTTTGCAACTTCAAGGATCGACACTTGGTTCTTGAGGGGTCAATCCAAATCTTCCAAGCTTGAGTTATTTGTTTCTTCATTCCTTGGGATCCTTATTTGCTTCTATGCGAATCGATTTTCTAAAACATAGTATGTTTTTATTTACTCTTTGTGTCCTTAAGATTGACCTTTGCTTCTTCAGGTGTTGATTCTCTATTTTATAGTAGTTTTCCAAAATGCTTTTGTTTGCTAGTGAATCGACCATTCCTTTTCAAAAGGTTAATCTTTTCTATTCCAGAAAGGAAGGTTTGCTCTTTGTTTTACTTAGAATCGATCCTTTACTTCCAAAAAGTCAATCCTAGCAATTGGAACTTTGAGAATTTAAGTGTTTAGGAGCTTTTTTTTTTTTCACAACCGACTTCAAACTCATTTACAACATTTAAGTATTATTTTTCAAGTTCAAAACATTTACATTTGGTTTCAAAGCATATTTAGTTAATTTAATTTTGTCATTTCAAAACAAAGGTCAATTTTCAAGTTAATAATCTCTTCTTTTTTGCTATGACAAAATTAAGAGCTAAATTTCCTCAAGAAAAACTCCCCTTGAATTTATGCTTACTTTTCAAATTAATTTGAGAAAAATCAAAATCATTTTCAGAACATATCCAACCATGAGAATCAAGGAAAGCTAGCAAATTTACTCTAAATATTCACCTTTTTTGTTATATAAAAAAGAAATGGAATATAAGTAAAATTTTAAAGCTCATGGAAACATAAGAAGATTAATAGCGATAAGTATATAAACATAAGAAGAATTTCATTGAACATTTAAGATCATAACATTAAAAACATTCAAAAGTCATAAAAGCACAATACAAAACATAATGAAAATGTATGCAAATGCTAATGATCAATTGGTATCAGACTTAGAGCTCTTGAACTCAATGTAGATAGTTGATGTAGAAGGTTGTGAAGTAAATTTGTTGTTAAAAACCTTTTGGTTTTTAGTGAGCTGCTATTGATTCTGTGCAAGTTGCGTGATTGCATTTTGAATCTTGTTTATTATTGCATTCATTTTATTAAGGGAGCAGCAGCAATGGTCAAACATGTTCTGGTACTTGGGAGTAATTTGAGCAACTATATCCGCAATTTTCTTCTCAACCCCAACAAAATGCTCGTCAAACAAACTTGCTTGATTATCCGTCTAAGTACATAAGATTTGGTGCACACCTTCTCCCATGTACATAGTGCTTAACAGTCCAAATGGACCTTGGTCAGCTGGTGGAGGTGGAACATATGGCGATGGAGGATTAAATGATGATGAATGAGGCATGTTGGATGCTTGAGGATGTGGTGAAGGTGCAGTAGCAATTTGTGGAGGAGATGGAACATCAAGCATTAGCGAGTCCTTATCAGCTGGTGGTTCCTCTTGTGTTTGAGCACTTTGTTCAACATCCTTCTTTATCCATTATTAGCCATAGCTTCATGCTCAAATCCCATCTTACCAAATGTGTTTTTCTCTAACAACTTGACCTTATTTGACATGACTGGCCTATCAAGTAAGGTGTCAACCTTCCCCTTATCTATCATTTCTAAAATTACCATTCTATATACCAAAACATTTTTTTGCACCTCTAGCTAATGACTCCATGTCGTTAAATATGAAGTGTGCCAAGTCTATCAGAGTCTTCCTGTAACAGCCCAAATCCCGAGTCATGATCGGAGCATGGGCCTAATGGGCATAGTCCACTAAGCCCAAGCAAGCCTTTTTATGCAATCCCGATCATCATTCCCAGCCATCATTTCTAAAACCACATATTGTAATTCTCTACTAAAATATTTCAGTAACATTTTATAGTGACCCAATACTTACAATTTTATTTTGTCAAAATAATGTCACCCATCTACCAACTCCTAGTGGGATCAGTAATAAAATATACCTATTTGACTTATAACATGGATACCAGCAGATTTCCTTACATATGCGTGTTCACAGGTAACAGACCCTTGAGCGTCAGCGGAGTGACCATAGGTAAAGGTACAGCTACTGAGATGCCATAGCACCTACCAAGAGGACGAGCATACATGGACACTCAATCTAGGTCCCAACTATCTTTGAATCTAAAAACATGAAGTTTAAAAATGTGAGTATAAAACTCAATGAGTGAACATAAGAAGGGAACAAGTAATCGATAAGGAGAACTTGAAAATCATGATGCACTGGTTTCAAAAAGAATGCAATTGATTTAATTTCTTACTAAAAACCCCTCATTTCAAGCTTTGATAAATAATCCCATAGTGTTGAAAAAACCCATGATCAATCCATGAAGTTAAATGGGTGAAAAATATGTCAAAATCATGCAAGGTAGCAAGCATGGTAGCAAGTTTCTCGCTACAGCGAGAAACCATCTTAGTTTGCATATGTTTTAGTTTTTCAATAATATCTACCACTAAAGAAGTCCAATTGACCTGATTTTAATACCATTAGAAAACTAAAAGGTAGAGCTACAACTTTTATGTTTAACACTTTCCCAGTTCTGACCAGAAGGTGGTTAAAATCTTCGTCAAAGTGGAAACACTACATCAGAATTTTGGGACCACCCGAGAGTTTCTTGCTGCAGCGAGAATCCATTTCCGCTGCAGCGAAATTCCTCGCTGTAGCAAGAATTCTTTTTCTTTGCAGCAAGAAACAAGGATAGTTTGTGCCCCCACCACTCTAGAGTTTCTCCTGCAACGAGAATGCATTCTCATAGCTGGGTCATCATCAGTTTATGTGCACTCTCTACTAGCACATAGTCAGGTCATCATTGGCTTCTGCGCACTCCTTACTCACACATAGCCAGGTCATCATCAGCTCATGTGCACTCCCACATCGAACAGAGCTGGGTCATCATTATCACACAACATTATTCATCAATGCACAACACATATTCATATATATACATACCAACATAATATAGGAGCACATGGATTTATCTTTTTACACATTTCACATTTTCACAACATCAAAACATTTTATCAAGGGCTTGTTCCCATGCATAATTTAATGAAAACCAAGTAAAATCATTTAAATGCTTCATCCCAACACATATGTGTTTCCCAAAACCACTTTGATGTAAGTTCACTCATCGGTCTTGTTGATTCTTTTGCTTGACTCTAGCCTTAACCAATGCTCCAAATGGACATATGAGGCCTTGCTGGAACCTATACACACACAATATCACCACCAACTCAAATTGGCATTAATATAATTCCAAAAGATCTTTCCTAAATCAAGTTCTACTAGTTATTCCTAACTTGTTTCCAATTGCCATTAAGTGGCTAGTTATTTACACCACTCTAGTCACCCTAAGAGTGAATAAACAACCTCAATAATAAAACACTCACAAACCCCATTATTAGCCATTATCAACAACTAAAGAAATTTAACCCTAACTTATGCTCACCTTGATCGTCTTTGCAGTTGAATCCTCTTTCAAAATTCTTCAAGCTAATAAGGGAAATCACTCTCTCTCTCTCTACATGTCTAGCTAGTGAGAGGAAGATGGAAGTAAGACTTTTTAAGGGTTTTAAGGTGAAAGAGTGAAAGAGCACAAAAAGGTTCTATGAAAAAGTGCTCAAAAGCATGAAAATTGAAGTTAATTAAGAGAGTTATGGAAGCTTTATGGGAGGTTCCCATGGAGATGAAGAAACGTGAGATGGGAAGGGAAGAAGAAATGGCTGGAAGCTGCTGGAAATTGTTGGATCTTTAGATATTTATATCTAAAGTTTATCCAATTTTTCATGTAATTTACCAAAATGCCCTCCATAAGATGACTTTGTCTTCTTCTTTCCTTCGGTTTAACTTTTTACTCTTTGGACACTGAGACAACGTCCATAATGGTCTAGAAGTACTGAAGTTCATGAAAACTTAAAAATTTAGACCCGAGATGCAAAATGACCATTTTGCCTCTACCTTGGAAATCATCATTATTTCTATTTCCTTCGTCATCTTATCCTTATTTTCATCATTCATTTGTGCCTTAGGCCTACTTAAGCGTTAATAATGTTTGAAAGCATACTTCTAGGGGCTCACTAAAGAAAATGATGAAATTACCCCTAGTTCGTTTTATCACGTCTACTTCTAGTTACGTGTCTATAGAGGTCGAGGTTTCACAAGTTCACTTATGAATTACTCTTTTTACTAGGTAATCAACCTCAATTAGCAGCCGGTAAACATTATTAGCCAGCACCTCAAAGTACGAGGTATTACACTTCCTGTTGATGTGATGTAGAAACCACATATCCTCAACAGACACAGTGGAGTGTTTGGAGCCAAATGGTTTAATTGCATGGTTCAGTATAAGATGCAAGATCTTATCATTCAAACTAAGCCTGGCATCACCATTTGGGAACTTAGGTGTAGTGATAGAACCTACCAAAAATTCAACATTCAATTTTCCTTAAATAAAACATTCTCCTTATCCATGTTAGTAATTGCATTTTGACCAGGAGGTTTCAGTTTTAACATTTTTTACAATTTTGCAAGTGTGACAATGAATTCATTTCTAGCAACAATGGTGTAAAAGGAATATATGTGGTCCCTAATGTCCTCTTTATCATCTCCTTAATAAATAGAGGTTGCATTTGAGTAAAATACTCAAACTAAGTCTTCATACACTAGTCTTTTCACTTTTAAGTAGTCATACCAGCCTAATTCTTTAAGATTCTCAAAGTGTGGAAATCTAAATTCATGCTCAAACCATTTTAAATCAATAATTCTTTCATGAAATACCTTTCTTTGAACATAGTTGTCATCAAACATCTTTCTTTTCACCTTGTCCATAAAATTGATGTTGAATGGGTATTTGGTTTTCAATGTGGCTTGAACCTTCGAGAAGGTTACTGGTGCCTTTCTTTTCTCTTCTCTTCTCTAGACCATTTTGGAGCCATGGACGAAGCTTTGAGCAAATAGAATTAACTTTGGAGGGTTTGTGAAATGAAAGATCAAGGCTTTGGAAAATAGGGGAACAACCTTCTATGTTTTGGAACGACTCTAAAAATAAACAAGTTTTTGAAAATAGGAGTAAAGACCCCTATTTGAAGATGGAAAAATGGAGGATTTTGTTAAAGGGATTCAACCATTTCACTACCCAATGGTTGTTTTCAGAGGATTACAACATTTGGAGAAGAAATTTGTAATTTTTGAAGAAGTGGGTATAAGTTAAGAATGAAGAACCGTGTTTTTAAAATTTAAATCCCAAGCATTCTTTGTTTTTTTTTTTTGCTTTTAAAAAGTTTGTTATTGACCTCTAATGGCTTTGGGGTTGATCACTATGTTGTCATTTCCTTTTTAAGAAACTATAGTGTTTTAAGGATCGACCCTTAGATTATAAAGGGCCAATTCTTTGACTTTTAAAATCTTGAAAAGCATTCAGGGTTTCTTAGGATCGACCCGTGAAGAAAAAGAGGTTGATTCCTAGGCTTGGAAAAATTATAAAAGCCTTATGTATCCATTTGGATCAACCCTTAAGTGAAAATGGGTCAATCCCAAGTCTTCTAAAAACTTTAAAAGCCTACTATATTTTGAAAAAAAAATTGCTATCTTTATTCTGGTTTGAAATGACAAAATTGATTTACTTGAAAAAGCTTAAAAGAGTTTCCAAATGTGAACAAAATCTCCAAAGAGTTTTGAAGTTGGTTTTAAATTGAAAGATATTTCTAAATCTTCAAACTCTAAATTTCTAGTTGTAAGAATCAAGCTTTAGAAAATGAAGAATCGATTCGCAACTATACAGAAAGCAAAATCTCTTTTTTCTATTACAAGAAAATGGATTCTCAAATAAGTACATGTTGATTTTAAAGAAACAGAAGCCACTTGATAGAGTGAGAACTAACATTAAGGAGTTGACATGTCGATTTTGGAAACTTTAAAGAGCAAAAGTAAGAAACTTGGAGAAGAAGCAAGAGTGAACAAATGGATAAAAATGGAGTGCAAAGTTTCAAGTTTGAATTTTTGGATTGGTGCCAAACGCACATGAAGAATTGACACCAAGAGCACAACATGTTGATTTTGGGAAAAGACAGAAAGGTGCAGATCTAAAGCATGTCATAAAGAATCGACACTAGATGAAAAACATGTCGATTCTCAAGACAAACATAAAGGTGCAGATTTTCCAGAATCATAAAGAATTAACACCAAAGGTACATGTTGTTTCTATAGGCATAATAAACAAAAGTCCACTTAGCACAAAACGAAAAGAAAAATTTTTAATCTTATTCCAACAGCCAGAAAACGTTCATACCTATAAATACTTGCCTAAAGGGCATAAGTAAAGAGAGAAGGAGAAGAGAAAAAGAATCAGTAGATAATGAAAAAGATAAGGAAAACAAGAAAAGAAAATTTTTGAAAGAGTTGAAACAGAAAAATCATTCCCTTATTCTAACGAGTAGAAAAAGTTCAGGCTTATAAATACTTGCCCAAAGGACATCAGAAAGAGAGAAGGAGAAGAGAAAAAAGAATTAGAAAAGATGGAAAAAGACAAAGAAAACAAGAGAAGAATATTTTTGAAATAGCTGAAATAGAAAAATCCTTCCTTTATTCTAGTAGTGAGCTGATCATCTCCCAATATCATACCTTTCCTCACTATAAAAAGTGTCTGAGCTTAGACACTCCAATTTCTGACCTTTATTCTCAAAAAGCTTTTACCTTTAGTACTCCCATTGCTCATTAGCCTTCTATAGAGGCATAACATTTATATATTTGTAATCTACAATTGTATTTAGCTATACTTCCAAGAAAAGTTAAAGCTGAAGGTATCTCCTTAAAAAGGTAGTATCCTAATTGTACCTTCAAGCAAAAGTTAGAGGGGTTGTACTTTAACCTTGAAAAGGAAAAAACTTTGTGAAAGGTTGTGCTTTAACCTTGAAAAGGTAGTGACATTGTGAGGTTGTGCTTGCTCCTCTTGAAAAGGCAGTGCTTGTGTAAAAGTTATGCCTACTCCTTGAAAGTTAACTTATAGTGGATTCAAACTCCTTGTGATATCAAGGGAGAGGACGTAGGCATCGAAGGTCGAACCTCTATAAAAATCGTGGCTTTTCACTTTTTACTCTTTTGCACTTTCATACTTTATTATGCTTTATTTTTTATTCTGTTGCATTTAAGTTTCATTATCTCTTTAATCCATTAGAAAAGAAGAGATTTTCTTTTGGTAACCAATTCACCCCCCTTCTTGGTTAATTTACTTTAAGCTTATCTCAACTAACAATTGGTATTAGAACAGGTTCTCAAGTTTTGCAAGTCTAACAACCTTTAAGAGATCTAGAGCAAAAGCTTAAAGTTATAGCAATGGTATTTTCAAACTTCATTAGTGAAGGACAATCTATGATGTCACCTCCTTTGTTCGAAGGCAAAAACTACCCATTTTTTAGGATGAGGTTCGAACATTTCATTCAATCTATTGATTTGGATTATTGGGATATTATTATTGATGGACCTCATGTTCATAGCAAAACTATTAATGGTGTGAAACATGTTAAAACAAAAGCTGAATGCGATGACAAACATAAAAAGTTGATTCTGTTGAATCTTAAATATGATACCCCGTACTTTGATATGGTGACTAATAAAGCTTATTTGATGCCAATTGAGGTTAATTATAATGTTTAGAAATGATGAAAGATGAAAGGAATGGTTTGGGATAAAATATTCCGCACACAAGGAAATAATAATAAAATAATAATTTTTTTTCGAGAAGAATTTGTTAGATAAAAAGTTATTCAAAAGGCAATTGAGGCATATTAAGGTATTTTGGGTACCAAGGGGATAAGAGGAGAAAAGAGAAAATTTTTGAAATAAAATAATATTTTATTAATAAAATATTATTAAAATATTAATATTTTATTCAGTGTCAAAATTTTTTATATAGAAGGAGTATATGGGCAACCTAAGTGGGGGAGAAGAAAAATGAGAAAAATTTCAAAGGAAAATGATGTTAATGGGGTCGCGTGTCTTTATTAAATAAAGATAGCGCAAGTAAATAAATATTTTAAATATTATGGGAACACTGCATTGGAGTACAAGCTTCATACTTTGTTTGTACATATGTAGAAGAAGATAATAGAAGGAAATTGGAGTTAAATGAGTGTTAGGAGGACTAAATTAAAATGGAAAGAAACTTAAAGGGTAAAATGGTAATTTTGCATAAAGTTTGGTTAAAGCTTCCAAAGGAAGCTTTGACTCTCATCCTTATCAGCCCAAAACAGTCCTTATCCTCCCAGCAATATATTTTCTTCTTCATTCTTGAAGCTTCCAACGCAATTCTCTCATTCTCCCATGGAAAACTAATTTTCTTTCATTTTCTTTCCTTATTTTCTTTTCGTTTCTTTTCTCCTCTTGCTTCATTCTTCTCCCAACTTCTTGTGCACCAAAGTTACAACTTCTAACCCCAATTTTCAGCACATATAAACTCTAGGAGAAGAAGAAAGAAAAAGAGAGAAAGGAAGAAAAAGCTTGATTTTGGTGATTCAAGCAAGGAACAGTAAGAATTCTTGTTTTTGGATTAAATAGTCTTTGAAAATGAGTTAGTGACTTAGAGAAATCTCTTGTGGCAGCAAAGATTTGGTTGATTGGAGAAAAATTGATAACATGTAAGCCAATAAACCCATGGGTACATGAAGGATTCAAAGTCGAAAAGGAAAATGGTACGCTTAACACTATGTTTTAAAGACTACGGTTAGTCGAATATTGTAGGAAATTATGGTTGTTGAAAGGATCTACTTGCATAAGCTAGTTAAAAATTGTTAAGATTGTATGGCATGTCATTTGAAAGAAATGAAAAAGGAATATTGTGGATGGAGGATTGAGAAGCAAAGTATTGAAAGTTAGATAGATAACGATGCTTGTAAACTAGGAAATAATCGAGTGAAAGTGAGAATGATTGTTGTTGCCATATATGTGGATTATGTGTGGAAATATAAGATGGATTTGGGTGGAAATCATATTAGAAAGGCTGAAGTAGACATGTGACATCATAATTAAGTTGTCGATGATATAATTTAAAGAGTTACGTAAGCAATGGATATAAGTAATTTTAGTAAAAATGTATTAAGATGTGAGTTAATTGAATATGGTTTCATGATAGGAGGAAAAGTATAAATTGAGTAAGAATTAATTGATTAAAGTGCTGCTCGTATACATATGTAATTAAATATATTGAGTTCGTATTATTGCTAGGAAGTGCAAAGATAAAGTTAGAGTATTGTGGGGGCGTGCTGGAGTAAATAACGAGCGACCGACCAGTGAAAATAGTTAGAGACACCTCTGAACAAATAACAACTTAATATCTCGTTGTTGCCAGGTGAGTGAACTAGCATTAAAATGTTTTGGAATAAATGATTTAATGCTTGATTGAGCCATTTGAAATATTTTGTTGGTTTTTCTTTAAAAGTTGCATGGGAACAAGCCCGTGATGAAATGTTTTGATATTATGAGATATGAACATGATGAATTCATGAGTTTCTAAATTATGTTGATATGTATATTATACATTAAATGATATTTTTGTGTGATAATTATGACCTAGCCATGTACGGTGTAGGATTGCACATGAGCTGTACTGACCCAGCCATGTGTGGTGTAGGAGTGCACATGAGCTATTCTGACCCAGCCATGTGCGGTGTACGAGTGCACATGAGCTGTGTTGACCCAGCCATGTGCGGTGTATGAGTGCACATGAGCTGTGCAGACCCGACTATGTGCGATGTGGTAGTGCACATAAGCTGAGACAAAGTTGGGGGTGAGGCCGGTGGTTATATATATGTTTATATATGATATATATATATAGAGGTTTTGGAAATTATATTTTGGTTGCATTGATTTTTGAATGTTAAATCTTGAAAAACGGTTTCCACTTGATTTTCACCGCAACAAAGATAGATTTTCGTTGTGACATGAAATTGAGTTAAATTGCTTTGTCTTCAACATAAATGCATCATGATTTCTAAAACCTCCCGTATTGATGCTTGTTCCCTTCCTATGTTCACTCATTGCGTTTATACTCACGTTTTTAAAATTCATGTTTTAGGTTTCCTGAGTTAAAGGTGATCGGATCCTAGGACGAGGTGCTCCTCCCTGTACATTGCTCGGTAGGTTTAATGTGACACTAAGTGTTATCAATCGTGCCCAGAGTCACTCCGCTGATGGTCAAGGTTTAGTTATGTGTATGTGAATATTTAATGTGAACATTAAGAATCATTATTAATCTATTAATGAATATATTGGTGGATGATGCCATTATGAATGTATGATTGGGTTTTATGAATCGTTTTCAAAGAAATGGTATTTGAACATTTTGAGCTTTTGATTCTAAAGGAATAGGGATTAATATATAAGATCAATTAAGTAGGCTTGCTTGGGCTTAGTGGGCTGAGCCCATTGGGCCCTTACGTCGGTCATGGCCTGAAAATTAGGCTGTGACAGATGTGGTATCAGAGCTCTAGGTTTAGTTGAGTCTTAGGGATTCCTGTGTGATCAGCGGAGTTGTTGGAGTCCGTGTAGAGTCTTGTCCTTGGATTGTGGGTGCGCAACGCAAGTCAAGGACAGGCAGCTACATGGGCCCTTACTTCATTATAAACTTACCTATTCTTATGATGTCTAGATGGATGAGTAAATAATACTTGGTTGCGTAAAGGTGGAGGTGCACCGGTTGCACACGTCATGTCTAGAAAAAACGATAGTCCCGATACCCCTCATAGTACAAGTTAGAGGTCGCTAGATTCCACTGCTCAAAGCCAATATATGCTCGAGGGTGAAAGTGTAACAAGTAACTTGACTCGATTTTTGAGTGAATTGGTTCCCCCGAGAGGTAAACCACTATTTAAGAGCTTTAGGAGTCTCGCAAGACTGGTGCGTAATGAAATCGATTCGAGGAAAACGAACACGAACAAGATGAAAAAGAAAAAGATTATCAGTAATTATCGTCCTAGAAAGGTATCTGTATCCGTTGTCCGACACTTTCCTCCTGGTTGTGGGAGAAGTGCTACACTTGTTAGTAAGGAGGAATTTGAGAGGTAGCAACAAGCTTGGATTAAGGATAAAATGGAAAAATCTCAAGAGATGGAAAAGAACCTAGAAGAGGATCCGTCGATGTGCTTGGATTATGGCGACGAGGATCCTAAAGACACATAATATTTTCATTAAAGTTTGTATCACTTTAAGTCTAGATCGATGCGATGTAAAGGAAATAGTAGTAGTTATCTGTACAAAAGAGTTAAGAGTTGGCTTTTATTTTATATGACTTAAATGGATTATGAAGTACCTATTTTAATGACTTGATGCATATTGGAGTCCTTTGATACAATAGAGATAGATTAGCGATATAATGATTGAGGGAGGATATTCACCTTAGTGGCGTCATTGGTCGCCTTGGATAATTATTAAGGATCGACGTAGAAACTTATTAATGGTACAAGAAACTATGAGACTTGACAAATGATTACCAATTAATCGTGGAAAGGTGAAATTTGGAATTCCAGTTGCAGTTACAATTCAGAAGGATATGGGAGAAATCAATAAGGCTATAGGTGACACTTAGAATGGATGTTGTGATTAAGTCAAGGATTGTAAAATTTAAGTATGGAGGGAATTACAAAATGATGCCATGACATTACGAGGTAATAATTGGGCATAAATATAGCCAATGAAATTAAACTATGGAACTTGGGAAAAGGTGAATCCTTGATTCAATAAAGATTGTGAATGTAGAGCGTGGAGAAAGATGAACTATTTTCATGCTCATTTGTACTAAAAGTCAATAGAACTATTTGAGTTACATGACAAGAAAGACAATTAATTGTGAAAGTTAAGGAATCGTGGAATGTCATAAATGGTGGATATTTTTGTGTGTGGTAATATATATTGAGAATTTCATGCACAATATGGCAAGATTGTCCTAAGGTGGAACCTATTGGTCGAAGATAAATGTTAAAGGATAAAAAGAGCTTGAAAATATTGACTCAGCTTAGTATATATGATAAGCACAAGAAAAGATATGCCTGGTCATGAAGATTGTGGGATAGGCTTGGAGGAAAGCCAAATGGTTGAGCATGATCCCTGTAGTAACTTTAAAGATGGAAGAACTTATTCGTGGAAGAAATTTCCAGCAACCATAGCACTATAGCACTAACTCTTTAGCGCTGTAGCGTTGAAACTATCCCATGTCTAGCAGTCGCGATGCTACAGCATTGATTGTCCAGCACCGCAGCGCTACGAATACCTCATGTCTATGATGCATGAGCAAGATGGGAGTGGCACGATAATGATCTTACAAGTTGAATTATGATCATTGGTCATTGAGCTTTGTTATTTGGGAGTTTTAAATGTTTCGGAGAATGTTTACATGAATGAATTGAAAAGTTTCTTTATCGCCTTGTATATGGGCATATAATTAAAAAAGAAATTGAAATATTCTTGAAATGGATACATTGAGATAAGATATCATGTGAAGTATTAAGATGGATAATATGTTGACCAAAGTCAAATCCTAAGAAATAAAGGAGACGAGAGATTAAGCCTTGTTAAAGGCTAAGGAAAAGTGAGTGAAGAGTTAGATGAATATATGAGAGATGGGTAAAGGGATGTCAATACCAAGTAATGAAAGTTTGAATGAAGGATTACAAGGGTGGTATAGCAAATGGGATTATCCAGAATATCGTTATGAGAATTTACAATTCTTGTCTTGACTCAGCTAAATGAAAAGGGTTAGTAACAAAACAAGGCCAATTGTGTTGCACACTAGAAACCTATGAAGACAATTTGGGGATTGAATGGATGAGTATGTGTTTATATATCTTTAAGAATAAATGCATGCCTATAGAATGACATGCTCGGGATGTTAAGGAGCACAAAAAAGACAAAGTGTTTCGGGAATGCACAAACCTCTTTGAGAAGGAATTACCAATCATACACAGCAAGTATAAAATGTGGGATTTTTTAAACTTGCTGAGGAGCCTAATGGCTAAGTCACAGGTTAAGTAATCACATGCGGTGAGACATGAGTTTAAGATAGGTATCCCCAAGGAAATACTCAAGAGTAGTTTTGCTATGAATCTTGTGAAAGCAAGCATTAAGTTATGTAGTTGCAAAGAAAAAGTTGTAAGTTGAAAGTGAGATTCGTATTGACGTTGAAAAAAAAATACTGAAGAAGAACTTTGTTTCAAGTCTTGTAGTTTCAAATACAAAGTACGAATTGGTCTAGGGAGAATGGTGTCATATTAGTATGAAAGAATAGAGCAAATGATGATCGAAGATAATTTGGATAATGAAGTCTAATAATGAAAACTTCCTAAGATAGTATGGAAATTGAATTCGAAAATGCTTAAGGCATACACGATTCGAATGAGTCTAAATTTTAAGTGATTCATTAAAGTCGAAATGCAACAAGGATGTAATGTATATATTAGAGGTATGAAGAATAATTAAGAAATAAGGATGACTTTTATAGATTGTGGTATTACATAAGATGCAACAATCAAGTAAGAGATAAATCTTTGAAGGATCAATGAGGTTATAAAGCATATACGAATACTAGATTGCAATTTAATGAAAATGACATTTGGCGAGTGAGATGTGATTAATGACATTGTGATGCAAGGATATATAGTACAATGAAACTTAAGCGTATAATTGGAAATGATAAGAAAAGAGTATGGGCATGAAAAGGAGGTGAAGCTATGCATAGGCATAATGAGAATTTTTATGGATTACGTAAGAGATAACTTATGCTAAGATGAGAGTGGAATGGTGATTTAAATATATAAAAAGGGTAATCTGAAATTGATTATACCCCAATACTCATAGATTAAATATGAGAACATTGACATGAACTATGAGGATTATTATATTGAATCTTGGATAAGGATGGGGATGAATAAATGAAGATGTAGTCAAAGGCACGCGAACACATGGATCCCTATGCGTAACGAGGAATGCTGACATTTGGAAATGAATGTACACACGTATATGTGAAATTGATGACTTGACCAATTGAGGTGAAGAATTGTTCTTAGTAATTTGAGATTTGAACTTTATGTATTTGATGAGTTGTCTATATGGTACAATGGGAAGAAGTCCCATTAGAAGTTGAATTATGATGCTATAAGAATGTTTGGGAAAATAGTTAGAGAGATGAGATTAAAGAAATGTAATCTATAACATGGGAATAATTGAAGTATGTGGCATAAATGCAAGATAAACTTGAAGTATGTGGGAATAATTAGACGCATTAACCTTTTTCGACGTTGAGACTATGTATAGAAATGAATATGGCATGTTTATAATGCTGTAGGTTACATAATAGTGTATGGGGATAAGATGAATGAATGAATGTCAAGAAGTTTGGCAAGGTGCGAAATAATAAGATGGTGATTAGGCATACATAAGTAAGTATAATATGTGATTGAAATCGCTATGATTGAGATAGAGTTATGGTTCAAATTTAATGATAGTGATAAAGGCATACTCAACATCTTAAAATAAGAGATAATGATCGTGAAGGCTACCATCGATTTGATTCTAAAGGATGATAACAGACATAAGTGAGGTATTGTAGTCGAATTGGAGGTAAACTGTGAGACCTCAACCTTTATAGGCTCATAACTACGCATAGACACAATAACACAGGCTAGGGGTAGTTTCATCATTTCCTTTAAAAAGCTCCCAAAAGAAGGTTTTATGAAATTTTAAGGTCTAAATAGGCATGAGACCGAATAAATAATGTGTAATGATGAAAACACGAAGAAAACTAGAAGTTTTAATAATTTTCACCATAGGGGCAAAATGGTCATTTTTCACCTTGGGTCAAAATTTTTAAGTTTCTTAAACTCGAGCATGTCTAGACCATTATGGACTTGTTTTAGTATCAAAAGAGTAAAAAAATTACACCAAGGATTGAAGGAGAATAAGTTAATGTGCTAAAGGCATTTTCATAATTTCTAAGGGAATTGGATAAGTTTGAGCTATAAATATCTTCTCCTTCCAGCAGCTTCTTCAATTTCTAGCAGCTTCTTCTTCTTCCTCCTTCTATCTCACATTTGTTTTCCCCTCCATTGAAAGCATGGTATGGGAACTTCATAACTTTCTCTCTCTAGCTCTAAATTTCATGCTTTTGCCCACAATTTCTTACGGTTTTTCATGCTCTTCCACTTTTACACCTTAAAACCCTCAAAGAGTCTTTGTTCAGCACTTTCTCTCACTAGTTGAAAGTTTTAGAGAGAGAAAAAGAGACTTGCCATAGTAGCTTGGAAACTATTGGAAGAGAATTCAACTACAAAGAAACCCTAAGGTGGTGATGAACTAGGCTTGGTTTTAAGTTGTTGATAATGGCTAGTAATTGGGATTATGAGCTATTTTATTGTTGAGTTGTTTACTCATTTTTAGTGTGATTAGAGTAGTGCAAACAATAGCCATTTAATGGTGGTTGGAAACTAGTTAGGAATGACTATTAGAACCCAATTTAGAAAATAGTTTTGGAATGGTATTAATGCCAATTTGGGTTGGTTGTGATGTTGTGTGTGTATAGGTTCCAACAAGGCCTCACATGTCCATTTGGAGCATTAGTTAAGGTTAGAGTCAAGCAAAAGAATCAACAAGACCGGTGAGTGAACCTGCATTTCAAAGTATTTTTGGGAATGTGAATGTGTTTGCATAAGACATTAAATGATTTTATCAAACTTTTCTTAAGAATGGGTGCCTTAGGAACAAGCCCTTGATAAATTATCTTTGTGTTGTGATATGTGGCTATTATGGATTCATATACTGCTACATTATGTTGATATATATATACATATGAATATATTGTTGTGTAACGATGATGACCCGGCTATGTGCGAGTAGGAGTGTGCATACGCCGATGATGACCTAGCTATATGCGAGTAAGAGTGTGCATAAGCCGTGCTGACCCAGCCATGTGCTAGTGGAGAATGCATATGAGTTGATGATCATGGGAGAGTGTGCATGATGATGGGTATATATATATACATATACATATATAGATATGTGTGTTATAGAAAGTTCATGAGTATGGTATATGGTCTTGTACATGTGAATCTTGCATGTTGAACTTTGGAAATTTTTGAGTACTTCATGTTGAAATTGGCATGATGAATCTTGAGAATGTCCCATTTTCTTGCAAATTGAGTTTATT
>NC_030858.1:12373014-12421673 GCF_000208745.1 Theobroma cacao | reverse complement strand
AAAAGGAAAACGGTAAGCTTAACACTATGTTTTAAAGCCTACGGTTAGTTGAATATTGTGGGAAATTATGGTTGTTGAAATGATCTACTTGCATAAGATAGTTGAAAATTGTTAAGATTGTATGGCATGTCATTTGAAAGAAATGAAAAAGGAATATTGTGGATAGAGGATTGAGAAATAAAGTATTGAAAGTTAGATAGATAACGATGTGTATAAACTAGGAAATAATCGAGTGAAAGTGAAAATGATTGTTGCTGCCATATATGTGGATTATGTGTGGAAATATAAGATGGATTTGGGTGAAAATTATTTAGAAAGGCTGAAGTAGACACGTGACATCATAATTAATTTACCGGTGATATAATTTAAAGAGTTACGTAATTAATGGATATAAGTAATTTTAGTAAAAATGTATTAAGATGTGAGTTAATTGAAGATGGTTTCATGATAGGAGGAAAAATATAAATTGAGTAAGGATTAATTGATTGAAGTGCTGCTCGTGTACATATGTAATTAAATATATTGAGTTCGTATTATTGCTAGGAAGTGAAAAGATAAAGTTAGAGTATTGTGGGGGCGTGCCGGAGTAAATAACGAGCGACCAGCTAGTGAAAATAGTTAGAGACACCTCCGAACAAATAGCAGCTTACTATCTCGTTGTTGCCAGGTGAGTTAACTAGCATTAAAATGTTTTGGAATAAATGATTTTATGCTTGATTGAGCCACTTGAAATATTTTGTTTGTTTTTCTTTAAAAGTTGCATGGGAACAAGCCCTTGATGAAATGTTTTGATATTATGAGATATGAACATGATGAATTCATGAGTTTCTGCATTATGTTGATGTGTATATTATACATTAAATGATATTTTTGTGTGATAATTATGACCCAACCATGTACGGTGTAGGAATGCATATGAGCTGTGCTGACCCAGCCATGTGCGATGTTATAGTGCACATGAGTTGTGCTGACCCAGCTATGTGTGATGTGGTTGTATACATAGACTGAGACAGAGTTGAGGGCGAGGCCGGTGGTTATATATATGTTTATATATGATATATATATATATAGAGGTTTTGGAAATTATATTGTGGTTGCATTCATTTTTGAATGTTCAAACTTGAGAAACGGTTTCCACTTAATTTTCACTGCAGCAAAAACAAATTTCCGTTGTGACAAGAAATTCAGTTAAATTGCATTATCTTCAACATAAATGCATCAGGATTTCTAAAACCTCCCGTATTGATGCTTGTTCCCTTTCTATGTTCACTCACTGAGTTTAGACTCACGTTTTTAAAATTCATATTTTAGGTTTCCTGAGTTAAAGGTGATTGGATCTTAGGACGAGGTGCTCCTCTTTGTACATTGCTCGGTAGGTTTAATGTGACACTAAGTGTTATCAATCGTGCCCAGAGTCACTCCGCTGACGGTCAAGGTCTAATTATGTGTATGTGAATACTTAATGTGAACATTAAGAATCATTGTTAATCTATTAATGAATATATTGGTGGATGATGCCATTATGAATGTATGATTGGGTTTTATGATTCACTTTCAAAGAAACAGCATTTGAACATTTCGAGCTTTGGATTCTAAAGGAATAGGGATGTCAAGCCCAACTCTACAATATGTTTATTATACTAATCTTACATAAGAATGCATGTTTGCTTACTTGGGTACCTTGAAAATCGTTAAAGGACGGTATTGTACCAAGTGATACAATTAAGTTGAATTAAGTCTCGAACTAGTATGAATAAAGATTTTAAGATGAAATTGGGAAATTTAAAACCCTAGAATGACTTAAAATGGTGATTCGGAGTTCGAGGACCGATTTGGAGTCAAATTAGAATTTTCATGACCTAGGGGCAAAATGGTCATTTTGCCACCTGAGGTTAAGATGTGAGTGTTGGCTGGAATTTTTGACTAAGATTGATCATTGGGAGTATAATTTGAGTTTGAGAAGTGAAGAATTTTAATTTCGGTATTTTTTTCTAGCATAGAGGTAAAATAGTCATTTTGCCACTCTAAGGGCAAAATTTTAATTTTACACCACCCAACACTTGTCCAGTACATGGATTTTTCCCAATATTATCATGGATAATTGAGGAAATTTAAGTGGTAGAGAGAGATTGCTTAATGGCTTAGTATGACACATGGACTAATGGAATGGTGACATGTGTCAAATTTATATCCTTTTATTTTTTGGCTTAAAAATCAGCATAAAATCAGCCCATTTCTCATTCATATGGCCGACTAAAGAAGAACAAAGGAAGAAAAGAAAGAACAAGAACCCTAGGATGAAAACTCAAGAGAAAAATTGGTGGATTCCAAGTAATCAAGCAATCAAAGGTAAAATTTCTTGATTTTGACTTGTGATCTACCTTTCCCATGCATTATTTTTCATTTTCCATGGTTGAATCACAAGATATCATGAAGGATTCATGGCTGACCGAATTTAGAGAGAGAATATTTGATGATTGATTTGGTTAGATTTTAAGATATTTTAGTGTTTTTAGTTAGTTAGTGATGTGTAGCATGAAAATTAAGCAAGAAAAATTTATTTTCTCCCATCACCCATCATTGGCCGAATTTCCATGTAGAGTGTGGATGATGATTTTCAATTTATTTTAAGTGAATTGGTTAGGAAATGATGATTTATGGTGTAAGAATCAAGTAGGAAAAATCATAGTATTGATGCACCCACCATGGTTGAATTTTCCAAGAGAAAATGTGAAGATGATTTTGCTAGATTTTGTGCTATTTGACTTGTGTTTGATGATTTGGAGTATTGGGAGAAAAATGGAATTATTTGGAGTTAAATTGGACATATTGGCCAATTAATCGAGAGATAGATCGAATTAGGCCAATACCGTTTTATTTAGGTATATAACTGAATTTATATTGAACACCGTATTTAGATAGTTACCTGAGTATTTCACATCCCATTTCATGCATCAGTATAGAGCCTGAATTGGTTTTATAACAATTTAGCACAAATGTAGTAAATGGCTTATTGTGCATTATGTCTAGGTGGTGAGCATTCTGGCAAAAGTAAAGAGATAGTACCCAAGGATTAAGAATCGGAGTACTTGGAATTCGACTCCCAAAATAGTGAGTAACCTTACTATCATCTTAATTATCTAAAGTGGTTTTTATCTGATTTTGTGATTTTATGGAAAATGAGTTTAAAAAGGTAAAATTTCATGTTTTATGAATAAATGTGTTTCAATGAAATTAATTTATAAATTGTTTTGAAATTAATAATGATTTTGAAAAATAGAGTAATTGGAGACTATTTTTGTGTGTTGTAAATTAATGATTCTAATTGATTGGCTTATGACAATATTGGCATGAATGGCTGAATTGGTATTTGTGTTGAAATGTATAAACTGTTGTTTGCCTTGATAGGCTGGATAATGATAAAATTGTCATGTCATGCTGTTGAACTTTTATTATGTGGTAGGTTTAGCTTGTTGTAGTGGGCCGGTTTTGTGGACCAACCTATTAGAGGGGCACGGAACCTGATCATATTCATACCTCAGTATGAGAGGCGCAGATGGATAACTCCCGAGGTTAACACTTTAGAGTTCACTTCATGCCAACACCAAGGAATGGTTATGTTTTCAAAATAAAAACATGATTTATGCGTACATAACTTTTTAACAGCCTTGGTGGACTCGGTTGGGATAACCCTCGATCAAGGCATCTCTGATAATTGGGTATGAGAATGATTTTGGCATGAGCCAAAGTTTTAAGAAATTCATAAGCCATGTTGATTACTCGATTTATATGAATTGATTTTATTTGGTTGAAACAAGTTGAAAAGTGATGAATTACAGTATGTTAAACTATTTTATCTGTCTCTATTTACTCAACTTTAGATATTTTAGATGGTATTTGTTTACTCACTGGGATTATATAATCTCACCACCCTCCTTTTCACCCCTTTCAGGCTCAGGATAGTCGGTAGATAGCTCACTTTGTTGAGGGCTACAGTTAGACTTGCATCCTCAAAAACTGTAGGTTTACTGTTTTTAATACTTTTGGTCATTCGTGGGCCCACTTGTTACTATAAATTAAATTAAATACTCTGCCTTATTGTATTACAATATATATGAATTTATTTTGCTTTTATGCTGTAAAAATTATTTATGCTGTGTTTTAAAAATATTGTTTTATGAGAAAATTGAATATTTTATTCAATATTTTTATTTTAATCTAATATTCATAATTTCATTTTAAATGAAGGTTTTAGATGTTTAAACTTATTTTGATTATGAATTATGTGTTTTGTACTCGCATACTACATTTTTAGCGGATTTTGAGATTTTTGAGAAAAAATGATAAAAATGCCCCTGTAAGAAAAAAATTGTTTTTCTATTGTTTTGATTTGGAAATAGTTTATAATCTCTCAAAACATAATTTTAGTGACTAATACTCATAGAGGAAGCGAGAAAAACTGATGTTAAGCCTTGCGAGGTTTCGATTGACATTTCGGGTAATGAATGTCTATCGAGACGTCGCGACAGTTGTCACAGGCTTGATGGGAGTTCTGAGTCGTGACAAGAGATTAATGTATAAGATCAATTAAGCAGGCTTGCTTGGGCTTAGTGGGCTGAGCCCATTGTGCCCTTGCATCGGTCATGGCCTAGAAATTGGGTTGTGACAGTTATCTTATGTGCTCTTACTGAGAGTGAGTTTAATAGGGTAGCTATGTGCATTCTAGCAAAAGAAATTTGGGACACATTCGAAAATTGGTATGAAGGCACAAGTCAAGTGAAAGAGTCAAAAATTAGAATCTTTACTCTTGATTATGAACTCTTTAAGATGAAGGATGAACAATGTTACTTGCTAAATTACCAATATATTTACTTTAGAGATTTTCACAATTAAGCAAGGAATTCATGCAAGTGCACGTGGTCATCAACAAGTAATACAGTGATAAGAAGGGCTGTTGTTCCCACAGGGAAATGATACAAAATCTATGCTAAGTATTAAAATTAAAACAAGCTAATTTTATCAAGTACCCAAAATTCTTAAAATGATTAAAAATAAATTTAAATGACTAATCTAAACTAGCAAATTACAAATCAAAATTTATGTAAAAGCTGTGGTGTAAATGTCAAGACCCAAATTTCGGGCCATGACGGGCACATGGGCCCAACGGACGTAGTCCACTAAGCCCAAGCAAGCCTATTAATATAATCTTTTCACCATTCCATTAAAAGTTGCTAAGTCACATTTGATGACTTTGAATCAAAATAATACTAAACATTGCCATCTCGTAGTGGCATACCAATCAAAGAGTACATATATTATCTAAACATAATTTAATAATTTACATCGGTTTGTCTATACACAACAAAAGAGTACTTGACTTCCAGCGGAGAGACTCGGACGAATGTACAGCTACTGAATACCAAGACACCTACCAAGGGTCAAATATACAAAGACACTTCGACCTAGTTACCAGCTGCCTCGTGATCTGAAAACATGAAGTTGAAAACGGTGAGTATAAACCCAATGAGTGAACAAGAAAGGGAAAAAGCAAACATTAAGGAATGTTTAATGAAATCATGATGCATTCATTTTTCAGAAAAATGCAATTTGTTTTAGTTCTTATTAAAACACCTCATGTAAACCCCACATGAGTAAATCACTTTATGAAAAGGCATGTTCAATAAATGATTTGGAGAGTGAAAAGCGAGAATGCCTTTCCGCTGTAGCGACACTTGATTTAAATTATCAACTAACCGAGGGTTTCTTAACTGGCCGAGGGTTTCTCACCAAACCTCCCATTTTAAACTTAATTCATTTATTCCTTAATGTTGGAAGTCCATGCTCAACTATGGTGCCAAAGAAATGGAAAATAGGGTAGCAACCGAACTAAATGAGGAGCAAAACAGAAAGTTTTTCACTGAATCTCGCTGCAGAGAAATTTTTGGTCTCAAAATAGAAAGTTTCTCTCTGCAGCAAGAAGCTATAGTAACATTCTCGCTGCAGCGAGATTCTGGCCAGCACCACCCCTCCAAACCAGAGAGTTTCTCGCTGTAGCGAGAAATAGGGCACCAGTAAAAATTCCCCATTCCCTCAAGCAAAGGCCACCCTGTTCATATGACCAACACAACATGAAACTCATATTTCCCAAAGTTTAACATGTCAAATTTCACATGCATTTCAACCATTTACATATTCATGAACTTTCTTTAACACACATATCTATACATGTATATATATATATTCATCATCAAGCACACTCTCCCATCGTCATCAGCTCATGTGCACTCTCCACTAGCACATGGCTGGGTCATCATCGACTTATGCGCACTCTCACTCGCACATAGTCAGGTCATCATCGGCTTATGTACACTCTTACTTGCACATAGCTGGGTCCACATCAACATACAAAGAAGCACCCAATGCATATCATGCATATTATCATATTGTGATAACACATAAACCATTGTATAGCACATTTTCACAATATAAAATCACTTCACCAAAGGCTTGTTCCCAAAGTACATTTTCAAAGGAAAACTGGATAAAATCTTTCAAATGTTTGTACAATTGCATTCACATTCCCCAAACAAATTTTGAAATGTAAGTCCACTCACCGGTATTTGTTGAGCCTTTAACTGACTCTAACCTCCCTAATGGTCCAATTGGGGCTATGGGACTTCGTTAGAACCTATCATCACATTAGCATCACCAATATGACAATTCACATACTTATAAAGTCTAAAAGCTTTCTCTTAGCTAACTTCCAATGGCCATTTAAATGGCTATCTATTCTCTCTACCTTTATCACTTTAAAATGAATGAACATCCCAACTACCAATTCACCCACAAATCTAAACACTAATCATTCTCAACAACAAAACTCAATTTTAGTGTACTACTCACCTTGGTAGCTTGTATTTGAAATTCTTTCCAAAACTTTCAAGCTATTTTTGAAGCTTCCTCTTTCTCTCTCTAAAACTCATAACTAGTGAGAAAGAGTATGGAAATAAGATTTTTCAAGGGTTTTAAGGAGAGAGAGTGGAAAAGCATAAGGGTTTATGGAAAGGGTGCACCAAAAGCATGAAATTTGGAGCTATTTGAGGAAGGTTGTGGAGCTTTCTTATCAAGCTTTCATGGAGGTTGGGAAGCAACGTGAAAGAGAAGAAGAAGAAGAAGAAAAGCTGCTGGAGAATGTAGAAGCTGTTGGAAGAAAGAGATATTTATAGCCCAAGCTTATCCACTCCACTTAAATTACCAAAATGCCCTTCCACAAATTAGCTTATTCTCCTTCAATCTTTTATGCTGTCTTCTTACTCTTTTGACATGGGAACAAGGTCCATAATGGTCTAGAAATGCTCAGGTTCATGAAAACTTAAAAATTCTAACCCGAGGTGAAAAATGACCATTTTGCCCCTACCGTGAAAATCATCAAAAGTTTTATTTCCTTGTCATTTTACCCATATTTTCATCATTCATTTATGCCTTAGGCCTACTTAGGCCATAATATTGTTTAAAATCTTACTTTTATGGGCTCACTAAGAAAATGACGAAATTACCCCTGATCAGGGATATCACGTATATTACTAACTATGAGTCTATAAAGGTCAAGGTCTCACAGTAAAAGCCTAGGATTATGTGGTCAATTAGTATTTCATTTGGATGCATGATTGGCTAAGCACTTCAATGAAAATTAATGCTAGTCTAGAATCCTCAAGCATGTACGACTCTCCATCGAGTTATTGTACAATGACCTAACTTAATTAAATCTTTATATGTCTATAATAATTTAACTAAGCCAAGTTCCTAAGGTAAAAATCCTAACAATTGACTATATATGGCAAATAGGTGTATATCTACCCTAGTTGCAAATCACCCACTTAATTTTCAAATGTAATGAACATATATTACCTAAATGAAGGTCTATGTAGACTAACTATTTCAAGTATCATCTACAAACCCAAGCTCATTTTATTGGTGATTAAGCAATAAAATGGAAAATAAATTCAAATTTGAATAAACGTCAATGATTTCATAAAAAGTATGTAATAACCAAGCACAATGTCAAAACTACATACTAATATCCACCATAACCCTAGAAATAGAAATCTAGCTTAAGATATCCATAACAAAATTCAACAACTCAGAAAAAGAAAGCATTTTTACAAGGAAAAAAAGAGACAGAAAATCAAATCTAGTGAGAGAAGGTATTCAGTACAACTATTTGAAGCTCAATATTAGAAGATTTCCTCCCTTTTTCATCTCTTTTTCAAAGCTTCTTTTTCCCAAAATGAGGTCTACTCTTAGCTCATTTTTTTAAAGTAAAAAGCCCTTTTTTATACCCCAATAATAGCCTCATGATGTAAAAATTGAAAAGTGCAGAATTGATGATGTACGTCTTGGCAGTAGCATACCAAGCCCTTTGGTTGGTGCTAGGTTATGGGCTGAACAAGGGAGGCATTGCTACACTGGCCCTTATAGGTTGTGATGCTGCCCTTTTCGCCTAGCTGTTGTGTAGTCTACAACGGTCCTTCAACTTCCGACACAATTTCAACCATGATCTAATTAAAACTAGGTGAAGTCTTAAACATCAAAGTTCTAGCCTCTCCTTTTAAGTTTCTAGTGGTCCAAGAATCTCATCGATTGGACTTTTGTAGCTTAAGTTACACCCAAATTACTACAGCATGGTTAGAAATCTCCTTAAGCATCTTAGCACAAGTCTTTGCCATTTAAATCCCACATGCTTGCACACTTTTAATAACAAATGACTAAATAAATAGAGGATAGGACTTTTATATTGAAAATAAGCTAAAATAACTTAATTAAAAATACTCAAACATGCATTAAACTAGTTAATAAAAAGATGTAAAAACTACATAAAAATAACTAAAAAACAAGAGAACTTCATTCTTTTTATGCTCAACAAAGTACAAGATAGCTATATAAAATAGAGTTATCAAGGAATCCATTAAAAAGATGTTTGAGAGGTTCACAAAAATTGTAAGAGGACTTAAAGCTCTAGGGAGAGAATTTCCTAATGCTTATTTATTGAAGAAAATCCTCCGCTGCCTATCAAAATATTGGATACCTAAAGTCACTACCATAGAATAAGCCAAAGACCTAAATGTGCTTAAGCTAGATGAGATTTGAGGTTTGTTACTCACTTCTGAGATGACCCTTAGGCATGAGAAAGAAAGAGATGAAGCAATTAGAGAAGAATCAAATAGAAAAGACATTGTTCCTAAAGTTGTCAAAAAAGATGATGAAAAGATTCTTGAGATTGATGAAGAAAATGATGACGAAGTGCCTTTGTTGACTAAAAATTTCAATAGATTTCTAAAGAACAAATAATTGATTAAAAGATTCTTTAGGAGAAACAAACAAAGAAAGGATTTGTCAAAGGGTGATCATGGGAAAGATCTTATTTTCTATTGTGAGTGTAAGAAGCCTGTTCATGCTAAATACGACTATCTAAGAATCAAGAAAAGTTATTCTAAAAACAATGAGAAGAAAACGATGATAGTAATATGGAATGACAATGATGAATCACTATATGAAGAAAAAGATATTGTTAACCTATGCTTAATGGGCCATGAAGACTCTAAAGTTAAAAAAGTGTGCTTGAAGTTAAATTCTAAAAATGAAGGCATGTGGTACTTAGATAGTGGCTGTTCAAGAAAAATGACAGGAAGAAAGGAAGATTTCAATCAATTAAGACCAAAACAAAGAGGAAAGGTAACTTTTGGTGATAACTTGAAGGTTCACATAGAAATAGTCAATACTATTAGTAAAAACTCTTACTCTCATATTGAAATTGTGTTGTTTGTAAATGGTCTTAATCATAATTTGTTGAGTGTGAGTCAATTATGTGATTAAGGTCTTAGAGTTACTTTTGAAACTTTATACTGCTATGTTGTAGACATTAAGACAAATAAAATTCTGTTTGTAGGTAACAAAATAGGTAATGTACATGTCGTTTATCTTGATGACTTGTCTATAGATATGGCCTATTTCATGGCAAATAAAAATGAGGATAGCTAACTGTGGCATAGAAAATTAGGACATGCTAGCATGCATATATCGTCTAAATTGTCATCCTTAGATCTAGTAAAAAGGCTGCCTAAAAGTACCTATGAAATTGACAGATTGTGTGATGCATGTGCAAGAGTTAAACATACAAGAACATCATTCAAGCCTAACCATGAAGTCATAATGATGTAGTGAGTTAGTGTGAAAACAAAGGCTAGTACTTGACAGAGCCTTGAAGGTTGATAACCAAGTTTCAAACGCAAAAACTTACACTCAAAATTTGAGAGAAAATATAATGTTATTCAATAACTCAAAAAGAGTAATTGTTGAATAACTAAGTTTAAGGGTGAGATTTATAATAGTGTAATCCTACTTGACCTAAACTTAAAGTGGAAGTAAAGTAAATTTAAATAAGGAAGAATTCTATTTTAAACTTCCTTGGAGTACAAGAAAAGTAAACTCCTAAACCTATGCTTACTTGTTGCCCAAGTAAATTAAAATAAAAATAAATGTTCTATTTTTTCAATAATTCTTAATAGGACTCCTAACTATATAAGAAAAATATGAAAATTACTTGCCATCTGCTAGACTATCTACATCAGTCCCCTCCATTTGAAAAAAACCCAACCTCGAATTTACTTGTACATCGGAATATAAGGTTCATCTAATGAACAAAATGGGTAAATATCTGCCACATAAAATGTGAAAATTCCCATTGTGTCTAGCAGATTCACAACATATGCATTGTCATTGATTTTCTTCAACATCTGGTATGGTCCATACTTCTTAAGCTACAACTTACTATAAGTCCCCATTGGAAACCTTTCTTTTTGCAGAAACACCATCACTTGATCTCTTTCTTCAAAAATATACTTTCTGTGATGTTGATATGTAGCTTTCTTATACGTGGCATTAGCTTGCTCTAATTTTTGTTTCACTTCAGCTTGAACATCTTGCAACTGAGTAGCCATATTTTCAGTAGCTACACTAAATCTAGGAACTTTAGATAGTTTGATCAAGTCAAGAGCATGCTATGGTGACTTTATGTACACAATAGAAAATGAAGATTTTCTGTGGCACTATGAACAACACTATTATAAGCAAACTTTGCTTGTGCCAATTCAAAGTCCTATTGCTTCGATATATCTCCATAAATATTGCGAATCAACTTGCCAAGGGTTATGTTCACCGACTCAGTTTGGCCATCAGTTTGTGGATGAGCATTGTTACTGTAATTCAAGGATAAATCAAACATCTTCTACATAGTCCTCCAAAAATGGCCAAGAAACTTACTATTTCAATCTAAAGTGATGGTTTTAGGCACACGATGTAGACGAACAACCTCCTTGAAAAATAATTTGGCTATTGCGATTGCATTTAAAGTCTTTTTGTAAGGGATAAAGTGAGCCATTTTAGAAAACCTATCAAGCATGTCATCTAGCCTAAGAATTGGAAACTTGTATCCAACAGTAAGCTTGTTGATTGATTGACTATCTACACATATCTTCTAACTCTCATCTTTTTTTAGGGTTGGTAAAGCGGGAATTAAGCATGGACTCATTTTCTCTTCGATATGTCTTTTGCATAGTAAGTCCTCCACCTTCTCCTTGAGAATCTCACTTTCCTTTGGGCTCATCCTATAATGAGGCAAATTTGGTAAACTAGCACCAACAATCAGATCAATATCGTGTTGAATTATAACATCCTCAATTTTTACTATAAACTAAGAATGATTTATGAAGTATGTGGAGTTTTGAGGACTTTGATGATAGGATATGTATACCTACTGTTTAAGAGCATACATATTGAACTTAAGAAAATTTGAGGAAATATGTGATGAAATCCCATAATTTGAGGTTTTGATCTAAGTTTGATTTTGTGTTTGTGGATTTATATTTGTATGAGATTAAGTTAAATGAACAATGTGAGGTGTGATATTGACAAGGAATGATTTTGCGGTGTTCAACTTGAATTTTTGGAAGTTATGGAAGCTTGGAACTACCTATAAGGGTGAAAGTATTCATACATACCCGAATGTATCGATACATTCTTCGCAGGATGAACAACAAAAGCTTGGGGAAGAATATTCTATCAATACATTTGAGAATGTATAGATAGATTTGGCTAAATTTATCAATATATTTGAAGTAGAGAGCACCTAGGGGGAAAAGTATTGATACATTTCTCTAATGTATCGATACATTCATTTGAAATTAGGGAATATGTATTGATACATTGCCAAAATATATCGATACATCAAAGCAAAAAGGCAAAAATAAAAAGGGATTTCGGGCCATTTCACCTAACTTTTTCTCTCATCTTTTTCTATCCCTTTTTCTTTCTAAAAAGTCCAAAATCCTAAAGCCCTAAATGGATTTTTGAAGTGATTTGAAGTTAGTTGGAGCTTGAAAAACCATTCTGGATGTAAGATTTAACATTTTTATTGATTATTTTCTAATTTATTCAGTTAATAACTTCGAATATGATTTTTCTCCAGATTTGGTAATTTTCCCTTTTTCGCTTTCATTGGGGAACTCGGAGCTAAGACTCATGCAATCTGACTTCCAAGGTATGAGTTTAGCTTGTTAATGAAAGATTTGAGCTTAAATTGTTGGATTGCTAAGATTTAGTTAATTGGGTAAAAAGTTAGCATTTTTTGAAAGCCAAGAATAATTAATCTTTTGATGTTCTGATATATTTGAAACGAGAAATGGAGTTGCATCGACTCATCGGCAAGTAAACCATAATCAAAGGCTAAGGATCGGAGCTTGGCTGAGAGTTCCTCTTATTGTCACTATGAGTGGGATTTAAGCTAAATGCACGTGATGCATAACGCACTATAAATGCACTACACTAGTATTAGATTTTGTACATAGGCCTAGATGAATGAACCTAGGCTAGAGAACAATATCTCTGTAGATGTATATATGTGAATTGTGTGTGATTGCGTCATGATGTGAACCACATGGGTGCCCTATGTTGTGTAAGCCTAGACTAAAAAGCCTGTAGGCTATGTTGAACCCCTATAAGTGGATTACCCTAAGTGACTGATAAGTTGAGATAATTTGATTAAACGAGGCTTTGGAGACTTAGAGGCACCTAGAATTTAACCGAGCTTAAAACAATTAAAGCTCGATAAATGTGAATTGAGGTTTGATGCGAAAAATGTGACTGATAAAGGCATGATGGCTTTAATTATGGATTTGTGTTTTTGTTCGAGGGGTGAATTCAAAATGTTGATCTGATTTACGGATGAGTGGAGTTCGATGCCTTGTAACTATGTCCTTACCTCAAAGATTGTGGTAAATAAGGGCAGTGGTTGATATCCCGTCTATGATTCGCACTTGTAGTGTATGATGCCATCCGTTAGGAGATTACTCTAAATGATGATTATGATGCCACCTGCATGAGAATACTTCAAATGATGCCGATCGTTGAGAGATTACTTCAGTCGATGACTTTGACTTTTCACCAGCTACTTTGGCCCTATGCGTAATTTGATTCTCCAAGGAAAGACCATGTGAGACCTTGACCTTTATAGACTAGTAGATAGAAGTACACGCGATATCCCTAATTAGAGGTAATTTCATCATTTCCTTAGTAAGCCCCTAAAAGTAAGTTTTAAACAATATTATGGCCTAACTAGGCCTAAGGCATAAATGGATGATTAAATAAAGGTAAAATGACAAAGGAAATCAAAATGGTGATGATTTTCATGGTAGGGGCAAAATGGTCATTTTTCACCTTAGGTAAAATATTTTAAGTTTTCATGAACTCGAGCATTTTTAGACCATTATGGACCTTGTCCCAGTGTCAAAAGAGTAAAAGATTTCATAAAAGATTGGAGGAGAATAAGCTAATTTATGGAGGGGCATTTTGGTAATTTAAGTGGAGTGGATAAGCTTAGGTTATAAATATCTTTTCCTTTCAGCAGCTTCTACATTCTCTAGTAGCTTTTCTCCTTCTTCTTCTTCCATTTCATGGTGCTTCCATCCTCCATGGAAGCATGGTATGAAACTTTCATAACTTTCTCTCTCTAGCTCTAATTTTCATACCTTTGTCCCTTGTGTTCTTTCACTTTCTTACTTTAAAACCCTTAAAAACTCCCACTTCGATACTTTCTCTCACTAACTAGGTGTTTAGAGAGAAAAGAGAAAGAAAGCCCCTATAATAGCTTGGGAATTGTTGGAAAGAATTTCAAGGTTACAAAGCTATTAAGGTGAGTAGCAAACTAAAGTTGATTTTTAGTGTTGAGAATGATTAGTGTTTAGATTTGGGGGTGAATTGGTAGTTAGGGTTGATTATTCATTTTAGAGTGATAAGGGTAGTGAGAATAGATAGCCATTTAAATGGCCATCGAAGCTAGCTAAGAAAAAGCTTTTAGAATTCATAAGCTTGTGAATTGACTTAATGGTGATGTTAATGTGATAATAGGTTTCAACGAAGCCCTATTGTCCCATTTGGACAATTAGAGAAGTTAGAGTCGACTAAAGGATTTAACAAATACCGATGAATGAACTTGCATTTCAAAAATAGTTTTGGGAATGTGAATGATTTATTCAATCTTTCTTAAAACGGGTGCCTTGGGAACAAGCCTTTGATAAATTGTCTTTATGTGTGACATGTGGCTATTATGGATTGTTGTATTACTACATTATGTTGATATATATATATATATATATATATAAATAATGTTGTGTAATGATATTGACTTGGCTATGTGCGAGTAGGAGTGTGCATAAGCCGATGCTGACCCAGCTATGTGCGAGTGGGAGTGCGCATAAGTCAATGCATATGAGCTGATGATGATGGTAGGGTGTGCATGATGATTGATATATATATATATACATATATGGTATATGGTTGTGATGCAAACTGTTAGAATTTGACTGGTTCAATTTTGGGAATTTATGTGTTTCATGTTGTTTTTGTTAACACAATAGGATGGCTTTTTCTTGAGTGGAATGGAATTTTTTTGCTGGTGCCCTGTTTCTTGCTAAAGCGAGATTGAATCTCACTACAGCGAGAAACTCTCGGGTTTGGAGGGGTGATGTTGGCCGAAATCTCGCTGCAGCGAGAAACTTTTTGTTTTGAGACCAAAAATTTCGCTACGGGGAGATTGAATCTCGCTGTAGCGAAAAACTTTCTGTTTGGCTCCTTATTTGGTTTGGTTGCTACGCTATTTTCAATTTCTTTGGTACCATAGTTAAGCATGGACTTCCAACATTAAGGAATAAATGAATTAAGTTTAAAATGAAGAGGTTTCGTGAGAAACCCTCGGTTAGTTGATAATTTAAATCAAGTGTCACTGCAGCGGAAAGGCATTTTCGTTTTTCACTCTCCAAATCCTTTGTTGAGCATGGACCCTTTTCATAAAATGATTTACTCATGTGGGGTTTACATGAGGGGTTTTAATAAGAACTAAAACAAATTGCATTATTTTGAAAAATGAATGCATCATGATTTTGTTAAACATTCCTTAATGTTTGCTTGTTCCCTTTCATGTTCACTCACTAGGTTTATACTCATTGTTTTCAACTTCATGTTTTCAGATCAAGAGGCAGTCGGTAACTAGGACGAGGTGTCCTCGTAGACTTGTATCCATCTTTTGGTAGGTATCAATGGCATTCAGTAGCTGCACCTTCGCTATGGTTACTCCACTGGAAATTGAGTCTTCTTTTTGAGATGTATAGACAACCCTGATGTAAATTATTAAGATACATGTTATAGATAATGTATATATATATATATATACTTGATCGATATTCCACTATGAGTTGGCAATGTTTATTATTATTTTGATTCAAAGTTATGAAATATGACTTCAGTAATTTTGATGGAGTAATGAACAGATTATGTAAATAGGCTTGCTTGGGCTTAGTGGGCTATGTCCATTGGGCCCATGCGCCTTTCATGGCCCAGAAATTGGTCGTGGCAGACCACTAGTTGATTTGATTCAGTATGACATGAGATAGCCGTGAGAGGCACTGATATACATATGATATGACTTACATGTGATGCTTCGACAATTGGAATGTGTCATGGAGAATGATTTAAATGGTTTGGTTTGCTTCGAGGGTAAGCCCACGATATATGATGATGATGATGACTTTGGGGAGGATGATATACCCTCGTATTTGGTTACTCCGCTAAGTCAGTTAAAACCTTCTGCTGTGGATAATGCGTAGGCACTGAGTGCCATTTTATATTTTGTATTAAGAGTTAATATGTATGAACTCATTTGGTTGGCCAACATATGGCCTTATCAATATTTGTATGGGAATTAAGCCAAAGATGTTGTATTTTACTTGAATTTATTATGAATATTTGATGATTGAATCCTTTGGCCTATATATGTTTCAATATGAACTTTGATGCTTGCTCAGGTCTAGTGGGCTTGCCTGCTAGGCTCGTGTTCCTGTCATGGCCCCGGGTTTGGGTCATGACATGAATATCCCTAATAGGTGGTAAACCGTCAAGTGAATCTTTTGACATCACCTCATTGAATTCTTTTAGTAACAGTTTGACTATTTTTGGATACTCTACTACTTTCTGATCTTTTTCAATTAACAACACTTGTTTCACAATCAGATCATGCATCTCCTTTGACTCTTTAAAAGTAGCCTCTATTTCATTCCCTGAATTAGTAAAGGTAAAGAAAGTCTGCCCCTTCACTTTAGAAGCTTTGGTTTTGACAGTTCATTTCATTGGCACTAAAGTAAACTTTATGCCATATTTCTCCAATCTGTAGGTGTTTTCTCTTCCATCATGTTGCGCTGCAACATCAAATTGCCAAGGTCTACCAATAACAAGTGACAAGCATCCATATCCATAATATCAACATATACCTCATCCTTGTATTTGCTAATGGAAAAATGTACCTTACACCATTCTATTATATGAATCTTCTCTGCTACCTTAATGTAGCTAATAGTGTGTGGATTGAGGTGCTTTGCAGCTTTAAGACCCAAACTCTCCACAGCATCTTTACCAATAATATTCTCACAACTACCATTATTAATAATCATATGAAATAAACAATTAGTGATAGTGCACTTAGTTCGAAATAAATAATTTTGTTGAGTGTTATCCTCTTGTTTGGGAGACAACATCATTCTTTTTACCACATAGTTCTAGCCATCGCCATAATCCTCATACTCATTGTCATCCACATCTGGACCATAGCAAATTTCATCATCCTCTTTTTTTCGCTCCATTACATGGATTGCTTTTCTGAGAAGACAATCATTGGATTTGTGACCAAGTTAATTGCATTTGAAACATTTCCCTTGAATTGGCTTAACATAGGGATTTGCAACTTTTTGCCCCTTCTTCACATTTATCACTTTTTGCTTTCTAATCGCCTTATCTTCCTTGTACCGGTCATTCCATGTAGAACTATCATGAACTGACTTATTCTTGTTGTTGGATGCTTTATAATTATTCACACTACAACGCTTGGGAGAATAATTATGTTTGTTCGTTTCCTAAAACATCAGTTCAGCCTTTAAAGCAATATTTCGTGCTTTAGATAAATTTCACAATACTTGTACCTCTATCTTGTCTCTAATAATTGGTTTCAACCCCTCCAGATACCTGGCAACCTGTTGCCCTTCGGTCTCCCTCAGGTCATTTCTCTTGGCCAGCCTCATAAATTCTACAATATACCCATGTACAGTTTGCTGACATTGATGGCATCTTTGGTACTTCTGGAACAAAATCTACTTATAATTAAAAGGAAAAAAATCCTTCTATAACAACTGTGTGATCCTATACCAAGTTCTAACTGGTATTTTTCCTTCATAGTTCTTTCTGGACTAAAACCTTTCCCACCTTGCAAAAGCTCCACCTTTTAATCTGCATGTGACAAGTTTTACCCTTTTTCCTTCTAGAATCTCCATATATTCAAAAAACCTATCTATTTCCACAATCCATTCTAGAAATTCTTCAATGTTGAGATTCCCATTAAAGTAAGGAATATCCACCTTTAATATGAAATCTTTGGTATCTCGATCAGCATAATCATTCCTTCCATATCCAACATATTTCACAAGTTTAGAAAAATAATCATCTTCTTCGTCTAAATCTTCCATGTAGACTTATTGTCTACGTCGGTTTGAATGAACAAGTGTATCGACAAGTTGTCCACCAGCTACATCATCTCTGGTATATGGCCTTTTATTATTCTGATTTCTATCGGCATCTATGCCTAGAGCTTCAAATCAATTTGCAATTTCTTCAAAGCATTATTCTAAACGCTAGAATCTGAGATACATTGTTGCTCCAAAGCTCTCAATGCTACCTCTTGATCTTGCACTACAGATTGCAAGATCTCAGTTCCATGATTTTCGCCATGAGAATTGCCGCTTGCCATAACTAGGTCACCTGTCATTAGATTGGGTAAGTTTTTCTCACTCTGGTACCAACTGACTCAACGAGTTGGCATGAAAACAAACGCTAGCACTCGATAGAGCCTTTAGGTTGATAACAAAGTTTCAAACGCAAAAACTTACACTCAAAATTTACGAGAAAATATAATGCTATTCAATAATTCAAAAAGATTAATTGTCTAATAACTAAGTCTAAGGATACTATTTATAATAGCCTAATCCTACTTGACTTAAACTTAGAGTGCAAGTAAAGTAAATTTAAATAAAGAAGTATTCTACCCTAAACTTCCTTGTAGTAAAAGAAAAGTAAATTCCTAAACCTATGCTTACTTGTTGTCCAAGTAAATTAAAATAAAAAGAAAAATTCTATTATTCTTATAATTTCTAATAAGACTCTTAATTGAATAAGAAAAATACTAAAATTACTTGTCATATGTTAGATTATCTACGTCACACAACAACTAAGCCACTACAATTACTACATAGAGATTTTTTTGGACTTATTAAGACAACTAGCTTAGGGTGAAAATCTTATGGGTTTGTGATTGTTGATGATTACACTAGGACACTTGGATATTTTTCTTAGCATAAAAAAATGAAGCCATAGAAGTCTTTGTAAATTTTTGTAGGAGGATAGAAAATTGTTGGTCCCAAAAAGAGTGCTAGAGGGAGGTGAATAACACTTTCTGAATAACACAAAAATTCCCAGTTAAGACCAAATTGAGGGAATTTGATAATGGAAGTTTAAAGCTTGTTGAAGGAGTGATTTGAAAGTTAAGAATAAAAGGAAAATAGGAGAAAGTAGACAAAGCACAATGGCTTATAGTGGTTTGGTCCCCTAAACCTACATCCACTACCTTGATCTCTTAATCAAGGATAGTCAAACTAACTCACAAAAATCAGTGAAATTACTAAGCTTCCAACAAGCTTTTACAATGGCTTTTCATAAAGTCAGCCACAGCCTTTAACAGTGGTTTTTCTTGAGATCAACCAAAATCCAGAACTAACTTTTCTAAGGCTAAGTTAGAACCTATAACAACATCCAAGCTATCCCAAGCTTGATCACCCCCTTAGAGTACCTAGCACACTTTCGGTAATCAAGGAATACAGATATGAAGATGTATCTACGATTACTAAGCTGATCTAAATGGTACAAGATGAGGTGTTAAAACTCTATTACAAAGATTGGAGTAAAATATAAGAGGATGTGAGAGGATTTTTGCTACTTTTGTTTTTTTTTTTAACTATGGGAAATATCTCGTAATGATTAGAGCCATTAGGAATGTCTTTTATAGTTGAAAAAATTAGCTTTGATGGATTTAGACAACTTCTGATAGTTGGAAATAGTTTAGGAACTAGTTTTGCCGTTATTGTCTTCTAGCATTCAAATTTGAAATCGTTTACAATGAGCTTTTAAATGGTCAACTATAGGCCTTAATTGATTAAGTCTTCTCTATCTTACAATCTACTTCACTGTGTTAACCAATTGAGAAAGGCTTTAACTGATTAAGAGCTTACTATTTTTCAACCAACCAACTTCACCAACTTTTCTTTGTTTGATTAATTCATTTTTTAATTTATTCATGTCGATTTTCCTTCAATCTTAGTCCATCATAAAATTTGTCTAGCCACCCAAGACCTTTTCAAGTGTTGTTCAGAAATTTCACTTGAAGAGCTTCATTTAGATCATTACTTTTGAATCTTAGCTAATTAACTTCGTTGGTTAACTAGTTAAGAGGCTTCTGTTTATGACTTATTTTATGGCCCTTTCTTCTGATAAGTTTTGATAGTTTGTGTTCGAGTGATTTATATCTTTATCCTCCACACTCAAGTAATATAGTTAGACATTGATGAATGGGAATGTTTTATTATTATCAAAAACTCATGGAGTCAACAATCTCCCTTTTTTTTATGATGACAAAACATTCCTTAATTAATACTACAATGTCTATACGTTTCTCTTCTTCTAAACATGTTGGGGAATTGCTCCCCCTTAATATATGCATGATATTTCAAATCATTTTATTTTCCAACTTTGCAAACCGGCTAATTTCTATCTACTATTTAGTCAAATAGATATAGTAGAATGAATACAGACAGTAAGTAGCAATTCAATAATATTTGGTAACTAAATACTAAAACAGATATATTTCAAATCATTTTATTTTCTAACTCTGTAGACCGGCTAATTTCTATCTACTATTTAGTCAAACATATATAGTAAAATCAATGCAGATAATAAGTAACAATTCAGTAATATTTAGTAACTAAATACTATTAATTGACAAGATATTATCAACCATTCAATAGATATCATGAAAAGATCAACAAAATAACAAGATGTCATCAACAGACTGTTATCAACAACCATATCCATATAATAATAACAAAAAGTTATCAACAAACCATTATCAAGAAATACCAAAATGTAATCAATGAACTAAGCATAAATCCTAAATCCTATAACATTGTTACTACTATTTTCTCCCTTTTTTTATCATCAGCAAAGGAAAGTGTCCTATCAAGAGATTGATTCAATAAGAGTCAGAGGAGGTGGTGGACTCATTAGTGCCAAAGTGAATATTAATGGGCTTTGGAGATGATAAAGGTGATGATTCAGTGGATGAGGAATCAAAGGATAAGGCGTTTGAGAGTTGGAGAGGTTTTTAGCTAGAAGATTTGGTTGAGGGTTTAGCTTTGGCAGGGGATTTATTTCCAGTCAACCTAACTAACATTCTTCTTTTGGAAAACTTGCTTTTAGTTGCCATGGTTTTTTTCCCTTTTCTAGTAGGTTTGATTGGATTTTGTGCAAATGTAGATCTCTTCCCCTTTCCTTTGTCAGCAGCCTTACTTCTTCCTGTGGTGTCAACTAAGCCAATTGAAGTTTTACTAGGTGCAGGTATTTTTGCTTTAGTTTTTACTGCTTCTTTCTCAGCTTTTTCTTCTCTTACCATCTAATGAAAAAATGCATGATTAACACTTCTTCAAAATTGGTTGGAGAATTCTTGGTTTCCACTAACTCTTTTTTCTTTTTAGTTTCAATTTCCTTTTCTTTAGATTTCCTCATAACTGATTCAGCTTCTAGATTCAATCGGGCCCTTTCTTCAACTTCATCATGTTTTTGATCAATAATGTTGTCAAGAGAGTCAAACACTTCAGTATCACCAATTTCTGCTTTTTCTTCTTCAGGTTTAGAAGCATCCTATTTCTTTGTCGTATCAAGTTCTATTCTAACATTCTCAGTTTGTGTATTAGATGCTTGCAACTCTAGATTTTTAGTAGTTTATTCTTCTAGTTTGGTGTTCTAAGTTGCTAAAGTGCCTTCATATTCAGGTCCAAGTGGTGTTTTCCTTTTCTTTTTAATAATAGTGACCAGGCTTTGAAGTTATTCTTCAATTTTTTGAATTCTAACTGTTTGATCATTCATTTTTCCATCTACTCTCATCAATAAATTAAAGATCATTTCATCCGATATTGGAGGGGAGGCTATTTTGGTCTAACTAGAAGCAAGGTCTTCATTTCTAGGGATGTCTTTGGGAGTCTTCATGAATTTTCTCCTTCTAGTTTGTATCCCATTTTTAGTAGACCACCCAAATAAAATGGGTTGGTCTTTGTTCTTGACCTTGTCCACCTGATATCTCAAACTCCAAATTCCTTTCTTTCTTACTAGAGAGGTAATGATATTTCCATAAGCCAGGCTAATTTTTTCTCCATGACAAGTTCCCTTCATCCTTTCAACTATAAACGATCCAAGATTGAGGTAGGTTGCATTTAATGCAAATTCAATTAGCCATATATCCTGCAAGCTTACATAACTAAAACTATTACTCCTCCCATGAATTGTTGAGGCAATAAAGTAGTGATGAATTTTAATTTAAGGGCTTTTAATGACATTTGCATAGCTTTTGGATGAGTACCTCTCCTTATTTCCAGTAATGATTTCCCATAGAGATGAGGGGCCATAAGATTTTGGAATCTCATACTTTCCCTTTTCACTCTTAATTTTTAGCGAATCCCCTAAATTATTAGCAGTCATAGTAAATTCTTTTCCATTCAAAAAAATGCTAATGCCATCATTAACAAAGTCATCTAGGTCATCAAGTTCTATTTTGTCTAACGCAATACTAGAGTAGAATTCTTTAACCAAGCTTGGACTATAGGTTCTCAAGTTCAATTTGAAAATATTTCTTTGTTCAAAAACAGAATTAAAATCATGTCTTAGCTTATCTAATTCATCCTCAAGAGATGTAATCTTTTTTTTTAAAACCTTATACTTCAACGCAAGTTTTTCAAATTGAGCATATAAATGTTCATATTCTTTATGAAATTCATCAATTGAAAATTTCACAAGGTTTAGAGAATACCTCAGATTCATCATCTTTGGCCATCAAGCAGAGGTTTGCTCTTTCTTCCACTTTTTCTTCATCTACTTATGAGCTAGATGTGTCACTATCAGATTAGGTTGCTGCCATCATAGCTCTCTTTGATTTTTTGTTCTTTTTGGGAGGATCATTCTTGATCGAATGACATTTTAATCTAAAGTAGCTAGGTTTCTTGCATTAAAAACATATTACATCATCCTTCTTGTTAGAGTCATTTTTATTTCTAACTTTCCTTGATGAGCTTTGATCTTTTCGATAATTTCTCTTGGCAAGCTTTCTATCTTTTTGTCCCAGAAGTCTTCTAAATCTTCTAGCTACCATGGCCAACTCTTCATCATCATCGCATGATAGATTTTTTAGCTATTTTTTAAGAGTGTTCATTTTCAAGGCAATGTTTTTCTTTCTTTGGCTTCTCTTTTGTCTTCTTCTTCCTCTTTTTTAAGCTCTAGTTCATGAGTGAGAAATGATCCATAGATCTCATCAAGAGTGATAACATTTAAGTCCTTAGCCTCTCGAATGACAGTCACTTTTGGCTTTCAATTCTTAGGTAGGCTTCTAACAAGTCTTTTGACAAGTTAATGTTCAAGGATTGGCTTACCTAATAGACTAAGCTTGTTAGTGATATTTGTGAATTTATCGAACAAGCTGGTGATCTCTTCACCAGGTTCCATTTTGAACATTTCATAATTATGGGTTAAAAGAGTAATTTTGGACTCCTTTACTTGTGAAATCCCTTCATGAATGATTCTAAGTTTATCCTAAACTTGTTTGGCAATGGTGTAGCTTGAGACTTTGTTAAACTTAGTAGGAGTCAAAGCACAGTGCAGAGTATTAATAGCCTTAAAATTTGTTTAGACCTTTTTGGTTTCAGCTTCAGTCCATTCAACTCTTAGGTTAGGAATTCTTTCACTGGTGACAACATTTGTAGTTGAAGGGATATAAGGTCCATCAGTGATAACATCCCATATTTCATAATCTATTACACTTATGTAAATGGACATTCTAGTGCGCCAATAATTGTAGTTTGATCCATCAAACAGAGTTGGTCTGTTTGTGGACTGTGCTTCAGTAACAACGAAGTTTTGAAGAGCCATTTGGATCTTCCTTAAGGTTGTTAGGCCTTAAACAAGTAGAGTTAGGCTCTGATAGCACTTATTGATTCCAAATAGAGTGTTAGAGGGGTTGAATAACACTTTCTAAAATAAAATTCTTTCCAAGTTAAGAGCTAATTAAGGGAATTTGATAATGGAAGTTTAAAGCTTGTTGGATGAGTGATTTAAGAGTTAAGAATAAAAGGAAAATAAGAAAAAGTAGAAAAAGCATAATGATTATAGTGGTTTGGTCTCCTTGACCTACATCCACTACCTTGATCTCTCAATCAAGGATTTTTAAACCAATTCACTAAAATCAGTGGAATTCTCAAGCTTCCACCAAGCTTTTACAATGGCTTTTCACAAGCTCAGCCATAACCTTTAACATTGGTTTTTCCTAAGATCAACCAAAACCTAGAAGTAACTTTTCTAAGGCTAAGTTAGAACCTATAACAACAATGAAGTAATCCTAAGCTTGATCACCCCCTTAAAGTGCCTCGTACACTCTAAGTAATCAAGAAATACAGATATAAAAATGTACCTATGAAGGCCAAACTGATCTAAGTGGTACAAGATGAGGTTCTAAAACTCTATTGCAAAAGATTGGAGTGAAATACAAGAAGAAGTGAGAGGATTTTTGCTACTTTTGGTTCTATTTTAATTCTTGGAAGCATCTCATAATGATTAGAGCCATGGGAATGTCTTTTATTTTTTAAAAAAATCAGCTTTGATGGATTTGGGTAGCTTCTGACAGTTGGAAATAGTTTAGGAACCGGTCTAGCCATTATTTTGTCTTCTAACATTGAAATTTGAAATTCCTGACAGTGAGCTTTTAACTGGTTAACTATGGGCCTTAGTCTATTAAGTCTTTTCTGTCTCGCAGCCTACTTCATTGTGTTAACCTGTTAAGAAAGGCTTTAACCAATTAAGAGTTTACTGTTTTTCAAGCAACCAACTTCACCAACCTTTCATTGTTTGATTGATTCTTCTTTTAATTTATTCATGTCAATTTTCCTCCAGTCTTAATCGGTTACAAAATTTGTTTAGCCACCTAAGACTTCTTCAAGTGTTGTTACGAAATTTGACTTGAAAATCTTCCTTTAGATCATTGCTTTTGTTTCTTATCTAATTAGCTCCTTTAGTTAAGCAGTTAAGAGGTTTCAGTTTATGACTCATTTTGTGGTCCCTTCCCCTAATGAGTTTTGATGGTTGCTTTGGACTGATTATTGAATTAAGTGATTTATATTTTTATCATGCACACTCAAGTAATATAGTTAGACATTGATGAATGGGAATGTTTTGTTATCATCAAAAGCTCATGGAATCAACAAAAATGAGAAAGATTATAGAATTAATACCATTAGAAGTGATCATGGTAAAGAGTTTGAAAACTTAGGGTTTGAAAAACTTTGCAATGAAAATGGATATGGCTATAACTTTTCAGCACCTAGAACTTTATCACAAAATGGAGTGGTAAAAAGGAAAAACGAAACTCTAAAAGAGTTGGCTAGGACCATGTTATGTGAATATAATCTATCTAGGTATTTTTGCGCTAAAGCCATAAACACTATATGTTATATAGTAAATAAAGCCATGATTAGACCAATACTTGAAAAGACACCTTATGAGCTATATAAAGGAAAGAACCCAAATATTGGTTACTTTCATCCTTTTGAATGTAAATGTCACGACCCAAATTTCGGGCCATGACCGGCGCATGGGCCCAATGGACTCAATCCACTAAGCCCAAGCCAGCCTATTAATCTGACGTGTTCATCATTCCATCATAGACTGCTAAGTCACATTTCATAACTTAGAATCAAAATATTATTAAACATTGCCATCTTATATTGGCATACTAAACAAGTGTATATACATTTGTCTACAGCATGTATCTTATCAATTTACATTAGGTTCGTCTATACACAACAAAATAATACTCGACTTCTAGCAGAGGGACTCGGACGAATGTACAGCTACTGAATGCCGAGACACCTACCAAAAGATGGATACAAGTCTACAAGGACACCTTGTCCTAGTTACCGGCTGCCTCATGATCTGAAAACATGAAGTTGAAAACGGTGAGTATGAACCTAGTGAGTGAACAAGGAAGGGAACAAGCATACCATAAGAAATGTTTAACAAAATCATGATGCATTCCTTTTTCAAAATAATGCAATTTATTTTTGACCTTATTAAAGCCCTCATGTAAACCCCACATGAGAAAAATCACTTATCGGAAGAAGTCTATGCTCAACAAAGGATTTGGAGAGTAAAAACTGTAATAGCATTCATGCGAATCAAGTCAATAAGCGAGAATGCCTTTCCGCTGAAGCGACACTTGATTTAAATTATCATCTAACCGAGGGTTTCTTGACTGGCTGAGGGTTTCTCACTAAACCTTCTCATTTTAAACTTAACTCATTTAATCCTTAATGTTGGAAGTCCATGCTCCGATATGGTAGCAAAGAAGTGAAAGATAGGGCAGCAATTGGACAAGATAGGAGACCAAAACAAAAAGTTTTTCGCTGCAACGAGATTGAATCTCGCTGCAGTGAAATTGTGACCCAGAAATAGAATGTTTCTCGCTACAGCAAGAATGAATGTTGCTGCAGCGAAATTGTAATCCAGAAACAGAAAGTTTCTTGCTGCAGCGAGAATGAATTTTGCTGCAGTGAAAAGCTACTATGTCATTCTCACTGCAGCGAAAATACATCCTTGCTGCAGCGAGTTTTCGGCCAGCCTACCTCTCTAAAACCTGAGGGTTTCTCGCTGCAGCAAGAATGATTTTCGCTGCAGTGAGAAATAGGGCACCAATGCAAAATTTGCCCTTCTTCCAAAGGAAAAACCACCAAATTGAAATGTCCAAACCAACATGAAACACATAACAATTTCCCAAGGTTTAACATGTCAAGTTTCACATGCATTACAACCATAAACCATTATCCGTTAATTTCCTATGACACACATATTTACATATGTATATATGTATACGTATATACCCATCATCATGATACACACCATCCCATCATCATCATCACCAGCTCATGCGAACTCCCTTCTCGCACATGGCTGGGTCATCACCAGGTTATGCGCACTCCCTACTCGTACATAACTAGGTCATCCTCGGCTTATGCGCACTCCCTACTCGCACATAACCAAGTCAATATAATTACACAACATTATATTCAAACATATATGTATATCAACATAATGCAGCCACATAGAAATCCATAATAACCACATATCATAACATAAACCATTTCTCAAGAGCTTGTTCCCAAGGCATTCATTTTTTACAAAAGTTGTATAAAATCATTCAAACACTTTGTACAAAACAATCATATTCCCAAAACAATTTTGATAGGCAGTCCACTCACCAATTGATTGTAGAGCCTTTAGATGACTCCAATTCCCCTAATTGTCCAAATGAGATGATGGGGCTTCCTTAGAACCTAGGATCACATTAGCATAAGTAATAGGTCAATTCACACACTATGAACCCTAAAAGCTATATCTTAGCTAGCTTTCAATTGCCACATCAAATGGCTATCTATGTTCACTATCTTAATCACTAAAAAGTAATGAACATAATCAACAATAAAATAGCTCATAGTCTCAATTACCAGCCATTATTCACAACTAAAAACCAAGCTTAATTCATCACTTACCCTAGGGCTCTTTTGTAGTCAAATTCTCTTCCAATTGCTTCCAAATCAATGGGGTAATTCTCTCTTTCTCTCTCTAAAATGCCCAGCTAGTGAGGAAAAGTATGAAAATAAACTTTACCAAGAGTTTTGAAGTGAGAGAGTGAAAGAATACTAGGGTTCTAGTCAAAAGGGCTCAAAAGTATGAAAACTAGAGCTCGAGGGAGAAAAATTTGCAAGCTACATATCAAGCTTCCATGGAGGTTTTGAAGAAATGTGAGAGAGAAAAAGAAGAAAAAGAAGACAAGCTGTTGGAAAATGGGAGAAGAAGCTACTGGAAGAAAGTATTTATAGGCCAAACTTATCCATTCCCTTAAAATTACCAAATTACCCCTCTACCAATTAACTTACTCTCCTCCAACCTTTTATGCAATCTTTTTGTTCTTTTGACACTGGGACAAGGTCCATAATGGTCTAGACATACTCGGGTTCATGAAAACATAAAATTTTAACCTGAGGTGAATAATGACCATTTTGCCCCTATTGTGAAAATCATCCAAATTTTGGTTTCCTTTCCATTTTACCCCTAATTTCACCATCCATTTATGCCTTAGGCCTACTTAGACAATACTATTGTTTAAAAATCTTACTTTTATGGGCTTACTAAAGAAATGACGAAATTACCCCTGATTAGGGATATCGCGTATACTTCCCTTTACAAGTCTATAAAGGTCAAGGTCTCACAGTAAATGTTGTGTTGTCAACAATTGTAAGTATATCTTAGGCAAATTTGATGCAAAAAGTGATAAAGGCATCTTTCTTGATTACTCTTTAAATTCAAAAGCATATCGGGTGTACAATAAAAGAACCTTGATTACTAAAGAATCCATACGTGTTTTATTTGTTGATGTTAACCCCTTTCCTAGACAGGAAAATCTTGTTGTTGATGATGATGCAGATATTCTTCAAGAAAGAATAGAGGAACTTGATCCTAACAAGAAAGAAAGTGAAGAAAATAAAAATCAAGATGATTGTTTGTCGGATAGACCACGAAAATACACGTATTGTAAATAAGTAATATAATGAATGCAAAGTTCATTCCCATAGAGAATTGACCAAATCTTTTTGCTAATTACTAAAATTAAAACAACTCAACCCTATGCAAATAACCGAATTTAAAACTATTGAAAATTAAATAAACTGAAACTAAAAGTAAAAAAACCAATTTAACTAGAATCAATTAATCAAAAGTCTAGAACCACAATATCTCTTTAATGTTTCATTTGAATTTCTTCTATTCCCTCTTTACTTACTAGATAAGTTTAAGTTTTTAACTCAGAGTTCTAATTGATTTATAAACATTTGTCAAGTTTCTTATAAAAATATATATCTCAACTAATTTACTATATGTCAATGCAAATTGAAATTAATAAACATTCATTAAGAATAGACTATAATTTTGGCTACATATGACATGTAAGTGTATGTCTACCCTACATGCAAATTAAATCAATCATCTCATACAATTGATATTGAACATATACTATTTCATCTATGGCTTACTCTAAACTCCCTATCTCAATTCTATTTAAGTTTCCAAACCAACCTAAGTGGTGGGCAATCAATCAGACACATTAAGAATAGAATTAAAATAAACAACTCAAACACTATCAATCATAAGCAAGAAAGAATATTAAAAACTCAGACTAGGCATTGGGTTCAATAGCGATTCTAGATTAAAAACTTAATTCAACATAATATATGTAAACATCATCCAAAAAAGAAATTTAACCATCAAAATGAAACAAGAAAGTATAAAGATAACAAGAAAAGAAAGAACTCTAATATTTATCATACTTTTGATCCATAATATTCCTTGCTTTCCTTGCTAGCTTCAATGCCTCTTTTTTTTTAAAAAAAAATTAAGCTTGATTCATACTTTTCCATGCTTCTCAAAGGGGGATTAAATAGAGCTTGATTCCAAGGCCAAATTGAAGTCAAATAGTTCTGAAATTCTTTTTCTTCAATGGGTGCTGCAATGTCATGCAACTCTTAAAATTTTTTTTGAAGTCTTCCTTTGGTCGCCAAGGCACTGGGTGCTTGGTGGTTGCAGCGCTAAGTCTTATATATGGCTTGATATGTCTTTCTCAACTGGGGCACCACGGCGTTGGTCCCACGATGGACGTAGTGCTCAAAGCTCTTTTTTGCTCATTCAGACTCTATTACACTACTTGAACTTCGACATGATCTTTGACCACCTTCTAGGATTAAATGGGAAACTTTGTAAGCATGAAAGTTGTAGCTCTACCTCTTAGCTTTCCAATGGTTCAAAAATCATGTCAATTGGACTTCTTTAGTGAAACCTATGATAAAAAAAACCACAATATGTGCAGTTAAAGTCTGCACCTAAAATGCATCTCCTTCACTAAACAAGCCCTCTTTTGAAAGCACACCTACAAAAACAAAAAAACTTAACTTAAATAATAACTAAACTTAAACTAAAACATCATAAAATAACTTAACATAATTGAACCAAATATAATTAAATCAAATAAAATAAATAGATAAAAACTTCTAATATTTAAATTAAATCTCAGAACTTAAACAACATATATGAGAAATTAAGACCAAAAAACTTTATAAAATAGATTATCAATAAACAAGATGAGCACATTATAAAAGAAAAAGAACGTACTTATCCAAAAGAGCAAAGGCATGTGCATCAAAGTAAAATTATCAAAGATCCTTAAGAAGGGGTAAAGACTCGAAACTAAAGTAAAAATGCATGTGATTATGTTGCTTTTATTTCTCAAATTGAACCTAAAACTAAAAATGGTGCTTTAAAAGATGATTTTTGGATTATGGCTATGCAAGAGGAACTGAACCAATTTGGAAAACAGTCAAGCGTGGGAATTAGTTTCCAAACCTAGTGAGTATTTGGTTGTAGGAACAAAATGAGTGTTTAGGATTAAGATGGATGAAGATGGAAACATAATTAGAAATAAAGCTAGGTTAGTTGCCAAAGGATATAGTCAATAAGAAGGCATAGACTATGATGAAACTTATGCACCAATTGCTAGACTAGAAGCCATTAGAATGCTTTTAGCTTTTGCTTGTTATATGGATTTTAAACTGTTTCAAATGGATGTTAAAAGTGCATTCTTAAATTGACTTGTAAATAAAGAAGTCTATGTTGAACAACCTTTTGGTTTTGAAAGTCCTACATTTCCTAATCATGTGTTCAGATTATAAAAGGTTTTGTATGGTTTAAAGTGAGCTCTACAGCTTGGTATGAAACTTTAGCAAACTTTTTAATAAATAATGATTTTAATAGTCGAATGGTTAACAAACTCTCTTCATCAAAAGCAATCATAAAGATATTTTAATTGTACAAATATTTGTTGATGATATTATTTTTTGGCGTTATTAATGAATCTTTATGCCAAGAGTTTGCCAAGTCTATGAAGTGAATTTGAAATGAGAATGATGGGTGAACTCCATTACTTCCTTGGACTTTAAAATAAAGCAAATGCATGATGGCACCTTTAAAAATGAAGCTAAATACACAAGGTATATGCTTAAAAAGTTTAATATGAACACCATGTTGTCAAGTTTACCACGCAAGTGCACCTATTGTTAACAAGTAATATAATGCAAGGCAAAGTATCGTTCCCACGAGGAATTGCACCAAAATTTTGCTAAGTATTAAAATTAACACAACTTAATCTTATTAAAACAACCAAATTTAAATTTACTAAAAACTAAAACTAATAACAAGAATAGCAATTTAAACTATAAAAATCAATCAAACAAAGTCTAGAACTGTAATTTCCCCTCAACACTTCATTTGAATCTCTTATACTCTCTCTGTTCTTACTAGACAACTAAATTGCTAACCTAGAGCTCTAATGTATTTATAAGTCTCTTCTGATGTTCTTTTAAAAAATATCTTTCTTAACTAATCTACTATATTCCTAGGCAAATTGTAATTAAGGAAGAATCATTAAGCTTAGACTCTAATTATGGCTATACATGACATCTAAGTGGATTTTTACCCTATATGTGAATCTAATCAATCATCTTATACAATTGATATTGAACATATGTTATTTCATCCAAGTCTTACATTGAAATTACTTTTCCAAGTTTCATTTAGTGTTACCATCTATCTAATTGGTGGTCAGTTAGTTAGACGCATTAATCATAGGATCAACATAAACAACTCAAACACTATCAATCATAAATAAGAAAGAGTATTAAAAATTTGAACTATATGTTGGGTTCAACTGCAATTCTAGATAAGAAATTTAGTTCCTCATAACTACTACAACATCATTCAAAAAAGTTTAACCATCAACACAAAATAAGGAAAGTATAAGAAGAACAAAAAGATAAAAGAAAGCTAAGATTTATTAGGTTTTGGATCTTCAATTTTCAGGAGTTTTCCTTGTTTTTTTCCTTGCTTGATGGCTCTTTTTCTTTAGATAAAATTTATTTTAATTATTTTTTTCAATTGCTCCAAACGGGCCTTTAAATAGGGTCAGAATCTTACACGAAATCAACCCTTCAAATTTACGCCTAGAAGGCTAATCATGTTGGCTTCGCAAGGCCATTCCCTCAAAGCCATGGTGCCAAACTTTATACTTAATTGTTTCAACTTTTCTCTTCTGGTGCCACGGCCTCCATCCTTCAATGTTGTGGCACCCAACGTTCTGTTTGGCTCTATGGACTCCTTAAACGGTGCCACGATGCCTAATAATCCAAGGCTGTGGTGCCCCATGTTCTATTTTTGAGTTCAAATTTTGCTTTCCTTTTTAGATTTGAACTCCTTCGAATGAGCACCTACAAAAGCAATAAAAGCACATTACTATTCTAATTAAACAAGACCTAATCAACCTATAACTAACTAAAAGCAAACTACCTAAGTACTTAAAAAAAGCTTAAAATTAACTTTTAAAACAAGACTAATTTATATGAAAACTCAAAGACTTAATCGATTTTAATGCTCAAAAAGTGATAAGATAACTCTATAACATAAAGTTATCACGCCCCTAAGCTTAAAAGTTGCTAGTCCTCAAGCAAAATGATAACTCTATGATATAGATTTATTTGAACTTAATTTTAATAATAATTTAGATTAGTTTTTGTAGTAATGCATATAAATTAATTAGGTTTTATCTAATTATTTTAAGTTAATTAATTAAGTGAGTCAATCTAATCTTAGTTAAATTTGTGCTTATATTGGTGTTAATGTGTCTAAGATAAGTTATTATTGATTTATTTGTGCATTTGTAGGTGTTTACTGAAGTATTACTTTTACTTGAAGAAGGAGAGAAATTTTGAGGTGTATTATCCTACAGCAAATGCCTTGGTATTTCCACCATAACTCTCTTTACAGAACTCCAAATGAGGTGATTCTTTGACCATTGGAAAGCGAATAGAAAAAGATTTGACTTTCATGTTTATCATTTTGCCTAGTTTGGTCGAGAAGGTGGTCAAAACATTTTTCGAAGTTGACGCACTATAGTAATCCTAGAGATAGGTTGCGGCTCACATAGTTTGATGAGGAAATCCTAGTTAAAATTGACTTCTTTCTTCGCTCAACTTGGCCTAACTTCAAAGCCTTATAAAAGCAACATTTTTTAGAACTTTTGGAGGCATGAAACACCATATTAAAGCTAAGAATTAGTCACAAACATCATTGAAAAAAAGTGTCATTAAAGTTGAGAAGAAATTGAGGGATTCAAGAAGATTTCGAAATCAAGATTACAATTCTTGGGTCTCTTTAATTTGTTTTTTGTTCTCCTATTTTCTTGGCTTTGGTTTTGATGATTAAACTTAAATTGATGATGATGTGTAACTAGGTGGGGAACTAAATTAATTATCTAACATTATGATTGAACTCAATATGTAGTCTGATCTATTTATATTTCTTTTGTTTATGTTTGATTGTTTTAAGTTTTTTATTCTATTCTATTCTTAATGCTTCTAGTGGATTGGCCACCAATTAGATTGGTTTGGAAACTAAAGTTAAACTTTGACGAATGAGATTTAGGTAGGCCAAATAATAGTGTATGATCGAATACACTTAGTTAATTAGGTGATTATATTTGCATATAGGGTAGACATACACCTATAAGCCATACATAGCCAAAATTAGAGCATAAACTTAATGAATCTTTCTTCAATTTAATTTGCTTATAGTAAATTAATTGGGAATGGTATTTTTATGAGAACCTCGACAGAGAATTATAAATAATTTAGGGCTATAGGTTAGCAACTTAATCCATCAAACTAAGATGAGAGAGAGACAATAATCAAATGAAGTATTGAGGGACATCATAATCTTAGATCTGGTAGTCAATCAAATTTAATAAAATAAATTTTCTAGTTAATTTCATATTATTTGTTTTTTTTGTAAAATTTAATTTTTAATTGTTTAGATAATATTAGGGAGTGATAATTTCAGTAATTAGCAAGTAGGGATTAATTCAATTCTTTGTGAGAAGGAATTCTACTTTCTTTTATATTACTTGTTAAACGATACGTACACTTGCGTGAGAAATCCACAGCAAGTTTTTGGAGCCGTTGCTAGGGAATTGGTTTTTATTTTATTCTTATTAATTTTAATACCAAGCATTCTTAATCTTAATTCAAACTTTTCTTTTCCTTAATTTTTAGTTACTTTTGGTCGTTGTATGCTAAGAACCTGAAATTTGGAAATTGTTTCTTTCAATCCAAAAATTGAAAAGGCTTTTTAAAGACTTCAAAAAAAAAATCAATAAGTTTTTGGTCTAAGTAAAACAATAGCTGATCAACAAGGGGAAGAGATCAAATCTTTAAGGGAATATGCTGTCCCATTGGTACAAGGTCTCCACTCTAGTATCTGAAGACCTGCTATTCAAGCCAACAACTTTGAAATTAAGCTATCAATCATTTAGATGATTCAGACTTCTGTTCAGTTTAAGGGTTTGCTAATGATGATCTTAATGCTTATATTGTGATTTTCCTAGAAATTTGCAACACGTTTAAGGCTGATGGTGCTACTGATGATGCCATAAGATTGTGGCTTTTCCCTTTTTCACTAAGAGATAAGGCAAAGAGTTGGTTAAATTTGCTTTCTGTTGGTTCAATTAGTACTTGGGATGATTTGGCTCAAAAATTCTTAGCAAAATTCTTTCCATCTGTCAAGATAGCAAAGATGCAAAATGATATTAGTTCTTTCATGCAATTTGATTCTGAATCACTATATGAGGCTTGGGAGAGGTAAAAAGATTTATTAAGGTGTCTTCACTATGGATTAACTAAGTGGCTGCAAGTTCAAACTTTTTATAATGGATTGCTAGGACCTATTAGAACTACCATTGATGTTGCAGCTAGAGGTGCATTTATGAGTAAATCCATTGATAAGGCTTATCATTTTCTTGAAGAGATGGCTTTCAATAACTATCAATGGCCATATGAAAGATTGGGTATAATAAAATTGATAAAGTTCATGAATTAGATGTGATTAATTCTTTATTTACACAATTGGCTTTTTTCACAAAGAAAATTGATAAATTGAGTGTTAATGTTGTTCAAAGCCCCTTTGTGATGTGTGAACTTTGTAGAGAAAGACATTCCAATGACAATTGTCCCATCTATTCTGAATCTTGTCAATTTCTTGGAAATAAGCAATAGAACAATAATCCCTATTCCAACACTTATAATCCTAGTTTGAGAAATCATGCTAATATTTCATAGAGCAATAACCAAGGGTCTTCATCAACATCTAAGCCAACTTTCCTCCTAAATTTGCACCTAGAGCTCCCATGCTAGAAAAAAAGCCTTTAATGGAGGATACGTTCATGCAATTCCTGACAAAGATTGATGCATTCATGACAAATACTGATGCCTTCATTTGAAATCAAGTAGCATCAATCAGAAATTTTGAGACATAAGTGGGCCAAATTGTCAATGCTCTAAATAAATGACCTCATGGTACTTTACCAAGTGATGCTAAACCTAACCCAAGAAGAGAAGGTAAGGAACATGTAAGGTAATCAATCTCAGCAATGGAAAAAAGGTTAATGGTAACGATTTAAATTCTAAAATTAAAAATTCAATCTGATGAGAAAAAATTGAAAAAGATGCTGAAAATGAAATTATGGTTGAACAATTTATTGAAAATTCAAAAGAAAAATCATAGTTAAAAACTACTCCCACACCTCCACCACCTTTTCCTCAAAGATTTCAAGAAGAAAAACTTGATAAACAATTCAAAAGATTTATTGATGTGTTTAAAAAGTTACATACTAATATTCCTTTTGCTGAAGCTTTAGAACAAATGCCAAGATATGTTAAATTCTTGAAAGACATCCTGTTTAGAAAAAGTAAATTGGGTGAGTTTGAAATGGTTGCATTTATTGAAGAGTGCGGTGTCATTATGTCAAGCCCTACTCTATTATATACCTGTCATGTTATTCATGTGCTTGATAGAATGTATGCATAAGTGAATGTATCGAAAAATCATTAAAAGTCTGTATTGTACCTAGTGGTACAATTAAGTTGATTAAAGCCTCGAACTAGGCCAAATAAAGATTTTACGATGTATTTGAGAGTTATTGAATCTTAGAATGTCTTCATATAGTGATTCAGAGTTCGAGGATTGATTTGGAGTCTAATCGGGAATTTTCATAACGTAGGAGCAAAATGGTCATTTTACCACCCAAGGAAAAAATTGCAATGTTGGATGAGATTTTGACCAAGTTTGACTATTTGGAGCATAATTTGAAATTGTTTTGTGAAAAATTTCAATTCCGACATTTTCCAAGTATAAGGGTAAAATGATCATTTCACGTGTCCATGAGAACGTAATTGAAATTTTACACCACCATGACACTTGTCAAGCCCATGAATTTCACCTATTATCACTTTATACTTTGGATAATTATGGGATTGCATGTGGTGGTGAGAAATTGCTTAATGGTTAAGTTTTTAATCTTGGACCAATTACATGGTGACACGTGGCAAATTTTAATCCTTTTATAATTCCCTTTAAAAAAGCAGCACACACTCCTCCCAAATCACTCTTATGGTCGGCCAAGCAAGGGAACAAAGAGGAAAAAAGAAGAACAAACCCTAGGAAGGAAAATATCAAGAGAAATTGATGGATTTCAAGGAATCAAGCAAGTAAAGGTAAGATTTTTTAATTTTAGCTTGTGATCTACCTTTCCCATGCATTCTTTTTCATTGTCCATGGTTGAAATTCAAGTTTTCAAAAGGGAACCTTTACTGGCCAAATCTAGAGAGAGAAGTTTTGGTGATGAATTTTACTAGATTTCATAATATCCTAGTGTTTTTAGTCATTTTGTGATGTTTGGAAGGAAAAACAAGCAAGAAAATCACATGTTCTTCAATAACCCTCATTTGGCCGAATTTTCTATAAGGCATGTTGATGATGGATTTGATTGTAATTCATGTTATTTAGCTAGGAATTGATGAATTATGATGTTGGATATCGAAACCGGTTATTGAAAAGTATAGTTCTTTTAGAAAATGGCTTGATGGAAACTGAGAAAATCATAGTAAATGGACTTGGATTTGATTCCTATTGATATATATGGATTTACGAGACTGTGTAGACATTGATTTGTATGTTAGTTCGGAATTGGAATGAATTTCGAAAACTAGTGAAGTTAGTCAAAAATCAAGTTCATTGTAATGCTTTGGTGTATTAGATTATTGGGAGTGTAATGAATATATTTGGAGCTGAATAAGATGTTTTGGTTAAATCAATGGTGTATAGTTTGAATTAGGTCGAATACAAATTCATTTCGATGATAATTGAACCCACTTAGAACACCGTCTTTAAGTGATTATTCGGACAATTCTCATTCAATGTCATGCATTCATATAGAGCCTGAAATAGTTTTATAACAGTTTGGCATAAATATATTGAATTACGTGTCGTGTATTATGTATAAGTGGTGAGCCCTTTGATAAAGGTAAAGATATTGTGCCAAAGGACCGAGAATAGAAGTACTCTTACCACTCCAAACTCTTGTTATTGTGAGTAATCAGACTTTCATCTTAACTATCTAAAGTAGTTTATACTCGTTTTTATGTTTTAAAGAAAAGTGAATTTACATTGCAAACTATTATGTTTTATAATTGAAGTGTTGATTAAACGAAATGAGATTTATAACTTGCTTTGAAATTGAATACTGGTTTTGGAAATTGAGTAAGTGGAGACTGTATACTTGTGTTATATATATGTTTTGACATATGGTTTGAATTGATGGCTTATGACAATGTGATGGCAAGCATGGCTGGATTTGTGTTTGTGTGGAATATATGAAATGTTTTGCTTTGCCTTGATAGGCTGGTAATATTATATTAGCCATGTTATGCTGTCGAAATTTTATTGATTTGGTGGGTTATGTATTTAGCTTACTGTAATGGGCGAGTTTTCGTGGACCAACCTATTAGGGGGGCACGATAAACCCGGTTATATTTTACCTTGGTACGAGAGGCGCAGAGGGTATCTCCTAAGGTAAAGTTAGAGTTCACCTCATGTTGAACCACCACTGAGGGTAAAACTTAGCCAACGTCAAGGAACGGCTGTGCTTTTAAATGTAAAAATGAGTTATATACTTATATGTTATTTTAACAGCCTTGGCAGACTCGGTTGGATGCCTCGGCACAAGGTGTCGCTGAGTGCAAGTTTTTGGCACAAGCCAAGTTTTAAGAGAATCATAAGCCTTGTTGATTTTGATGAAATGAAATTGATTTACATGGGTTGAAATGAGATTTGATGTTATGAATCATATTATGATGAGATGTTTTAAATTGTCTCTATTTATTCAGCTTGAGATGTTTTAGATGAAATTTGCTTACTCACTAGGTTTATAAAAACTCATCCCTTCTTTTCACCTATTTCAGGCTCAGGGTAGTCTATAAATCGCTGATTATGTTGAGGGTTTGCTTTTGGGTTTGCACCCTTAGAAATCACAGGTCTATAGTCTTGTACATATATGTTTATTTTAGGGGCCCACATGTCATTGTAGAATATTTTGTATACCTGGCTGCGTGTGCCATTGTATGTATGAATTTATTTTACTTTTACGCTACAAAAATTATTTACTCAAAGTTCTACAAATATTGTTTTATAAGAAAATGGAATCTTTTATTTGATATTTTTATTTAGTTTGATTAGCCAAAATTTTATTTTAAATGGATGATTTAGATTACTAAAATTATTTTTAGATAAGAAATGTATATTTTTTGATCGTATGCTGTATTTTTACCAAGTTTCAAATTTTTTGGGTAAAAATGACCAAAATACCCCTGTGTGGCAGAATTTATTTTTTTGTTTGTTTTGATTTAAAAATAGTTTATATTCCCTTAAAACATGATATTAGTAACTATTGATCACAGGGGAGATGTAAAACTGATGCGAGAGCCTACAAGGTTTCAGTTGACATTCCGGGTAATGAATGTCTATCAAGACATCGCGACGAATGTCACGGGCTCGAATGGAGTACCGGATCGTGACACATTATTTAGAATAAGCTTCTACCAAAGCTTAAAGATCTAAGTAGGTTTACTATTCCTTGAACTACTAGTGCTATTTGTTTTGCTAAAGCTTTATGTGATTTGCAAGTACAAATTTGATGCCACTTTCTATTTATAAAAAATTGTGTTTGAAAGAGATTATACCAACTTCTATAACTTTACAACTTGCTGATTGATCCATCACCTATCTTTATGGTATTAGGGAAGATGTTTTGGTGAAACTTGATAAGTTTATTTTTTTAGTTGATTTTATTATACTTGGGAAACCATTCTTGAGATTGTTCAAGCTCTAATTGATGTGGAAAAAGGTGAGCTTACCTTTAGGGTTGAAGATCAAAAGGTAACATTTAATATTTTTATAGCTTTAAAATTTTTCAATGAACATGATGAGTGTTTCTCAATTAATGTGGTGGAAGCATCTTTGATTTCTTCATGTGATATTATTGATCACAAAGTTCTTGAATATGCGAACCATTTGGATGCTCCATGATGTCTCCCAAAATCCCAATTTAAGTCTTTCGAATTATCAATTACAATTTCACCAATCAAGCTTTCTATTGAAAAACCTCTTCCACTGGAGCTCAAACTACTACCTAACATTTTAAGGTATGACTATTTGGGAAATTCTTCTACACTACTAGTGATTGTTTCTTCTTCTCTTTCTAATGAATAGGAAAATAAACTTTTTCACATTTTAAAAGACTATTAGAAAGCTATTGGGTGGACCATTGTAGACATCAAAGGAATTAGTCCATCAATTTGCATGCACAAATTTCTTTTAGAAGAGAATCACAAAGTAGCCACTGAGCATCAACAAAGATTGAATCCAATCATGAAAGAGGTGGTAAAGAAAGAAATTATCAAATGGCTATATGCAGGAATTATCTATCCTATTCTTGATAATTCATGGGTAAGTGCAATTCAATATGTTTCAAATAAAGGAGGTATGATTGTAGTTTGTAATGAAAATATTGAGCTCATTCCCACTAGAACTATGACTAGATGGAAAGTACGTATGGATTACAGAAAATTGAACATAGCCACTAGAAAAGATCACTTTCCACTCCTTTTTATTGATCAAATGCTTGATAAACTAGCAAGTAAAGTTTTTTTTACTTTTTGGATGGTTATTTTGGTTGTAATCAAATTGCCATTGCTTTTGAAGACTAAGAGAAAACCACCTTTACCTATCCTTACAAAACTTTTGCTTTTCATAGAATGCCTTTTAGACTTTGCAGTGCTCTAGCCACTTTTCAAAGATGTATGATGGCAATTTTTTCTGATATGGTTGAAAAGTGTTTGGAAGTATTTATGGATTATTTTTCAGTTTTTAGGGATAATTTTGATGATTGTCTATTAAATCTTGCTAGAGTACTTAAGAGATGTGAAGAAACTAATTTAGTTTTAAGTTAGGAAAAATGCCACTTTACGGTGCAAGAAGGCATAACCTTAGGTCATTGAGTTTTTAGTAAATGTTTAGAAGTAAAAAAAGCAAAAATTGAAACAATTGAAAAACTTCCACCTCCCACTTCTATTAAAGTCATTCGTAGTGTTTTAGAACATGTTGGATTTTCTAAAATTTCTAAACCACTTTGTAATTTGTTGGATAAGGATATTCCTTTTAATGTTGATAATGCTTGCCTTGATGCTTTTGTTGAATGGAAAAAGAAATGAATTTCTGCTCCTATTATGACTATTCTGAATTGGAATATTTCTTTTGAACTAATCTGTGATGCTAGTGATTATGTAGTTGGCATAGTTTTGGGCCAACAAAAAGCAAAGATTTTGCATCCTATTTTTTATGCCAGCAAAACTTTGAATGTAGGTCAAGTAAATTACAACACAATTGAAAAGGAGTTGCTAGCTATTGTTTTTTCTTTTGATAAATTTTGCTCTTATCTTGTTAGTACTAAAGCATTCTTTACACTTACCATGTAAGTATTAAATGTTTGATCGAGAAGAAGGATGTAAAACAACGTTTGATAAGATGGGTATTTTTGCTTTAAGAATTTGATTTAAAAATTCAAGGTAGGAAAAGTACAGAAAAATCTAGTGGTACACCATTTATCTAGATTGTAGAATGGGGAAGAAGTTGGAACTTTAATAGTGATCAATGAGACCTTTCTTGATGAGCAATTGTTTCATGTAAAGAAGTAGAAAAATTTACCATGGTATGCTGATTTTGTAAACTACCTTGTGAGTAAACTCTTCCCTCTTGAATTTAATTCTCAACAAAAGAAAATTCTTGTAATGTCAAATACTACATGTGGGATGAGCTTTTTCTTTACAAGCATTGTAGGGATCAAATCATTAGAAAATGTGTTCCTAAAGAAGAATTTGAAAATATTCTTCATCATGACCATCCATCTAGCTATGGAGGACATTATAGGGGAAAATGAGCTACCGTGAAGGCTCTATAATTAGGTTTTTACTAGCTTTTTCTTTTCAAAGATGCTCATAATTTTGTTGAGTGATGTGATAGATGTCAAAGAATGGGTAATATATCTAGGAGACACGAGATGCCTCTCAACTTCCTTGAAGTTGAAATTTTTGATGTGTGGGGAATTGATTTTATGGGTCCATTCATTTCATCTTTCAATAATGAATATGTCTTGGTTGCTATTGATTATGTTTCTAAATAGGTTGAAGATGTTGCATTGCTAAGGGATGACTTAAAGGTAGTGATAAACTTCTTACAAAAGAACATCTTCACACGTTTTGATACACATAGAGCCATAATTAGTGATGAAAGGTCTCATTTTTGAAACAAAAATTTAGAGGTAATCTTGGCCAAATATGGAGTCAAGAACAACATAGCCATTACTTATCATCCTTAAACGAGTGGCCAAGCAGAAGTCTCAAACAGAGAAATTAAAAGAATTTTGGAGAAGATTGTTTTTCTTTTTAGAAAGATTGGTAGAAAAGGTTGGATGATGCTTTGCGGTCATATAGGACTATATATAAAACTCCGATTGGGATGTCTTTTTATAGATTGGTGTTTGGAAAAGCCTATTATCTTCAAGTTGAGCTTGAACACAAGGCATGTTGGGCAGTTAAAAAATAGAATTTTGATCTTCAAGCAACTAGAGAAAACTGTCTTTTGCAACTCAATGAAATGGATGAATTTCATCAAAAAGCATATGAGAATGCAAGAATCTTCAAGGAAAAGATGAAATGATGGCATGATTAGAAAATTATAAGGAGAGGCTTTAAGTCTAGCCAACATGTTCTACTATACAATTCTCGACTGAAATTATTTCCTAGAAAGCTAAAGTCTCGTTGGTCTAGACATTTTGTTGTTACAAAAGTATATCCTTATAAAGCAATAGAGGTGGTTGATGATAAATAAAGCTTCAAGGTGAATGGGAAACGATTAAAGCATTATTGGGGTGGCAATTTTGATTGTCAAAAATCCTTAATTACGAACATCGACGCAATTTGAGTCAAAGATAGTAAAGCCGAAGACTATAAATCAAGCGCTTCCTAGGAGGTAACCTAAGTATTCTCACTTAATTTATTTTCATTTATCTATTTTTTTCATTACTAAAGACATATGCTAACAATTTTTTTTTCTAGTAAAAAATTCAAAAAAAAAAAGAAAAAAGGACATCATTAGGGTCGTGGGTTCCCGAAGGGGAGGCCATGGCCCAATAATTTCAACAAAATGTAGGCCGCGGTGCCCGTAAAGCATGGTCCCGACCTTGCAAAAGTTTAAAATGTGGGCTGCGGTACCCTTAGGGGTATGCTGTGGCCTCTCTATTGTGGGTTGTCGAAAATGAGTAGCCCATATTATTCCTTTTACCCTAGACAGTTTACCCTTCTCTTGTGGGCAGTAGAAATTAGGTAGCTTACTATTCACCCTTTAACCCACAAATCCCCACCCTTTTATTTAAACTTTCACTTTCCATCATCATCTCCCCTCTTCTCACAATTTATTACACTTTTTCACTCAATTCTTCTCACCCCCACTTTACCATCTCTTATATATTCTCTTTGACCAACTCTTCTCCCTTCATCAATATCCTTACATACCAATTACCCATATTCCAAAAACCTTCATCACATATTGTTTTCCACTTATTTGCTAAAGATTTCAAGCAAGTTTTCAATTTTTCTTTAATAATTTTTTATTTTGGAACTATTGACGTCTTGCTTCACATTATTTATTTTATTGAAAATTTGTGATGGACATTAATGTTTATTGAGATATCGAGCTTAATTATTATTGGGTTATGGTAGCTTGCCTTGATTTATGCTTTAAATTTATTAAGTAAGTTGAAATTGACAATGTGGGTAAGTCGAACCTTGAGATTTATTTTTATGCCTAGTATGTTGGTCCCAAAGGGTGTGTTAGAAGGGGTTGAATATCACTTTTCAAATAACACATAAATTCTTCCTAAGTTAAAAGTTGATCGAGGGAATTTAACAATGGAAGTTTAAGGCTTGTTGGAGGAGTGACTTAAGAGTTAAGAATAAAATGAAAATAAAAGAAAGTAGATAAAGCACAATGATTTATAATGGTTTAGTCCCCTTGACCTATATCCACTTCCTTAATCTCCAAATCAAGGATTTTTAAACCAATTCACTAAAATAAGTGAGATTCCCAAGCTTCCACTAAGCTTTTACAATGGCTTTTCATAGGCTCAACCACAACCCTTAACAATGGTTTTTTCTAAGATCAACCAAAACCCAAAACTAACTTTTTTAAGACTAAGTTAAAACCTACAATAATAACCAAGCTAACCCAAGCTTGATCAACCCTTTAAAGTGCCTCACATACTCTAAGTAAGCAAGAAATAGAGAAAAGATGAAGTAAAATTGATCACTTAACTGAACTAAGATGTACAAAGTTAAGCTCAAACATTTTTTCAAACGGTGGGAGTGAAATTCAAGTGTTAAGAGAAGTTTTTGGTCTTCTAAGGTCAAATCACTTGAGATATCTTTTCTCTATCATGTTTGATCATTTGAGAGGCTTTAAATGCTTGGAAGATCACATCTAGCTGTTGGAGATAGAAACTAGCTGCTATAAATAGTTTCTAGCTGTTATTTTATCCTTTTGTTCTTAAATTCAAATGTGTAGACAGTGTTTTGTTAATTGGTTAAAGGTAGGTTTTAACTGATTAAGCCTTCCCTGACTTGAACTATCTGGAAGCTCTTTTAATTGTGTTAACAGATTAAAGGAAGCTCTAACCAATTAAAAACATTCTATTTAAGAGATCTTCATGCACTATTTTGTCAGCCCTTTCTCAAATGATTAGTGCTTTTTTTAACTAATTGAAGCTTCTCTTATTTTATCCTTAACTAATTAAAATATGCTTCAACTGATTAAGTAATCTTTAAATTTGAATTTCTTAATTTGTTGCCTTTTAACAATCACTCGTTCTTTGAATTTGAATTTTTGTGCTTCTTGGTACTTTAAACTTGAGCTTTAACTGATTAGCAAGCTTTTGTGTTTCACTTCTAGTACCCTTTTAATCAGTTAAGCCTTGTGCTAACTTATTAAGTCTTTTCTATCTTACTTTTATGTAGTGCTCTGAATAGCCTTAACTGATTAAGTCCTCATGTTAATTAATTAACAATTTTTTGCTTTTTAACGTACCCCTTTGTTCTTAGCTTTTTTAACTGATTAACTCTTCTTGTAACACAACGAGCTTCTTAACTTGTTTTCAAACAACATATTTATTAAAGAGTTTAAGCTTTCTCCTACACACTTAAATAATATGATTAAACACAAATGAATGGAAATGTTTTGTTATCATCAAAAACACATGGAGTCAACATTCTCTCTCTCTTATTTTTGATGATGACAAAACACTCCTAGATTAAGAGTGCAATGTCTATGTTCAGTATGAATGCTTTTAAATCTTTATGCATAATGAGGATTGCTCCCCCTTAGTTAATGCATCCAGTTTTCCTTAAAGATTTGCAATAAAATATTTATAATATCTACAGTAATTAAACAAGATATACAATATCCATAGTAGCTAAGCAAGATATATTGAATATCCATAATAACTAGCACATAATATTCAACAAAACTATAACTAAGAATCACACACATCACACACATAAATTAAACATAAAGACCTATCAAAAGTATATTTAGCCTTCCTTCTCCCTTTTTTTATCATCATTGAAAAAGATATTCAAAACTCTCCCCTAATGAATGCATCTAGATTTTTCTTTAATATTTAAAATAGACTTTAATGAATGTGAATCATAAGCACTTATACAACTAAGTCATACTAGCTTATAGATATAGTTCAATATCTTTAAGAGTCAAGCTTGTAACTATGTAAAAACAAATGTATGAGAGTTAAATCATTTCAAGAACTTGTCAAGGATCACACAAATAATGTTCAAGCAAATTTGATCATTTTGTCATAATCAATACTATAATAATTTTAAACTTAACAATCTTCCTTTTTTCGATATGACAAAACCATGAGCATAATTTGCTTTCGAAATGATTTTAAAATCTCTCCTTCAAAATATGCAAACAATTAAATTTGCTTAAAAACATTTTCCCCTTTTTTGTTACATCAAAATGGTTAAGAAGTGTGAGCATTAAGCACTTAAGCTCAAGAAATGATTGTTAGAAAAAATCATCAAGAATATAAGTATTACGACTATGAATATGTAACCATAATGCCATAAAGTCATCATATATATGCATTTAATATCCTCAACCAAGTTATTAAGAGAATCATCAATAAGAATACCTCATATATATATCTATAAGCGAAATGTGGACATAACATTTATGAAGTTCAAGAATGATAAGCATAAAGATGTTCAATATGCACAAAAGCCATATTTCAGCTCCAACACCAAGTGTTAAAGCTCAATATACCAATTAATAAATATAAGTAAAATCTCCCCCTTTGAAAAAGCACAATATCAATTTTGAGAGATGCAATCATTTTAAAGCTCATTATATCAATTGGTAAAGCACTAGTAAAGAGTTCCCCTATCAGTAAGCATTCCAAGCATATCAACTTCAAGGCTCAAACACATTTAAGAAAGATATGATCAATTTAAAGCTCTAGTGAGAAGAGACAATTCTAAAGCTTGATGCTAATTTTAAAGCTAGATACTAATTAAGAAAACTTAAGGCTTGATACCAATTATGCATTTGAACATTCAAGTTTAAGTGAGAAGCAATATAAGGCACAATATCAATTTTGGTGTTTAGAAATATGTTAGTAGTGGTGAAAAACACCAAATGTTAAATTCTCACCAAACCTTGTTATCGAGGATCTCAATTCCTCATGATATTAATGACAACGATTAACTCCCCCTTAATCATAAGCTCAACACAAATTGTTAGAGATCCTTAATAGATCAAATGTTAGGAGAGAAATCATTAGCCTAGAATAAATGAGCATTCAAATGGATATTCAATTTATTTTCCTAATACTCAAGTATTCATGGAACTAAAAGAGTATGAGTATTTGAATAGATGTTCAACATATGTATCAAATACTCATATTTTTCAAGATATTTGCAAAGTAGTTCCCTTGCATGTCCAAGGTATGATTATTCATCAAGCATCATTCTCAAATATTATTAAGCATCATCTAACATTACCAAGTAACAACAACCAAGCATTTTTCAAATCATTAATATGAAGATAGAAATTCAAGAATAATTTTCTCATGAAAAAGATATCATTATCTATGAAGCATTACCAAAACATTTTACACTTGTTGCAATCATGTATGAAAGTATTATGATCAAGTAAACACAAGCATAATTACAAGAAATAAAATGGCTATCTTCATTAAGCATGATTCCTATTTTGTTTATCGAAATTCATGCATGAGTTTGGTATAGACATATACCCATTCAAAAAAATGCAACCATTAAAGTTCAAGGTATATGTTATTTCTCAAGAATTCATGATTCATGAGTGATATCAATTGTTATGGAATATTGAAAATAAAGCACTCAACTCATGGATATGTTAAAAGTCAATATTCAATCATCAATGAATACCAATTATCAAGATTCAAGAAAGAGATATTCAATCAAAACACATTAGGCATTCACTGCTCACTTATGCTATAAGTCATGTTTCATTTGACATTTTAAGTTATTTATAGTAACCTATAAGCTAGAGTGAATGCACACCAAATTTTTTTATCATGTGAACCTTTAAGGCTTAATGAAGACATAGTCAACATTCAAATACATAGTCAAAGGATATTTCAACTATATCAACACAAACTATATGTTATGATCACACTTGACAATTAAATTCATATTCAAGTGCATAGCTCAAGTCAAGTTTTAGGCTTCAAACCTTAAGGTCAAGAAAAATGAAAAATCATGTAAGCATGTGTCTTAACCAATATAGTAGTTGAACCAGGAATATTTTCATTAAATTCAAGGAGCTCATCCTAATCAAATTCATATGAATAATTAAGAAATCAATTTTGAAACAATCATTTAAACATAAACGTAAAATATATTTCAAGAACTGTTCCTAGATTAGCTTTTGAACATTTCAATTTTCATGAGAAGATATTATCTTTATATCCACATGAAGATCCAATAAGATTAACAAATTTAATCATTGATGAAAAATTTCTCATATTTCTATTTTACCAATGTAAATACATGAGAACTTAAGGAATCATTATGAATGTCATGCTTGAAGATAGATTTAACCAACCAATAAAGTTTTCTCAATTTTCAACAAATGTTGCAATTTCAAGAACATGTACTTGTACCAAATGATCATGAGAATATTGATAATGCATGTTTTTAAGAGTCAAGAATCATCTTTGAAAAGGAAATTCAGGGAGGAAAAAATTGTAATGGACAAGAAGTGAAGTAAAAAGACATTTTGGAACTTAAAAATAGTCCATTTTGGCTTTAAAGCACTCTAAAGTCAACTACATATCTCTAGGGGTCGACTATTTATAATTCCAGCAACATTGTTTACATTTTGTTCTCTAATAGTTGACTAGCTATGCTTAGGAGTCGACTATGCTTGATCCTTGCACATAGAAAAGCTAGAAAAAATTGCAAAACATGTAATGTTCCAAGAAACAATGACCTCAAAACATAGATTTGTGTGAGAACAATTTAGAATTTCATTACAACCATATTTGGAACATCATTTTGGACATGTATGATCAAAGATTTTTCAAGAAAAACATGTGAACTCAAATTTTGGCTATTATTACTTATTTGTTCACAAGTGCTAAAAATTTTAAATGCTTGTTTAAAGAATCATGTCTCTAATATGCTCAAGCATGCTCAATTTTCATCATTGTAACGACCACCCCTCGATCGCTATCGGCGTTCAAGTCTCGTGGGAGAACCCGCCAAGTCCCGAACAAGCCTAAATTGAAACTTTAGTTATTATATAAAATCCGACCCTATAAACACATGTCATGATATACATGCACTGAATAGCATGTTATTATGCTAGGAAAGCACCTAAGAATAGACGAAACCCGGTATCATACCTAACGATACACTTGAGTTGATTTAACCTCGAACTAGTTCAAATAGGAATTGTAGGATGAAATTTAATATTTTATAGTCTAGGAATGA